>NC_053028.1:147857650-148026734 GCF_003073215.2 Triticum urartu | reverse complement strand
CAAGCTTGTGACAGTCGTATTTGAAGCAAGTCTTAAGCTGTTGCTATGCTACCTTCTTAAGACTTGGGGGCTACAAGTGATGGGCATATAAGAGGTATATTTTCAAGCTGGAGATCAGATGAGGATTTCAAGGACCAATATTTTTGTCAAGTCATTGGGAGCTGAGTCAAAGAAGTTATTCTTCACAATATTTCTCTGTGACAAACCAATGTCAGCAAATTGATTATGAAGCTGGCCTATTGACCCGGATTTTGTAGAAGGAAATGACAAGGATTTAAAGATGCTCAGGATCAGTTTAACATGGATAAATCCAAATTAAACTGGGGGCTAATGTCGGGGATATACCCCGCGGTATGACCCGGCTGGAGTTGTAAACCGGCTGGGACTTGGTAAAAACCGGCGGATGGTAAACCGGCCGAGAGTTAAGACACGGAGTCAAGACAGATGGCTAAGATAGACGGTAAACCGGCAGACATTTAAGATAGATGGCTAAGAAAGACGGTAAACCGGCGAGTGTTAAACCGGTAGAGTTAAGACAGATGGTAGCACCGGCAGGTGTTAAGTCAATCATAACCCGGCAGACAATGTTAACCGGCAGACAATGTTAAACCGGCTGACAATGTTAAACCGGCAGACAATGTTAAACCGACAGACGATGTTAAACCGACAGACAATGTTAAACCGGCAGACGTTAAGAAGCCCAGGAAGGGAAGTCAAAATAGTTTAAGTCTTAGTCCGAGATGGACTCTACATGTAACCCACCCCTTTAACTTATATAAGGAGGGGCAGGGCTCCCCAAAGAGGGACAAGAAAAACAACAATCTCTAGGGCTAGACATAATTAGAGGAGAGCCGGTTTACGGCGACTCCCTCGTGATGATAATGAGATCTAGTCTCAAACAGCATGTAGGGTTGTTACTGGGTGATGTTTCCCGGGGCCCGAAGCTGTCTAAATCCTCGTCTTGTGTTGCGTTTCTTGATTCTGCTCAACCCCTCTCAAGCTACCACATAGATGTGTTGGCCTCACGACTAAGTCCATCCGCTAGGACATCTGACGTGACAATTCCACGACAACAAGCTCGCCAAGAACATCAAGTTCACCAAGAGCATGAAGACAATGGGAATCCTCCACGACAAGAGCAACATGAGGTCGACAACCCTCCTCACCAAGAGCAACACGAGCTTGACAATCATCAACAACATGAACGTCATCATCCCCGACCCCAACACAATGAAGAGCAACGCTACGGCAAGCTCAAGTTCACCATGCCCAAGTTCAATGGAAGCAACGATCCCGTAGATTACCTTTCATGGGCATTGAAGGTCGACAAAATCTTCCATTTGCACAACTATGACGAAGAGAAAAAGATCACGATGGCATCCCTTGAGTTCCAAGACTATGTCCTCATTTGGTGGGAACAAGTTATCGAGCGCCGAGAGGCAAGAGGTGAACCACCCATCACTACCTGGGCGCAAATGAAGGATGTCATGAGAGCACGCTTCGTGCCTACCTACTACAACCACGACCTCTTCAAGAAACTCCAACTACTCAAGCAAGGAACTAAGAGCGTTGAAGAGTACTACAAGGAGATGGAGATTGCCATGATACGATCCAATGTCACGGAAGATGATGAGCAAACTATGGCACGTTTCTTGAATGGACTCAACCATCCTATCAAGAAGATCGCTGACTTCCAACCATACTCGAACCTCATCGAGCTAGTACATCAAGCTACCAAAGCGGAACGTCAAGTGCAAGACGATTACAAGTATGCCAAGTTCTCATCCAAGTCATATGGCTTCTCCAACACCCAAGCTTCAACGACTCCAACACCATCTACCAAGCCTTCTACAAGCAACGTCGACAAGTCGAGTTCCAAAAAAGCTTCGTCAACTCCAAGCCATACTCCTACTACAAGCAACTTCAAGCCGAGAGCTTCATCATCATCCACTCCAACCGATGAGACCGTCAAGACGAGTTCCTTCAAATGCTTCACATGCGGAGGCCGAGGCCACAAGTCTTATGAGTGTACCAACAAGCGGACCATGATCCTCAATGACGACGGCACCTACGACTCGATGAGTGAAGGAGAAATGGACGCTCTTGAGCAAGTCGCCATGCACTGGCAAGTGAACGATGAAGAGGAACAAGTATTTTGCGATGAAGATTCAAGTCCCGCTCTTGTTGTCTCCAAGGTCTTGACTCTCCAACATCACAAAGAATAAGACCAACGATGCCACATATTCCACACCAAGGCCGGCATCAATGAAAGATCCGTCAAGGTCATCATCGATGGAGGGAGTTGTCATAATCTCGCAACAGAAGAACTTTGCTCCAAGCTCTAATTGCCCAAGACGAAGTACCCACATCCATACAAAGTGCAATGGCTTAGCGACTTCGGCACTACCCAAGTTGATCATCGAGTACAAGTCTCCTTCAAATTGGCGCCTACGAAGACACCTTGGAGTGCGACATCGTTCCAATGACCGTTTGCCACCTCCTCCTTGGACGCCCATGGCAATTTGATAGAGGAGTCATCCACAACGGCCGAACAAACCACTACATCTTCAAGATGAAGGGAAAGGAGTACGTACTTCGCGCCATGTCACCAAGCCAAGTGATCACCGACAAGCAAGCCACCCATCGTGGAGATAATAGTGAGAGAGCGAGCCACCAAAAAGAGAGTGAGCGCCACAACCCCAAATCGAGCGCCTCCATGATGAGAGAAAAGAAAAATTTGATACTATTTGCCACCAAAAGTGAGATGAGAGGAGTGTGTGAGAACCAATCTAGTGTCCTACAATACGTCCTTTTGTGCAAGGACAATGAACCTCAAGCTAACACCTCTCACACTCTTCCTCTCGTGTTGTCTTCTCTTTTGCAGGAATTTCACGATGTTTTCCCCGACGATCTACCTCTGGGACTACCTCCACTATGAGGCATCGAGCACCGCATCGACCTCATCCCCGGAGCACCGCTTCCGAACAAAGCTCCCTACCGCATCAACCCCGAAGAAACCAAAGAAATACAAAGGCAAGTAAAGCATCTCATAGACCATGGACATGTGCGTGAAAGTTTGAGCCCTTGTGCCGTCCCGGTCATTCTTGTGCCAAAACGAGATGGTAGCTTTCGCATGTGCTCCGATTGTAGACCTATCAATGTTATCATTGTTCGTTATAGGTATCCCATTCCACGCCTTGACGATATGCTTGATGAACTTAGTGGTGCCACTATCTTTTCAAAAATTGATCTTAAGAGTGATTACTATCAAATCCGCATACAAGAGGGTGATGAATGGAAAACCACTTTCAAAACCAAGTTTGGCTTGTATGAGTGGTTAGTCATGTCTATGGGTCTATCGGAAGCACCGGGTACTTTTATGCGTCTTATGAATCATGCCTTTCACCCTTACATTGGTGTGTTTGTTGTGGTCTACTTCAATGATATCCTTGTTTTTAGCAAGTCTCTCAAAGAGCATGTCACCCATGTCCGAACCGTTTTACAAACTCTTCAAAAAGAGCATCTCTATGCTAATATGGATGTCGGGGGTTGGGTGCGACATATGCCAAGGGATGGCTTATCATGGTCGGAGCGAGTAGAACGTCGCTGGTGCCCAGAAGCGGGATGAGGCGTAGACACATACGCCGACAAACTTTACCCAGGTTCGGGGCTCTCCTAGGATATAACACCCCTAGTCCTGCTCTGCGGGGTATCTGCATGATCACTAAGGCTCAAGTGTGTACAATGATGCTTCTCAAGTTGTATGCTAGAGGTGGGAGAAGGCAGGGCTTGCTCTGTCCTCCCCTAGGTATGAATCTAGTCCTATCCGGGTGTGAACCCTTTGCATGGGTGCCCTGGGGGGTTTATATAGGCCTACCCCCAGGGGTACAATGGTAATCTGGCCGGGCATAGGGCCCGGTTGTCTCTCTCTCTGGTCGCCGGCTTCTCCGCCAACTGCTGGGGCCCGCCACCTGGTGGGCCCCGCCGGCTGGTCTGGTACGGAGCCGACAGGCCGCCTCCGCCGCTCGCGGGTCCTGCCGGCTGCGGATTACTGTAGCTGTGCTGCTAATGACGCGCGCTTGGTCGGGGAGGCGTGGCTACAGTCCCGCCAACTGGCGGGAGATCACTGTAGCCATTCTGCATCTTATCTGGTTAATGGTGCATGGGACCCTGAGGAAGGATTGGGCCGGCTGCTAGGAGCCGGCCTCCCTCGGGTCTGACTGGTGCGGCTCCCGCTGCCCTCCGGGCTCTTGCTGACCGGTAGGGCCCGCTGTCCTTGGGCCGTACCGACAGGCGGTCGTGGGAGCAGGACTTGGCCTGTCAGGAGTGACGTCAAGGGCGAAATGGCAACAGTGCCGTGCCAGGCGGAGATCTCCGCTGGTACGAGGCACTGTGGCCACGCCCGCTCCTGTATTCATGGGAGGATGGGCTACACTATTGCCTCACCCTGTCATGTCTTCTTTAATGGGGGCGCAGACTTTGAGGGCACCGTGGGCTGACTGCTGGGAGCCGGCCTCTCTGGAGGCCGCCTTCCAGGAGTCGGCTTGTCTTGGAGCCGCCTTCCTGAGCGTGGCCGCCTTCTGGCAGTCGGCCGGCCAGCCAGCCGGCCACCAGAAGGCAGTGCTTCAGCTCGGCGTCTTGAGGGCGCAGCCGGCTCGATGTCTTGAAAGGTTCTGGGACCCGGGTTAGGCTACCCGTGGCCCATTACTCCGACAGTAGTCCCCGAAGCTGGTGAGGCACCGCGGTTGGTGGGTCAAGGAGCCTCAGCAGTTTCCTCCTCCGGGTACTCTAAAGGAAGCCTCGTCCGACTCCCGGGAAGCCGGTTGGCGGGAGTTGGTCACGTCTAGTCGGATCTTCTTGGAATTTTGAAGGCATCGGTAAGATCCAGATGGCGTGCTGACTAAGCTTCTCGGTCAGCCGCCGGTCGTGGGCATGCCACGTGGTGCCAGCCAGCTTGCGGGCCCACGCGCGTGATGGGACGCCTCGACAGGCCGGGCCCACCACTACCAGGCCTCGGCACGCGAGCGGATCCGCTGCGGCCGAGGCAGGCGGTTTCGCTCGCTCGCGAAGTTACTGCGCGCAGTAATTTTGTACGTTAAAGGTGGGAACATGGGGTCATGGGCACATTTGATCCCACGATCCCATGCCCGTCCCCTCGGCTTCATAGCCCGCAGGCTATAGGTAGGGGAGGAGAGGGAGCGGCAGAGCTCGTGCGCCCCTCTTCCCCGCCCCTGCCTCCTTCTTCTACCTTTCTCCGCTGCGCCCCCCGAGCCACGCCGGAGTGCCGCTGTAGTTTGTCTCCGTCGAACCCGCACGCCCGAGCATTCTCGCTTCGCCCCACACTCAGCTTCCTCGTCGTGCCTCTCTTCGTCAAGCCCTCTATGGCGCGCGAGCGAGGAGGGGACTGGGACGGATCCAACGTCCACGAGGACCACATCACCTTCCTTCGCGAGACGCGGCGTCTCCCCGGCGCGGATCAGGTGAAGGCGCGCGTGCCGCCGGAGGGAGAGATCTCGCCGGCGCCCGGTGAGGGCGAGCGGGTTGTCTTCCGCTCGCACTTTATCCGGGGCTTCGGCCTGCCGGCGAGCGACTTCCTCCGCTTGTTCCTCGAGTTCTACCACCTCCAGCCTCATCACATCACGCCCAACACCGTGATGCTCCTGGCCGCCTTCGTGTGCGAAGGATACCTCGGCGTTCTCCCCACCATCGAGCTGTGGGGAGCCTTCTTTTACACCAAACTGGGCACTGCTACGTCTTGAGCTTGCGTTGGTTTTCCCCGAAGAGGAAGGGATGATGCAGCAGAGTAGCGTAAGTATTTCCCTCAGTTTTTTAGAACCAAGGTATCAATCCAGTAGGAGCCTGCGCTCAAGTCCCTCGTACCTGCACAAAGCGATAGCTACTTGCAACCAACGCGATTATGGGTTGTCAAGCCCTTCACGGTCACTTACGAGAGTGAGATCTGATAGATATAATATTTTTTTGGTATTTTTGATATAAAGATGCAAAGTAAAAAGTAAAATCAAAGTAAATAGCAAAACAATATAAAAGTGATGGAGATTGATATGATGAGAATAGACCCGGGGGCCATAGGTTTCACTAGTGGCTTCTCTCAAGAGCATAAGTATTCTACGGTGGGTGAACAAATTACTGTTGAGCAATTGATAGAATTTTGCATAATTATGAGATTATCTAGGCATGATCATGTATATAGGCAACACGTCCGTGACAAGTAGACCGAAACGATTCTGCATCTACTACTATTACTCCACTCATCGACCGCTATCCAGCATGCATCTAGAGTATTAAGTTAAAAACAAAGTAACGCCTTAAGAAAGATGACATGATGTAGAGAGATAAATTCATGCAATATGAAATAAACCCCATCTTGTTATCCTCGATGGCAATGATACAATACGTGACTTGCTGCCCCTTCTGTCACTGGGTAAGGACACCGCAAGATCGAACCCAATGCTAAGCACTTCTCCCATGGCAAGAACTACCAATCTAGTTGGCCAAACCAAACGGATAATTCGAAGAGACTTGCAAAGATAACCAATCATGCATAAAAGAATTCGGAGAAGATTCAAATATTATGCATAGATAGACTTGATCATAAACCCACAATTCATTAGTCTCAACAAACACATCGCAAAAAGAAGATTACATCGAATAGATCTCCACAAGAGAGGGGGAGAACTTTGTATTGAGATTCAAAGAGAGAGAAGAAGCCATCTAGCTACTAACTATGGACCCGAAGGTCTGAGGTAAACTACTCACACTTCATCGGAGGGGCTAGGATGATGTAGAAGCCCTCCGTGATGACGGCCCTCTTTCGGCGGAGCTCCGGAACAGGCCCCAAGATGGGATCTCATGGATACAGAAAGTTGCGGCGGTGGAATTAGGTTTTTGGCTCCTCTTCTGATCGTTTGGGGGTATGTGTGTATATATAGGAGGAAGGAGTACGTCGGTGGAGCACCAAGGGGCCCACGAGGCAGGGGGACGTGCCCCCCACCCTCGTGACCACCTCTTTGATCCCTTGTACTAGGGTCCAAGTCTCCTGGATCACGTTCGGTGAGAAAATCACGTTTCTGAAGATTTTATTCTGTTTGGACTCCGTTTGATATTCTGTTTATCCGAAACACTGAAATAGGCAAAAAACAGCAATTCTAGGCTGGGCCTCCGGTTAATAGGTTAGTCCCAAAAATAATATAAAAGTGGAAAATAAAGCCCAATATAGTCCAAAACAGTAGATAATATAGCATGGAGCAATCAAAAATTATAGATACGTTGGAGACGTATCAGGCATCCCCAAGCTTAATTCATGCTCGTACTCGAGTAGGTAAATGATAAAAAGAGAATTTTTTATGCGGAGTGCTACTTGGCATAATTTCAATGCAAATATTCTTAATTGTGGTATGAATATTCAGATTAGAAAGATTCAAGACAAAATTTTATATTGACATAGAAAATAATAATACTTCAAGCATACTAACAAAGCAATTATGTCTTCTCAAAATAACATGGCCAAAGAAAGTTATCCCTACAAAATCATATAGTCTGGCTATGCTCCATCTTCCCCACACAAAGTATTTAAATCATGCACAACCCCGATGACAAGCCAAGCAATTCTTTCATACTCTAACTTTTTCAAAACTTTTTCAATCTTCACGCAATACATGAGCATGAGCCATGGATATAGCACTATAGGTGGAATAGAATGGTGGTTGTGGAGAAGATAGTCTCACATCAACTAGGTGTATCAATGGGCTATGGAGATGCCCATCAATACATATCAATGTGAGTGAGTAGGGATTGCCATGCAACGGATGCACTAGAGCTATAAGTATATGAAAGCTCAAAAAGAAACTAAGTGGGTGTGCATCCAACTTGCTTGCTCATGAAGACCTAGAGCAATTTGAGGAAGCCCATCATTGGAATATACAAGCCAAGTTCTATAATGAAAGATTCCCACTAGTATATGAAAGTGATAACATGAGAGACTCTCTACTATGAAGATCATGGTGCTACTTTGAAGCACAAGTGTGGTAAAAGGATAGTAACATTGTACCTTCTCTCTTTTTCTCTCATTTTTTTTATTTGGGCCTTTTCTCTTCTTTTATGGCCTTTATCTTTTTTTATTTGGGCTTCTTTGGCCTCTTTTTTTATTATTATTTTATTTTTCGTCTGGAGTCTCATCCCGACTTGTGGGGGAATCATAGTCTCCATCATTCTTTCCTCACTGGGACAATGCTCTAATAATGATGATCATCACACTTTTATTTTTCTTACAACTCAACAATTACAACTCGATGCTTAGAACAAGATATGACTCTATATGAATGCCTCCGGCGGTGTACCGGGATATGCAATGGATCAAGAGTGACAAGTATGAAAATTATGAACGGTGGCTTTGCCACAAATACTATGTCAACTACATGATCATGCTAAACAATATGACAATGATGGATGTGTCATGATGAACTAGATGATGGAAAGTTGCATGGCAATATATCTCGGAATGGCTATGGAAATGCCATAATAGGTAGGTATGGTGGCTGTTTTGAGGAAGGTATATGGTAGGTGTATGATACCGGCGAAATTTGCACGGTATTAGAGAGGCTAGCAAGGGTGGAAGGGTGGGAGTGCGTATAATCCATGGACTCAACGTTAGTCATAAAGAACTCATATACTTATTGCAAAAAATTAGAAGTTATCAAAGCAAAGTATTATGCGCATTCTCCTAGGGGGATAGATTGGTAGGAAAAGACCATCGCTCGTCCCTGACCGCCACTCATAAGGAAGACAATCAATAAATAAATCATGCTCCGACTTCATCACATAACGGTTCACCATACGTGCATGCTACGGGAATCACAAACTTCAACACAAGTATTCTTTAAATTCACAACTACTCAACTAGCATGACTTTAATATTATCACCTCCATATCTCAAAACAATTATCTTGCTTCAATCTTTTCTTAGTATTCAACACACTCAAAAGAAAGTTTCACAAATCTAGAATACCAAGCATATTGTTATTAAGAAAATTACCATGCTATTAATAGGCTCTCAAATTAATTTAAGTGAAGCACGAGAGATCAATAGTTTCTTTAAAACAAATCCACCACCGTGCTCTAAAAGATCTAAGTGAAGCACATAGAGCAAAATTATCTAGCTCAAAAGATATAAGTGAAGCACATAGAGCAAAAGTATCTAGCTCAAAAGATATAAGTGAAGAACATAGAGTAAAATTATCTAGATCAAAAGATATAAGTGAAGCACATAGAGCAAAATTATCTAGCTCAAAAGATATAAGTGAAGCACATAGAGCAAAATTATTTAGCTCAAAAGATATAAGTGAAGCACATAGAGTATTCTATCAAATTTTAATTCATGTATGGCTCTCTAAAAAGGTGTGTACAGCAAGGATGATTGTGGTATACTAGCAAACAAAAAAACAAATAATACAAGATGCTCCAAGCAAAACACATATCACGTTGATGAATAAAAATATAGCTCCAAGTAAATTACCGATGGAAGTGGACGAAAAGAGGGGATGCCTTCCGGGGCATCCCCAAGCTTTAACTTTTTGGTGTCCTTGGATTATCTTGGGGGTGCCATGGGAATCCCCAAGCTTAGGCTCTTGCCACTCCTTGTTCCATGATCCATCAAAAGAATTCACCCAAAACTTGAAAACTTCACAACACAAAACTCAAAATAGAAAACTCGTGAGCTCCGTTAGCGAAAGAAAACAAAAGACCACTTCAAGGTACTGTAATGAACTCATTCTTTATTTATATTGGTGTTAAACCTACTGCATTCCAACTTCTCTATGGATTATAAACTATTTTACTAGCCATAGATTCATCAAAATAAGCAAACAACACACGAAAAACAGAATCTGTCAAAAACAGAACAGTCTGTAGTAATCTGTAGCTAGCGCAAGATCTGGAACCCAAAAAATTCTAAAATAAATTGCTGGACGTGAGGAATTTATCTATTAATCATCTACAAAAGAATTAACTAAATAGCACTCTTTAAATAAAAATGGCAGCAGTTCTCATGAGCGCTAAAGTTTCTGTTTTTTACAGCAAGTTCAACAAGACTTTCCCCAAGTCTTCCCAACGGTTCTACTTGGCACAAACACTAATTAAACACAAAAAACACAACCTAAACAGAGGCTAAATAATTTATTTATTACTGAACAGGAGCAAAAAGCAAGGAATAAAAATAAAATTGGGTTGCCTCCCAACAAGCGCTATCGTTTGACGCCCCTAGCTAAGCATAACAAGCAAGGATAGATCTAGGTATTGCCATCTTTGGTAGGCAATCCATAAGTGGCTCTCGTGATAGTTTCGTATGGTAATTTTATTTTCTTTCTTGGAAAGTGTTCCATGCCCTTTTTTAATGGAAATTGAAATCTAATATTCCCTTCCTTCATATCAATAACCGCACCAACCGTTCTAAGGAAAGGTCTACCAAGAATAATAGAGCAAGAAGGATTGCAATCTATATCAAGAACAATGAAATCTACGGGCACATAATTCCTATTTGCAACAATAAGAACATCATTAATTCTTCCCATAGGTTTCTTAATAGTGGAATCCGCAAGATGCAAGTTTAGAGAGCAATCATCAAAATTACGGAAATCTAGTAAATCACACAAAGTCTTGGGAATAGTAGAGACACTAGCGCCCAAATCACACAAAGCATAAAACTCATGATCTTTAATTTTAATTTTAATAGTTGGTTCCCACTCAGCATAAAGTTTTCTAGGGATAGAAACTTTCAACTCAAGTTTTTCTTCATAAGATTGCATCAAGGCATCAACAATATGTTCGGTGAAGGCTTTATTTCGACTATAAGCATGTGGAGAATTTAGCACGGATTGCAACAAGGAAATACAATCAATCAAAGAGCAATTTTCATAATTAAATTCCTTGAAATCCAATATAGTGGGTTTAGCAACATCTAGATTTTTATTTCTTTCAATCCCACTTTCATCAATTTCATCATTAAGATCTAAATACTCCGAATTTTTAGAACGCCTTCTAGGTAAAGGAAGATCATATGCAGTTTCATCAAGATTCATATTGCAAAATAAAGATTTAATTGGAGACACATCAATAACTTTTAGATCTTCATCTTGATTTTCATAGGAATTCGGTTTAGCGGCCATCTTATTGACTAAGGTGGCTTGCATATCCGAAATTTCAGCAGTCATCTTCTCTAGACGAGCAATCTGGGATCTTATACCCTCAAATTCTTTAGACATATCATCAAGCTCTTTATTCATATAACTCATAAAACTTTTTTGTTCCTTAAGCTCGTTTCTAAAGAAATTATTATGCTCAAATTGCAAAACCATAAACTTCCTAACATTGTTTTCGATCTCCTCTAACCTTTTGAGGTGAAGATCCCCAAATTTTGGTTGAGCCATCGCGACAAACAAGCAATCTAACACACGAGCAATCAAAAAGCAAACGGACAAAAAAGGCAAACAGAGAGGGAGGATAGAGAGCGAGAGGGCGAATAAAACGGCAAGGGTGAATTGGGGGGAGAGGAAAACGAGAGGCAAATGGCAAATAATGTAATGCGAGAGATAGGGATTGTGATGGGTACTTGGTATATTGACTTTTGCGTAGACTCCCCGGCAACGGCGCTAGAAATCCTTCTTGCTATGTCTTGAGCTTGCGTTGGTTTTCCCCGAAGAGGAAGGGATGATGCAGCAGAGTAGCGTAAGTATTTCCCTCAGTTTTTTAGAACCAAGGTATCAATCCAGTAGGAGCCCGCGCTCAAGTCCCTCGTACCTGCACAAAGCGATAGCTACTCGCAACCAACGCGATTATGGGTTGTCAAGCCCTTCACGGTCACTTACGAGAGTGAGATCTGATAGATATAATATTTTTTTGGTATTTTTGATATAAAGATGCAAAGTAAAAAGTAAAAGCAAAGTAAATAGCAAAACAATATAAAAGTGATGGAGATTGATATGATGAGAATAGACCCGGGGGCCATAGGTTTCACTAGTGGCTTCTCTCAAGAGCATAAGTATTCTACGGTGGGTGAACAAATTACTGTTGAGCAATTGATAGAATTTTGCATAATTATGAGATTATCTAGGCATGATCATGTATATAGGCAACACGTCCGTGACAAGTAGACTGAAACGATTCTGCATCTACTACTATTACTCCACTCATCGACCGCTATCCAGCATGCATCTAGAGTATTAAGTTAAAAACAGAGTAACGCCTTAAGCAAGATGACATGATGTAGAGAGATAAATTCATGCAATATGAAATACACCCCATCTTGTTATCCTCGATGGCAACGATACAATACGTGCCTTGCTGCCCCTTCTGTCACTGGGTAAGGACACCGCAAGATCGAACCCAAAGCTAAGCACTTCTCCCATGGCAAGAACTACCAATCTAGTTGGCCAAACCAAACAGATAATTTGAAGAGACTTGCAAAGATAACCAATCGTGCATAAAGGAATTCAGAGAAGATTCAAATATTATTCATATATAGACTTGATCATAAACCCACAATTCATCGGTCTCAACAAACACACCGCAAAAAGAAGATTACATCGAATAGATCTCCACAAGAGAGGGGGAGAACTTTGTATTGAGATTCAAAGAGAGAGAAGAAGCCATCTAGCTACTAACTATGGACCCGAAGGTCTGAGGTAAACTACTCACACTTCATCGGAGGGGCTAGGATGATGTAGAAGCCCTCTGTGATGACGGCCCTCTTCCAGCGGAGCTCCGGAACAGGCCCCAAGATGGGATCTCGTGGATACAGAAAGTTGTGGCGGTGGAATTAGGTTTTTGGCTCCTCTTCTGATCGTTTGGGGGTACGTGTGTATATATAGGAGGAAGGAGTACGTAGGTGGAGCACCGAGGGGCCCACGAGGCAGGGGCGCGCCCCCCACCCTCGTGACCACCTCTTTGATCCCTTGCAGTAGGGTCCAAGTCTCCTGGATCATGTTCGGTGAGAAAATCACATTTCCGAAGATTTTATTCCGTTTGGACTCCATTTGATATTCTGTTTATCCGAAACAGTGAAATAGGCAAAAAAAACAACAATTCTAGGCTGGTCCTCCGGTTAATAGGTTAGTCCCAAAAATAATATAAAAGTGGAAAATAAAGCCCAATATAGTCCAAAACAGTAGATAATATAGCATGGAGCAATCAAAAATTATAGATACGTTGGAGACGTATCAGGCACCTCCGTCCGGGACGTGGCTGCCCGATCTGGTGCTTTTGTTGGGGTCCGTCGGCCGTCGCCGCAAAACGTCTTCCCCACCATCAAGCTGCCGCAGTCGGTGAAGATGTGGCAGCAATCCTACTTCTACGTGGAGAACGTAGACCCGGCTACCGACTTCCTCAACCTGCCGGCATACGAAGCCGGCCCGCCTGCCGAGCCTCGGGCTAGCTGGGGCTACAAGCCGAAGCCGGTATCGGCAGACGGCGCCGCCGCCATCCAACGGCTCTGGGAGCTGATCGACATCGAAGGCCTCAGGGCGTCAGACTTGCTGGTCGCCTTCGTCGAGCACCGGGGTTCTTCCGCTCCAACGCTGGCCGCACCTGATTAGCCGGATGAGCGGGCACCGCGATCCGTGCCGGCTGAGCACCAAGGATATGCCGGCTGCTGAAGTCGTGAACTTGGTGAACGAGATCTCCGGCCTCAAGATGGAGGGGTCTTGGAGTTTCGGCAAGCGGCCATATTCCCGCGCCGAATCGCCACCTGTGGTAAGTTTGCCGATTCTCTTTCTCTCTCAGATACTTTCCCTAGTCTTGATTTTGATCTTGATCAGCCGGCCCTCTGTTGTCTGAAACAGATCTATATGTCGAACACGACGGCCGCTCTCGTGGGGGCGGGTGGTGACTACCAGCCGGACCGGGCGGTAAGCGATGTGGACGACCCCGACTTGGGGGCGGCCGCCTTGGAGGACACCGCGACTGGCGGTGTCTACGAAGCCGGTGGCTCCGAAGAAGTCAGCATCGAGTCCTGGCCTGATGACGATGAGGACGAAGAAGAGCCGCGCCCCGCGCGAGGTGCCGGCAAGGTGGACGCGGGCCCCTCAGACGAGCCGACTGCCCGAGGCGGCACGCGCAAGCGTAAGCAAGGCGTCGCCTTGTTCGGCAGTGCGCCAAAGAAGCCCAAGAATCCGAGCGGCGCGACCAAGCGGAAGGAGGCCGCGGCGAAGGCGGCCAAGTACCAGAAGCTCCCCAAGGCACCCCCTATGGTGTCGGCATAAGTTTCTTTCCTTTGTGCTTTCCTTCTCATTGACTATTTCTAAACTTCTTTGCTTTATGTTCTTGATTTTTAGGGCTCCACTCTCTCTTAAGAAGTCGGCCGCCGGCTCTATTGTGAGGTCGGCGGAGACCTCCACCACCGCCCGCCAGATCGACCCGGCCGCCGACCTCCGGGAGGCGACGGAGCGGAACGCGCGGGAGGCGTGCAAGGAGCGGGAAGCCGCCCGCCTGAAGAAGGCGGAAGCTGACAAGGCGGAGGCCGCCACCCTGAAGAAGCTGGCGGAGGCCGAGGCCGCCGACGCGGCGAAGAAGCATGCTGAAGAAGTCGTGCACCGCCAGTCGGCGGTGTTCGTTGTCCCTCTGAACTCCGCGCCGCCACCGCCGGAGTTCATGGCGCAGACTGGGGAAGCCGGCGGCGAACACCCTACTATGGAGAGGGATGGTGGCGACGTTGCCATGCTGGACGTCATCGTGACCCCGCCACCTCCTTCTACAGAGGCTCGAGACAAGGAGCCGATCGACCCGCCAGCGCCACCAGTCGGAAATGAGATGGTGACGGGCCCGACTCCTGGGGTCCGCACACCCCTACGCCGCCGGCTCGCGAAGGCGGCATCGGCGCCGCGCCCGCTGGAGGCCAGCACAGCAAGCTCCTTGATTCCGGACACCGAGGCGACCAGCGTCGCGCCCGCTCGGTGGGTGCGGGGAGGCGGAACGGGCCCTCTGAACCAGGCGATTCTGGATGTACAAACAAAACTCCGCGCCGGGGCCGACGCTCTTAAGCTCTGCAACAAGACTTTCCTGGAGTCGCGAGAGGCCATTCGGGTACACTTCTTGCTTCTTTGATTTGATTCTTGTACTTCTTCGTGAGGGCGCGCTGGCGCACCCACTGGGTGCAGTCCCCGAGTTTCGGGCCGGCTGCTGAGCAGGCGGCTTGGAACTCAAATTGGCGAGCTCCGAGTACTAAATATCTTTGCTTGTAGGATTGTCATAACCTTCGTGCGGCCGCCTTCAACTCCAAGGTCCTGGAGTCGGATCAATGTGCTGCCGACTTGTCGGAGAGCCGGAGTAAGTCTCCTTCTTCCTCTGCGGGGGCGCGCTGGCGCACCCGCGGGCTGTAGTCCCCGAGATTTGGGCCGACTGCTGAGTAGTCGGGCCGGATCTTCCTGGCGACTTCATCTTTCTTTGCTGACTATTGCCATCTCTTTCCTTCTCTTTTGGCAGAAGCCAATGTTGTTCTTCAACGGCAACTGGGGGAAGCCAACACCGCATTTCGTGCCAAGGAGGTGGACTGCGGCAAGCTGGCCGAAGAGCGCGACCGCCTCGTCACATAGCTGGCGGAACAGAAGGAGCTCCTCAAGAAGGCCCAGGAGTAGGCGGAGGCCGGGGAGACCAGACCCCTCGCTAAGTTTGCGGTCGAGCGCTCCGCCTGGACTAACAAGGAAATGGAGCTGACTTCTGGCTTTCACGCAATCAAGGACATAGTCTACGGTGAGTTTCCCTTTCTTTTCTTCTTTGAACTGCCGGCTTGTTGGTTGAGCTGGCTTCTTGTTTTTAACTTTGGCTTTCTACTTTCTGTTTTGGTAGACTTCTTCCCTGGCCACTCGGACGCCGCCAACCAGGCCATCGAAGCTGATCGCGAGGGACGGAGGGCGGACGGTGCACAGATCACTGCCAACGCCCCCCGGACCCTTAACGAGCAGATCCTGAGCGTCGAGGCCCGTCTTCGGCCGGCCCACCAGATGCTGCGCCGGCTTCAGCATGTCGGTGCCCAGGTGATCGTCGCCCTGTGGCCTGACATGTTGGCACCGCGCACCCCCAGTCGGACTGCCGACTGGCTGGAGGTGGCGGCCGGCCATCTTGAGGCCTGGAAGGGCTCCTCGGCCCTGGCTGGAGCGTGCTGGGCCTTGGAGTTTGTCAAGGTGTGGTTTCCTGGGCTGAGTCTAGCCCAGCTAGCCACGTTTCGGCTGGAGGCTCAGGAGGAGTTGGCGGGCATGGAAGATGAACTTGTCAAGCGCGCGGCGTCGATTGCCAAGTACACCGACACCAGCACCTTCGTCCCGGAGCAGGTTGAGGACGGCACCGAGGCGCCGCCGGAATGGTTCGGGCTGAACCCAGAAGACGGCGAAGACTCGGCGGAGGTGATCGACTCCAGCGGCGAGGAAGAGGGCGAGACGGAGGAGGAAGGCGAAGAAGAGGCGCCAGAGGTTGGAGCGGGCGGCCAGCCCCAGCCCGACCACGCTTCGAGCAATGAGCCACGCCAAACCAAGCCAGCTATCGCCAGGGGAGACCAGGTAAAGACTGACCAGCCGGCCGTTCCACCAACCGGCGCCGCCGATTCCTCCGCTCCACCAAACCCCTCTGCCACTTCCTAGGCTGCTAGTTTATCTTTGTTTCGCCTGTCTATCAGTCTTGATGAACCTGTTAATTTTGCACAATTCCACCCGTGGGGTGTATCTTAAACTTGTGTTTTGAAGATTGGCCAGGGGCCTTTGTTATGTAAATATTATTCCGAGTTCTATCTTTTCTTGCTTGCTGCTCTTTGGCTTTTTCCTTTGCCGCCTTCCCGTGGTTGCCGTCTTGCCAGCCGAACAGCCGCTCTGCAGACTGTGGCTGGGTCAAGTACTTAGCTACTTTTGGGAAGGCAAGTACTTAGCCGTTTTAGAACATTCTAGCAAGTTAAGTAGAAGTCGACAGGCCGCCTGCTCAACAGTCGGTCATAGGAGGCGGGAAACCGGCTCGAACTATGAGTGTGCTTTGTGTTCTTAGTCATTTTTCATGTGGACACCCTTTCTGCCTTGCTCCTGCCCACCAGACAATCGCTCTGTGAGCTGTGGCTTCTGGCAGGAGGTGGCTTAAGTGCCAACACATTACTTGTCCAGCTGCAGGAAGCACTTCATAGTACAAGACAGCAAGTTCTCGGGCCGACTAGTCGGACCCGGCACCAATCGGTATAAAGAAAATGACCTTATAGGGATAATTCTTATCATATAGATAAAAGAGGGCAGTCCCCGAGCTCTTCTCAGGGGACCCGGAGTCTTCGTGCTTTAATACAAAAGATAGCATGGTACATACTGCATCAACTGTAAAATCTTCGAAGGGGATTTGCATTCCATGGCCGCTCCGTCTCCTTGCCGGAGTCGTCCCTCTTGCATGCTCAAGGCTTCTGAGCGTCGATCAGGTAGTAGGAGTAATTGCCCAACACCTTGCTGATGATGAACGGGCCTTCCCAAGGCGCTGAGAGCTTGTATAGGTCGGCTGTTCGCTGGATCAGCCGGAGCACAAGGTCTCCTTCTTGGAAAGATCTCGGCTTGACCTTCCGGTTGTAGTATCGGCGTAGGCTCTGCTGGTAGATGCTGGACCGGCTAAGTGCCAGCAGCCGACCCTCTTCCAGCAGATCGACACCGTCTCGATGTGCTTCTTCTGCCTCCTCTTTGGTGTACATGGTGACTCGAGGGAGTCGAATTCTATGTCCGTTGGGATGACGGCCTCGGCACTGTAGACGAGGAAGAAAGGCGTGAAGCCAGTTGACTTGTTCAGGGTTGTGCGCAGAAACCAGAGGACGTCCGGCAGCTCGTCGAGCCAGCAGCCGGCCGACCGCTCCAAAGGCTCAACCAGTCAGGGCTTGATGCTGGACAAAATAAGGCCGTTTGCTCACTCCACCTGGCCGTTTGACTGCGGATGAGCGACGGACGCTAGGTCTAGTCGGATGCCCTGCGTCTCGCAGAAACGGGCCAAGGCACCCTTGGCGAAATTCATGTCATTGTCGGTGATGATGCTGTGTGGTATGCCGTACCGGACAGTGATGCCGGAGATGAAAGAAACAGCGGTCAGACCATTCAACTTCTTGATTGATTTTGCTTCTATCCACTTGGTGAACTTGTCCACCGCGACAAGCAGATGAGTCAAGCCACCCCTTGCCGTATTGAATGGTCCCACCATATCCAGGCCCCAGATGGCAAAGGGCCAGGCTATGGGAATAGTCTTGAGCGCAAAAGTCGGTTGATGAGGCTTTGAACAAAACTTCTGGCACCCTTTGCATTTCTGGACCAAACTCTTGTCGTCTTCTAGGGCAGTTGGCCAGAAAAAACCATGGCGGAAAGCCTTGGCGACAAGCGCTCTTGAAGCCGCATGGTGGCCACATTCGCCTTGATGGATGTCTCTGAGGATTGCTTGGCCATGCTCCGGCTCGACGCAGCGCTGGTAGACACCGGTGACACTACGCCTCACAAGCTCTCTGTTGACTATGGTGTACGCTGCCGCCCGTCGTTGCACTTGCCTGGCCGAGATCTCATCAGTCGGCAACTCCTTGTTTACCAGAAAGTTGAGGATGGGTTGGGCCCATGAAGGTGTTGTGATTTCTTCAACTGTTAGGACTGCAACTGGGACGAGGGTGGTTGGGCCGGGAGGCGGCAGGTTGGAGTCGGCCGGCGCCGCCGCTTGCTGGGTCGATGAAGTCTTTGGGCCGACTGCTGCAGTCCCCGGGCCGGGCTCTGAAGTCCCCGGGCCGGGTGCAACTGCCGCAGTCCCCAAGCCGCCTGCCAGAATTCCCGTGCCGACTGCTGGAGCTCTTGAGCTGGATCCGACTGCTTCAGGAGGAGCCGACACGAAGATGGAATCCGACTCTGGCGATGGCTTGACAGACGGCTTGAGGAGGCGTTGTAGGGCGACGACGGTTGGTATTGCTTGACGGCTAGAGCCGATTCGCGCCAAGGCATCTGCTTGCTCATTGTCATTTCTTGGCACATGGAGGAACTCGCACCCATCAAAATATCCACTGAGTTGCTGTACGAGGAAACGATAGCGCGCCATGTTTGCATCCTTGGCGTCCCAGTCGCCCGACAACTGCTGGACCACCAAGTCAGAGTCACCATAGCACAGGATCCGGCGAATGCCGGCAAGCCGGAGCCCGTGAATGAGTGCCTCATACTCAGCAACGTTGTTGGAGGCGGAAAAATGAATTTGTAGCACGTATTTGAGCTTGTCGCCTTTGGGAGAGGTGAGGACGATGTCGGCTCCCAAACCGGTACGCATCTTGGAACCATCAAAGTGCATCCACCAATGAGTGGAGTCCAGTGCCGGCAGCAGGTACTAGGTCTTGGCCCAGTCGACGAGGAAGTCGGCCAATGCTTGTGATTTGAGGGCAGTGCGAGGCTAGTAGTAGATAGTGTAGGGGGCCAACTCTATGGCCCATTTGGCCACTCGGCCGGAGGCATCTCGGCTTCCAATGATCTCGACGAGCGGAGCAGTGCAGATGACAATGATTGGGTGCTCTTGAAAGTACAGCTTCAATTTTTTGGCGGCAAAGTGCACACCATAGCACATCTTCTGATAGAGGGGGTAGTTTTTCTTGGAGGTGGACAGCACTTCACTCAAGTAGTACACCGGTCTCTGGACTGGTAGTGCCTTGCCTTCCTCCTTGCGTTCTACCACTATGACTGTGCTGACCACCCGGCTGGTGGCGGCGATGTAGAGGAGCATGGGATCCTTAGGAGTCGGAGCCGCTAGGACAGGTGGAGTGGTAAACATCTTCTTGAGTTGGAGAAATGCTTCATTCGCCTTGTCGTCCCACTCGAAAAAAGTGGTCTTCTTCATGAGCTGGTACAGGGGGAGAGCCTTCTCTCACAGCCGACTGATGAAACGGCTGATGGACGCCAGGCAGCCGGTGAACTTTTGTACGTCCAGCAGTCGGGTGGGCACTTCCATCCTCTCGATAGCCTTGATCTTCATAGGGTTGCACTCTATGTCGCATTCCGAGAAAAGGAAGCCAAGGAGCTGGCCGGCAGGCACTCCGAAGACGCATTTCTCCGGGTTGAGCTTGATCTGAAATTGACGCAGGTTCTCAAAGGTCTCCTTGAGGTCTTCTAGCAGCGTTCCGCGCTTCTCCGTCTTCACCACGACATCGTCCACGTAAATGTGGGCATTTCTGCCGAGTTGCCTGAGGAGACATTTCTGCATGCAGCGTTGAAACGTGGCGCTGGCGTTCCTCAAGCCGAACGTCATGGTTAAGTAGCAGAAGGCTCCAAATGGCGTGATGAAGGCAGTCTTCAGTCGGTTGGCCAGATTCAGCTTGATCTAGTGATATCCTGAGTATGCATCCAAGAAACTCAACAGCTCACATCCGGCTGTGGAGTCTATCACTTGGTCAATTCTTGGCAAAGTGAACCGGTCTTTGGGGCAGCCTTTGTTGAGGTTGGTGTAATCAATCCACATGCGCCATTGCTTGTTTTTCTTTAGCATAAGGACTGGGTTGGCCAGCCACTCTGGGAAGAATACTTCCATGATGAAGCCGGCTGCTAGCAGCCGGGTTATCTCTTCTCCGACAACTCTTCTCTTCTCACTACAAGAAATATGTCAACTTATGAACTTCTGTCAGTGACCCTCGAAGAATTGGTCATAAATTTATGACCAATTTAGACCAATTGGTCAAAATCTGTTCAGGGGGCTCCAAACCCTAAACCATTGCGACCATTTTGGTCAGAAAGGTCGTAATTTCCTTACACGAAATGGTCACAAAGCAAATAGTGCTAGTCCGCTGCCTTATTTCTAGTT
Organism: Triticum urartu; assembly: GCF_003073215.2. Taxonomy (NCBI): domain Eukaryota; kingdom Viridiplantae; phylum Streptophyta; class Magnoliopsida; order Poales; family Poaceae; genus Triticum; species Triticum urartu. The sequence continues at coordinate 148,005,917 of NC_053028.1, read as the reverse complement.
GTTAATGACCAATATAGATGGTCATAGCCTTGTAGATTGTGGTGGGTTGTGATGACTAGGCGCCATCTCATCAGTTTTGCCTATGTGTCATGTCCATGTGGCAGTTTTTGCCCTAGGTTGTGAAGCAACCTATATTTCTATCATTTCCAAAATTCCCAAAAAAATCTCATAAATTCTTTGGGGCATATCTTCATCAAATATGTAAAAATCCTTCCTTGCCTAGTTCAAAACTAATTCAACAATATTCATTTTCCTATTCTGTTCACAACAGCACTTTATGAAGAAAGTGCTATTTATATATTCTTGATTGCCCTCGAAATTTTTGGGCACTCTTTCCTATCCAAATCATTACCGCATGACAAAATTCAGCTCCATTTGCCTAGCAAATCTTCTTCGGCAAATTTCCAAAGTTTTTGTCCACCTAGAAGCATTGTGAAGGAAGTACCTTTTTTATATCTCTAAATGACATGAAATTTATACAGTTCCTTCATATGCCCAAATTATCACCCTCCTCCAAATTGCAGCTCAGTAAAATCATCTATGTGAGCCCAAGTTCAATTTATATTTTATGGCCAAATTGGCACGTTGCAAAGCAAGTGTTATATAGACCCCTCCTATTACCCTCACACTTTTCGGGCACTCTTCCATACCCAAATCATTGCCACATGATAATATTCAGCTCAATTTTCCTAGTAAATCTTTCTCGGGAAATTTCCAAAGTTTCTACCTCGAGAGAAGCTTTGTGAAGTAAGTACTAGCTAGGCTTACCCAAATGATCTGAAAATTTACCAGCGCATGACCATACCTAAGTAACTTACCTGCACCAATTTTGAGCTCATTTCATTCATCCAATCTCTCTCACTAGTTTTCCCAAGTTTCTGTCCATAGAAGAGCATTGTGAAGGAAGTACTACTTTGGCATGTCCAAATGGTATCAATTTTCTACAATGCTTTCCTATGCCCAAATAACCATCCTCCACAAAATTTCAGCTCACTCCATTCATTATTTTGAGCCCAGCTTCAACATTCATATTTTTGTCCAGCGTGGTACTTTGCAAAGAAAGTACCACCTACGATCCTCCTTTTGAGCTCAAAATTTGTGAAGACATTCTCCTTAGTAGATGATCATCATCAGCCAAAACTCACGCCCATTGGCCATGTGCATTTCCCGTACTGCTAATCAAACACTTAGCTGCTAATTCATGTTTGAGCATTGATCGGTCTCCTCGTGAGAATCTTATATTGTAAATTTCTTCCTAGCACCAACCTGGGGAGTGCCCAACCCACTAGAAATGCCTAGGCCGCCCAGAACACATGGCAACATTACGGTCACGCGGTGACCACGCGACGGGCATGCGAGTTTACGCGCTCTAGAGTTGGGGCCCTCAGCCACCGCCCAAACCTCGACGTATCGCCACCAAACCATGTATTTATGATTAAATAGGTCCTTATGTAACTAGAAATGATTTTTGGAAAAAATAAATAGCAAACTATGAGGCAGCTGCAGTTCAAATTTGACCCGCTTCCAGCTGAATCGGCGGAAATTTGTCTTTTTCACGAGAGGTGGATCAAAAAATTTTACACCCAACCATTTTGTCAATTGTGCATTAAATATGGCCTAGTATTTTATAAAAATGATTTGGTCCAATTTTGCAACAATTATTTGGTAGTTCCTTCACAGAAAAACCTCCTTTCGGGCACTCGAAAAATGGAAAATGGTTTTTTCTTCCAACGAAAATGAAAACTTCCTTAGACAACATTGTTTGCCATTCCAATATTCACTATTGTGCACAATATGAGATCATTTGAACAAACTATGCCATGAATGTGGCCATAAGATTGACCATTTGGCTTGAAAGCCATTGATCTCCACACGTGATAGCTCGTTTCTGAGAACACTTTTTAAAAATAATTGCCGTATTACAAGTTTGTTATTTTTCCTAGGAACTTGGCCACATATGATGACACAATGCGAAGGTTTCCCTTTTTGATTTTTTTTGAATTTTTTATGCCCGTTTCAAAATGCGGTCAAAACGGCGGGAATGACCGTTCCTAGCTAGTGGTTGAATCTTGGAAATTTTTTGGTGTTTCTCTGATTAAATAGATACTTATGTACCTAGAAATGATTTTCGGAAAAAAAAAATAGCAAACTATGAGGCAGCTGCAGTTCAAATTTGACCCGCTTCCAACTGAATCGGCAGAAATTTGTCTTTTTCACTAGAGGTGGATCAAAGCTTGTGACACCCAACTATTTGGTCAATTGTGCATTAAATATGGCCTAGTATTTTATAAAATTCATTTGGTCTAAAGTTGCAACAATTATTTGGTAGGTCCTTCACAAAAAAAACTCATTTTGGGCACTCTGAAAATGGAAAATGATTTTTTCGTCCAAAATAAATGAAAACTTCCTTAGGCAACATCGTATTACAAGTTTATTATTTTTCCTGAAAACTTGGTCACATATAATGACACAATGCGAAGTTTTCCCAATTTTTTGAATTTGTCTGAATTTTTTATGCCCGTTTCAAAATGCGGTCAAAACGGCGGGCTTGACCGTTCCTAGGTAGTGGTTGAATCTTGGAATTTTTTTGGTATTTCTCTGATTAAATAGATACTTATGTACCTAGAAATGATTTTTGGAAAAAATAAATAGCAAACTACGAGGTAGCTACAGTTCAAATTTGACCCGCTTCCTGCTGAATCAGCGGGAATTTGTCTTTTTCACCAGAGGTGGATCAAAACTTTTTACACCCAACCATTTGGTCAATTATGCATTATATATGGCCTAGTATTTTATAAAATTGATTAGGTACAATTTTGCAACAAATATATGGTAGGCCCTTCACAAAAAAACTCATTTTGGGCAATCGAAAAAATGGAAAACTGATTTTTCGTCCAAAGAAAATAAAAGATTCATTAGGCAAAATTGTTTGCCATTCCAGGATGCACCCTTGTGCACGATATGAGGTCATTTGAGTAGACTATGCCAAGAATGTGACCATAAGATTGACTATTTAAGTAGACTTTTTAAAAGTAATTATCGTGTTAGAAGTTTGTTTTTTCCTAGACACTAGATCACACAATGCAAAGGCTTTCCATTTTTTTGATTTCTTTAATTCTTTATGCCAATTTCAAAACGTGATTAAAACCATGGGCATAACCGTTCGTAGCTGCGGATGGAATCTTACAAAACTTAAATGGCCAAAAAAGGCTAGAAAGATTGGAAATGCATACAAGTTGGTTATCATCATCCATAAAATGTGGTGTAACTTGAGTGAAAATTTTAGTGGTTCCATTTTGCAAAATATTATTGGTAGTTGCTTCATAAACCCCTTTGTTTTTAGCACTTAAAGACTATATTTTAAATTACAGCCATAGTCTTCAACCAATCAGGACGTCTCTCCCGGATCACCCTACCGTAGGCGATCTGAACCGTCCGATCGTCCCTGATCTAACGGCAGACTTGACCCCTCACCGTCTCACCTAACTAGACCTAACACAACCCGCACCCACAGCCGCCGCCCTCTCCCTCCCTCAGATCTCGATCCGATCCAGATCGACGCCGCCACCCCTCTCTAACCCTAGCTTCCCATCGCCGGCGGCGGCGCCCTCCCTCCCTCGCCTTCTCCTCCTTCCCTCCTCACGGCCGCCTCCACCACGCCACAAAACCCGGCGATGGCCTCGTGTAGATACCATCCTCCCCCGGTCCCGTCCCCAGCCCCGCCCGGATCCACCGTGCTTGTCCACAACCGCCGCCCCCACCCCACCGTCGATCTCGCCCACGGCGGCCGCCACCACCCCGCCGTCATCCTTGCCCACGGCGGCCGCACCACCCCGCCGTCGACCTCTCCTCGATCATTCCCAGATCCGCCCAGGGGCTGGACCTGGAGCTCATCTCCTCCATGGCATCGGCTTCCAGATCCGCCCATGGGTTGGACCTGGTGGTCCATCTCCATGGCGAGTTGGCTGCATCCCCACGTCTGCTTCCGCTCGGTCGACGACGCCATCCGCGCGTGCTTCTGCTGCTCGTATAGGTAAGGCAATATGTCGATTTGCTGTTCTCCCCTCGGCTTCCCTTACTCTACCTTACGTGTTGTGTCTTCCCTCCTCACACAGGTGCACGCACCACCAGCGCTCCCGGATCGAGCAGGTGACGCAGTGGCCCTCCCAGATCCACGACGAGCTGCATCTTGCTCATCCTCGCGGCTATCGGCCACGTCCTCGACAAGGGTCACATCTGGTCATGACCAAGTGAGGCCCCGGATCTGCACTCACTAGGAGGGTGCGGCGGCACCGAGAGGATTCTCACGCAGCCGTCTTCCACCTTCTTCGTCCGGTTCCAGGTACTGACATTCCCCCCTCCCTGCACACATCCTCCACCTTCTCTTGCTTTCTCTGATCCTCCCATTCCGCTTTTGGTTGGGGCGTTCCTGTACTGATCCATATGCATGCGTTAATTTGTAGCTGTGTACGCGACGTGGAGCCTCATCTTCGAGCTGCTTGACCTCAAGGGCGAGGTGGACGACGACACTCTGGTTCTTGTGTGATGTTGCCAACAGCAAGATGTGACGGATAACTTGGTAATCATTACTCCAGTAGTGAATAGTTGATTAGTCGAGCCACTGCTAATCATCTGGTGGCCTTGGACTTGTGATTGTAGATCGTCTGGTGGAGATGCTAATCATCTGGTGGCCTTGGACGTGGAGCCTCCTCTGTTTGTTATTTATTAGGTTTGTACTGGTAGCTTGTTAGTTTTCCCTCGTGTGCTTGAAAACATGCAAGCAGAGAGATAGAGAGGGATTCCTTGATGTAGCAGGCCAGTAGCTACTTTGTCTCAGCTTTTACCTGTCTTTATCCGTATCTCAGTTAGATGCACTACTGCTAGTTCAGCTGATGCCGATAATATCTTACTCATTTTTGTAGATCATCCTCATCCCAAGCAAAATAATAGGTTGACTGAGGCAGTCTTTTTCCGCTGCAACAGCCATGCACAGCTGGTTCTGCCCTGTGGATGCAGTTTCAGTTCCTCCAATTTCCACGTGCTAGCGTTCCAATGTCAAGTACTCCCTCCGTCCCAAAATAAGTGACTCAACTTTGTACTAGCTTTAGTACAAAGTTAGTACAAAGTTGAGTCACTTATTTTCGGACGGAGGGAGTATAATTCTTGAACTACATAAGCTAAACTCTGTTAGTTCCATTATCAACTTGTATATGCAGTCCAAGCCTTCTAAAATGATTGCTTTTACTGTCCATGTCTTGATGTGATTTGTTCTTAAAACGGTTTGCTAGATAGATCCAAACTGTGGTTTTGTGTACAATAGTTTTGCATTGTATGAGCTAAATTCTGTTGTCCATCAGCATGTTTCACTTGTCATTTATGTGGAAGTTTGATGGCAATATTATAAGTTGGGTATGCAATGGTACCTGGAAGGCTGCACCGCTTAACCAGCTTGCTGTTAGAATTGTTTCAGTCATTAATTTTTCCTTAACTCAGCTCGTTTAAGATCTATGCTAGTATGTGACCTGCGTATAGATATGAGTTACATCCCAGCCATTTTAACTATGATTGGTTGTATTACTTCAGATATGACGGTGAAAGTGCATTTGTTAACTGTATTCTAATGCTCTCATATGTAAGGAATGCATGGGTTAACTCATCCTTATTGATAGATCCTCTCTTTTAATTAATAATGTATGCATGCCTTGAATGTTCTGTGTTCTTTACTATACTGTTCTGGCCTCGGGCAATTAAACATTGTATCTGTTTTTATTGTGATATGCAACTCTTCAAAAAAAGAAACTGTATTATGGAATTACTCATTTGCATGGAATTTCTATGTATTCTAGTAGTTTATTTTTGATACTGTATTGCTGTATTCCCGATCTGCGTTGGAGCCGATGCTCGATTTGTTCCTGTTTCTGTTTCAGTACCAGTACAATGTAATGATTTCGTGCTTTCATGAAGTATTTTGCGCTGTTTTTATCTGTCGAGCAATTTAGAAGACCTGTAGAGCATTTAACTAGACAGTTGAATTTGCATGTGTAACTATGCTTGCTTAGAGCTGCCCTTGACTGGTTATATTATTTCTATGGCCTGTGTTGTTCTTAGTTGTGCTACAGTATGTGTTTCGTGTTGTTTGCACTTGTTAGCCAAATCATTGCACACGCAGTGTTAATGCGATGTTGCGGGTTTGTGACCTAGGATTTCAGCCGAATTCCTGTTTGTACAATGTATCTGCTACATGTTGTTTTCATCTTGATAGCTAGCAGCCTAGCACCATGACCGTTGATTGTGAAATCTCTATATGTTGTAAAATTAATTGGGTCAGTCTCGAACTTGTTGTGAATTGTAAGACGCTTTAAGTAAATGTTTTTTTTGCCTTCTCGCGTGTAGGCGGTCAGGCGAGACAGCAAGTAGAGGTTCAGTCTATTGGAGGAGTATGGCGAGCTGCTGATTCGGGCTAACCAGGGGCACACTATGGTAGTATGTTTTCTGCCTGAACTCCCCTGCACTAATGTATTCTGTTTTTACAAGTAAGATTTAAGATGTGTTTATACTCTTCATGATCATCTGCCATGTAGTAATCATTATTTTTTGTAACTTCTAAAAGCATTGTGCTAGCTGAATTTGTGCTATCATTCTGAAGAACTTGTCCTTTTTATTGAATGGTCTCTTCATAATATATTGGCTCCAGTTTTCTGATTCTTCTCTCCTGATTCATGTAACAGGGCGACCGTATTAGCTCAGTCCTGACTATGGCAGGAGCAGGTGCATTTGCCTGTTTGTAATGCTATCGAAGGAGCTCCATCCTGAAGAATATAGTGCTTGTAGAGCTTGTAAATTAGTTACTCCACTCGTAGAGTTATTTGTAGAGCAGGAGCACCATTGTATTGCGTGTTATTTGTAGAGCAGGAGCTCCATACAGAATCTGGCTCTATACTGAATCTGGTTGTTGTTATTTGAAGTATTATATGTGTATTTTGTCGGTGCCAATTTAAATATTGGTTATTTATTTACTATCAAAATGAAATGAGGAATATGGCCCTGACAAGTCGGACCCACTTGCTAGAACCTGACAACTTGGACCCACTTATGAGAACATGATAACTGGGATCCATTTGACTAGTGGACCCATGATACATATAAAAAACATGAGAGGCCCAACAAAGAAATGGCCCATAAAAATACATGATCAAAAAGAAAATATGCTATTAAAAGGGCCACACAAAGAAATTAATAAGGCTGAATTGTTGGGCCAGACCCATGTAGCTAATAAAAGCACAGGAAAAAAATACAGTAAAAAGGCCGAATTGTTGGGCTAGGCCCATGTAGAAAACTGAATTGGACCGGGCTGAATCTTGTGCCACATCAGCTTGCCACGCTGGATGCCTATGTGGCCTGGAGAGGTTGCTAGTGACCAAAACACCACAGTGGACATATTTTGGTCATAAACATTTGCGACCATTCCAGAAGAAAGGTCGCTATAGTCAGTTTACGACGCCCAGCTTTTGACCTTATGTTTTTGGTCACAAACAGGTCATAAATGGAAATTTGTGACCATTCAGTGACCAATAGTGGTGGTCATAAGTTGACATATTTCTTGTAGTGTCTGACAGGCGGTGCAAGGGCTGCCTGACCGGCTTGGCATCAGATCGGACATGTAACTTGTGCTCGATGAAATCCGTCGGAACACCCGGCATGTCTTTTGGTGACCATGCAAAGATGTCCCGATTCTCACAGAGGAAATCGACGAGCTCGCCTTCCTATTTGCTATTGAGGTTTGCTCCTACGACACCGTACCTCTCCGGGTGCTCCGGGTCCAAGGGAATCTTCTTTGTCTCTTGGCCGGCTTGAACGAGCCCTCGGCTTCCGACTCTTTGGGGTGGGGTGACATCTCTGGCTGCTTGCCTACCATCGCCACAACTCGGTCAAGAAGCTGCCTCTCGGCTGCGATCACGAGGGACTCGGCCAGCCGACTGCTTTCAGCCGCACAAGCGGACGACTTCTTGTAGTCCCCGGTTACAGTCAGAATTCCCTTAGAACTCGGCATCTTCATCTTGAGGTAAGCGTAATGGGGGACCGCCATGAACTTGGCCAGTGCAGGTCGGCCAAGTAGCGCATGGTAGGGGCTCTTGAGGTCCACCACTTCAAACCAAACTTGCTCTCATTGGAAGTGATCCTTGTCCCCAAAGAGGACGTCTATCTGGATCTTGCCGATTGGTGAGCAGGAAAGGCCGGGAACTATGCCATGGAATACAGTTCGGCTGAGCTGAAGCTGCCTTTGTCTAATTCCTAACTTCTCCATGGTATCTTTGTACAGAATGTTGATGTTGCCGCCGCCATCTATCAAAACTCGAGAAAACCAAGTAGCTCTCTTTTCAGTGGCAAAGGTGGCATCCAGAACCAGGGCATAGGAACCGGGATTGGGCATCACATCCGGGTGGTCGACTCTTCTCCAGTTGATGGGCTTCTCGGACCAATGCATGAACTCAAGGGTCTCTGACGTTACTGCATTCACTTCTTGCTACCGTTGCCGTCTGCTGTGCTTATCGTCGGCCACGCTGGTGAACACGACATAAGCTCCATGCTCTTCAGGGTACTCATCCTGTACGGCTCCGACTGGTCGAACGGCCGGTTGCTGAGGGGGAGGGGCGGCTGCTGCCCAGCAGGTGGAGGAGGTGGAAGGTCGTCTCCCTTGGCGATCCTGGTGAGCCAATGGCACTTCCGAGTGGTATGGTTGGACGGCTTCGCACCACTGTGAAATTTGCAGGGTGCATCAAGAGTCTGCTCATATGAGAAGGCTGGCAGCCAATTGGACTTGCCGCCCTTCGGGCGTTTGGACGGAGGCTGCCCATCCGGCTCCTGGTCGTCGACTGCTGCCACTTGCCGGCTTATGGAAGCCGGCTGTATGGCTTTGCGCTTGTTGTTGCTCTGTTGCTGGCGCCGGCTGGTGTCTCCAGCCAGGGTTCGAGGAGCCTGAGGGGCTACTTTGCCAGACGCATCAACTTGAATTTCTGCCTTCATGGAGGAGTCGGCCGTGGCATATTTATCTGCTATGATCAGCAGCTCGTCGAGGGTCGCCAGCTCGTCACAGAGGAGTCGGTGCTTGAGGAGGGTGCCCTCCCGGCACCTACCGGTGAAGTACTCGATAGCCTGCACCTCGTGCATGCCTTCGCAAGAGTTGTGGAGCTCAGCCCAGCGTGTGAGGTAGTCGCGAGTCGACTCGTTGGGGCCTTGCACGCACAAGGAGAGCTGGCGAGGCTTAGGAGGCCGCTTGGACATGCTGGTGAAGTTGCGGACGAAGGCTTCTGTGAAGTCAACCCAACTGTTGATGCTGCGGGGCTTCAAACTGTTCAGCCATGTCCGTGTTGTGCCCTGGAGCATGAGAGGGACATACTTCACGGCAACGCGCTTGTTGTCATTGGCTATGCTGACGGCTGTGGAGTAGTCGACCAGCCAGTCCTCCGGCTTCATGGAGCTGGTGTATTTGGGCGTGTCTCTTGGGAGCGTGAACCCTTTGGGGAAAGGTTCGTCTCGGATGCGGGGGCCGAAACAGGGCGGGCCCAGTTCATCTTTCTCTTCTAGTGCCAGGGACCGGTGGAGAAGGTCAATCCGGTGGCGGGCATCGTTCTCTCCGACTCCCTCTCGGCGTCCAAGGCGGTCGCCAAGTGTCGGGTGCTCAACAGGTGGCGGGGTGATGCGCCTTTCCCTCCGAGGGGGAGGAGGCGGACAGTCGTCCCGTCGTTCCACTCCTCTTGGGCGGCCGTCTTGGTCGTGCTCAATGGTGATGCGAGTCCGGCTGCGGCTAGCAGCCGGCTCCTTGTCTCTTCTCCCACAGACATCACCAGTCGGCGTCCGAGATGTCGCGCCTTGGTCTCGGCGGGGAGGCGGATTGTCGTTCTGCCGGTGTGGCGCCTCAGTGCGGCAACTGGCCTCGTGCTGCTCAGCTGCCTCATTGAGGAGCCGATGGACGCGCTCCGCCATCTGGCGACGCACTTCGCCCTCAAACTTGTCTAATTCTTCTGTTGCCGCCTGGGCAGCTCGGATATTTTCCGCGGGCGTGGCGTAGATGGGGCGATCTGCCCCGAGCAGGTTGGCGATGGCCACACCGCGCTGCTGGACCGCGCCAAGGCGGCTGGGCCCAACGGGAGCCGGCGTGCCGCCTACGGCGCGGTCCATCTCGCGCCGGTAGGCTTCCGACAGGCATCTCATGCTAGCGAGCTTCTTGGCGCCCTCAACGAGTTGGAGGCAGCGCGCTTCCAGCATCTCGGCGTCAGCGTCCTCTGGGATGGGTGCCGTCAGGTCTTGTAGTGCTGTGTTGAGCGGGTCGTGGGCATCTCCGTCAGAGTGCTCACTGTGGCCGATGACAAGCACCTCCGTGATGGCGCTTTCGCCACTCTCCTCGCGAGGCGGCGGCTCGTCGTAGACTACCACGTTGGTGGGAAACGCGTCAAGCGACGCAGTGTCGGAGTCGACAAGCATCAGCTTGGTGGAGCCAACGGATTCCAAATCCGCAGCGGGCTTGCTGGCAACGTGGAGCTGATCGAGGAGGCTGACAAGGCGGCTCTCGGCGCCGTCATCGCCCGCATCGGACGCCGGCTTGTCAGAGAGGCGAACCTCGTCAACAAGGTTGGTGAGGCAGCTCGCTGCGCAGGCAAGCTCCGCGCCGCGCAGCGTGTCGACACAGACTCTGTCTGGCGTGCCGAGCTGGCTAGGCTCGCCAGGGAGGAAAAGGGTTTCCGTCCAGAACAGGTCTCCGGACGACGGTGCACCTCGCCCCACGGTGGGCGCCAAATGGGGGTTGGGTGCGACATATGCCAAGGGATGGCTTATCATGGTGGGAGCGAGTAGAACATCGCCGGTGCCCGGAAGCGGGATGAGGCGTAGACACGTACGCGGCGAACTTTACCCAGGTTTGGGGCTCTCCTAGGAGATAACACCCCTAGTCCTGCTCTGCGGGGTCTCCGCATGATCACTAAGGCTCAAGTGTGTACAATGATGCTCCTCGAGCTGTATGCTAGAGGTGGGAGAAGGCAGGGCTTGCTCTTTCCTCCCCTAGGTATGAATCTAGTCCTATCCGGATGCGAACCCTTTGCATGGGTGCCCTGGGGGTTTATATAGGCCTACCCCCCAGGGGTACAATGGTAATCCGGCTGGGCGTAGGGCCCGGTTGTCTGTCTCTCTGGTAGCCAGCTTCTCCGTCGACTGCTGGGGCCTGCCGGCTGGTCTGGTACGGAGCTGACAGGCCGCCTCCGCCGCTCGCGGGTCCTGCCGGCTGCGGATTACTGTAGTCGTGTTGCTAATGACGCGCGCTTGGTCGGGAAGGCGTGGCTACAGTCCCGCCACCTGGCGGGAGATCACTGTAGCCATTCTGCATCTTATCTGGTTAATGGTGCGTGGGACCCTGAGGAAGGATCGGGCCGGCTGCTGGGAGCTGGCCTCCCTCAGGTCCGACTGGTGCGGCTCCCGCTACCCTCCGGGCTCTCACTGACCGGTAGGGCCCGCCATCCTTGGGCCATACCGGCAGGCGATCGTGGGAGCAGTACTTGGCCTGTCAGGAGTGACGTCAAGGGCGAAATGGTAACAGTGTCGCGCCGGGCGGAGATCTCCGCTGGTACGAGGCACTGTGGCCACGCCCGCTCCTAGATTCGTGGGGGGATGGGCTACACTGTTGCCTCACCCTGTCCTGTCTTCTTTAATGGGGACGCAGATTTTGAGGGCACCGTGGGCCGACTGCTGGGAGCCGGCCTCTCTGGAGGCCGCCTGCCAGGAGTCGGCTTGTCTTGGAGCCGCCTTCCTGAGCATGGCCGCCTTCTGGCAGTCGGTCGTCCAGTCAGCCTGCCACCAGAAGGCGGTGCTTCAGCTCGGCGTCTTGAGGGCGCGGCCGGCCCGATGTCTTGAAAGGTTCTGGGACCCGGGTTAGGCTACCCGTGGCCCATTCCTCCGACAATGGAGAAATGCCTTTTTGGCGTTGATAAGCTTGTTTTCTTGGGTTTTGTTGTCTCTTCTAAGGGTGTTCATGTTGATGAGTCCAAGATCAATGCTATTAAAACTTGGCCACAACCAACCAACTTGCAACAAGTGCGTAGCTTTCTTGGCCTTGTGGGTTTCTATCATCGCTTTGTGAAAGATTTTAGCACCATTGCCTCGCCTTTGCATGCTTTGAGCAAGAAGAATGCGCCTTTTGTTTGGGGACCATTCCAAGATACCGCTTTCAATGAGCTTAAGAATTTGCTTACTCATGCTCCCGTGCTTGCATTACCCAACTTTGACAAACCCTTTGAGATTCATTGCGATTCTAGTGGTAATGGCATAGGAGGTGTGTTAACGCAAGAGAAGCGCCCCATAGCTTACTTTAGTGAGAAACTTTCCAGAGCGCAACTCAATTACCCCATATATGACAAAGAGCTATATGATTTAGTCCGCGTTTTGCATGAATGGGAACACTATCTTCGCCCCCATGAATTTATCATTCATACCGGTCATGAAACACTCAAGTACCTTAAGGGCCAAACCAAGTTGAATAAGCATCATGCTAAATGGAGTGAATTTATTGAATCTTTTCCTTATGTCATCAAGTACATTAAAGGTAAAGAAAATATTGTGGTAGATGCCCTTTCCCGCATATGCATGCTTGTTACTCAACTTGAGTTGAATGTAATTTGCTTTGAGCACATAAAAGAATTGTATGAGCATGATCCTACTTTTGCTACTCCTTATGCCAAGTGTTTGACGCACACCTCTTGGGGACGCTATTACATCAAAGATGGATATCTTATGAGAGCTAACAAGCTTTGCATCCCCGAGTTTTCTCTTTGTTTGTTGCTTTTGCAGGAATCTCATGGAGGAGGCTTAATGGGACATTTTGGACGCGACAAGACTTTCACGGCGCTCTCAAAGAACTATTATTGGCCCAAGATGTTTCGTGACGTCAACCACTTCAGTAACCGATGCTCTACATGTCGCAAAGCTAAGTCAAAAGCTCAATCCCATGGCCTTTACATGCCTCTACCAATTTCATATCAACCATGGGAAGATATTAGCATGGATTTTGTACTTGGATTGCCTAGGACTAGAAATGGAAAGGATTCGGTATTTATCGTTGTGGACGGTTTCTCCAAGATGGCACATTTCATTCCTTGCAACAAGATAGACAATGCTTCACATATTGCACACCTTTTTTGCAGGGAAATAATGCGTCTACACAGAGTGCCAAAGAGATCATCTTGGACTGCGACGTCAAGTTCCTAAGCTACTTTTGGAAGACCCTATGCGCCAAGCTAGGAATCAAGCAACTCTTCTCCACGGCTTACCATCCTCAAACCGATGGCCAAACGGAGGTGACCAACCGCACACTTTCCGCTCTACTTCGAGTACTCATCAAGAAGAACATCAAGGAGTGGGAGGAGTGTCTACCTATCACCGAGTTCACCTACAACCGTGCAAGACACTCAATAACCGGCAAGTCCCCCTTCGAGGTCGTCTACGGATTCAACCCTTTGTCCCCATTGGAATTTCTCCCTCTACCACTACAAGAGCGCATCAATATGGACGCAAGTGCACGTGTGAACCATCTCAAGAAGGTGCATGAAAATACAAGGCACACCATTAGCGCCAAGTACAACGACTTGCGACCAAGCGCAACATCAACAAGCACCACATGGTATTCAACATTGGAGATCTTGTGTGGCTACACCTTCGCAAGGACCTCTTCCCCAACGAACGCAAGTCCAAACTTTGACCACACGCGGATGGACCCTTCAAGGTGCTTGAACGCTACAACAACAATGCCTACAAGATCGACATCCCACGCACCAAGTACTCCGTGAGCGACATCTTCAACATCAAAGACCTCTCGCCCTACCATCATGATGAGGATTTCGATCCGAGGACGAATCTTCCCCAAGGGAGGGGAGATGATGCGGAGCATCCCACGATCATCCCCATGGATGCACCTACACCTCCAACGACACCACTTGGACCAATGACAAGAGCCCGAGCCAAGGCTACCGAAGATGAGGTGAACTCACTCCTCTCTGAACTTCCACTCTCTATGCATGAGACATGGCTACTACCTAAGTCCGAGTTGTTGTGCATGATTAGGTACCAAGAGGACCCTCCCGAAGATGCACATGAAGATGTACAAGTCCCCAAGTTCACGAATGAAGAGAACCAATGGAAGGAGTCAAGTACACCTCCCAGGCCCCGGACATCCGGCCACGACCCCTGACGTCCGGCCCCTGGGGCCTCACCCACCACAGCCGCTCAGCCACCAGAGACTACAGGCCCCAGACATCTGGCCTCGCCAGCCCGGACATCCGGCCCTTCCCGAGCCCACGGATATCCGGCCTCCAGCCCGAAAATCCGGACCCCTCCAAACCCGAGAGCAACAAACCAGCCGCTCTAGCCCGGACATCCGGCCTCCCCAGCCCAGACATCCGGCCTCGCGTGAAAGCCTAGACATCCGGCCCGACGCCCGGACGTCCGGCCTCCCCTGTCTGGGCACAGTGAAGGGCCGAGGCCCGTGTACCCCTTCTCCCCCCTAGACTATATATACTCCTCCTCATCCTACTTTCTAGGGTTAGCATTGGTTTAGCTCATATTTAGAGATAGAGCATTGCTCATCCACAGCGGATCTACTCCACGAGAGAGACCGCGGCCTCTACGGAGAAGATCCCTTTGGATTCAAGTCCTCCTTGCGGAGAAGAACATCAAGACCTCCTCACGGAGAAGACCGGCTACCTTTGTATCGTCCGTTGTTGACTTTGGATCTTGTATCTCCTATCGTGTTTCGAGGATCTAGCACTTGTGTAATCATTCTTGTTGGTTTGAGTGTTCTCTCGTGTTCCCCTTGTGATTTTCCCCTCGTTTCCCTCCTCGTGTTCTTCATGTTCATCGCGGGATCCACTCCTTTCGTGAAAGATCGGCCCATAGGGTTCCTACCCTACATCAACTTTGCACCAATGCAGTTGGACCACTCCCTTGCAGAGTGGTAAAGAGAGTCACTCTTACGATGGTTGCACCGCAGGCCAAGGAGGTTGTACCGCTCCATGTGCGAGCGGTACTACCGGCCAAAGCACCGGCTCAACCACCACCCGAGAGTACATTCCCTCGGGTATGGCAAGCGGTATCCGATGGTGGCTGCCCGCTAGTTCCGGCTATTTACATGATAGTTGGTACAACCAGTGTCATCAGCGATTGAACCGCCCCGGACTGAACGGCTACTCAAGGACATTTTCTGGGCGGTTGTACCCTCATGACACATGAAACAGTGGCCAAGCAGGGGTCACCGTGGCCCAGGACTCCACCGACGCTCCTGAGGCTTGATGATTCGGTTGTGTATTTGGTGACTATTGAGAGAATTTGGTGGTTTTGGTTGTTTAGGCAGGGAGTGTGTAGGCTAAGAGAAGGAAATATACAGTACTATTTATTTTACAAAATCAATAACACCCGAACGTCAGATTTTAGACGCCCAGTCCGAACGCTGTTTCTATCGTACGATTTTCTAACACGAATCACAGAATAACCCACCTGCCACGTCACCTTTTTTTCTCGTTTGGAAAAAGCACCCGTCGTCACGAACGCCCTAGCTGCTCTTATCCTTTGGCCGATGCTAGGCGCACCGGTGCAATTTCAGCCGGTCCACCCAGAGCCGCTCGATCTGGACACGCATAACCATCAGATCTGTCACCTCCCCTTTCGTCATCCTCCCCACGGGAAAAAGAGGAGAAAAGGCGAGCGTCGCCGCTGCTCGCTAGATCTCGAACACAGATCCATGCTGCCCTCGTTTTTGGACCACCGCCGCTCCTGCTCGCCACCGGCGCTCGCAGCCTCGCCGCGGCCGGCCGCAACACCCTCTTCATCGCCTCTTGCCTTCCTCGCCGGATCCACGAATGCAGCTACGTATAACATGGGGTTGCAGCTCCGGTAGCATCGGGTCGCCGGCAAGCTCGCAGTGTACCTCACCTCGGTTGCCATCCATGGTTGTAGCACTCTGACGCATCACCCCCGCTGTGGGAGTCCTGGATTAGGGGGTCTCCGGACAGCCGGACTATCTCCATTGGCCGAACTGTTAGACTATGAAGATACAAGATTAAAGACTTCGTCTCGTGTCCAGATGGGACTCTACTTGGCGTGGAAGGCAAGCTAGGCAATACGTATATGGATATCTCCTCCTTTGTAACAGACCTTGTGTAACCCTAACCCTCTCCGGTGTCTATATAAACCGAAGGGTTTTAGTCCGTAGGACAACAATCACAACATACAATCATACCATAGGCTAGCTTCTAGGGTTTAGCCTCTCTGATCTCATGGTAGATCTACTCTTGTAACACCCATATCTTCAATATTAATCAAGCAGGACGTAGGGTTTTACCTCCATCAAGAGGGCCCGAACCTGGGTAAAACTTCGTGTCCCTTGCCTCCTGTTACCATCCGGCCTAGACGCACAGTTCGGGACCCCCTACCCGAGATCCGCCGGTTTTGACACCGACATTGGTACTTTCATTGAGAGTTCCTCTGTGTCATCGCCGTTAGGCTTGATGGCTCCTACTATCACCGATAGCGATGTTGTCCAGGGTGAGACTTTTCTCCCCGGACAGATCTTCGTATTCGACGGCTTTGCACTGCGGGCTAATTCGCTTGGCCATCTGGAGCAGATTGAAAGCTACGCCCCTAGCCATCAGGTCAGATTTGGAAGTTTGAATTACACAGCCAACATCCGTGGGGACTCGATTTTCGACGGATTCGAGCCACAGCCGGGCGCGCCGCACTGTTGCGATGGGTATGACCTAGCTCTACCACTGGACGGTACCCCAGAGGCCGCGCCCGCATCAGCTCCGACCCTTAGCTCGGAGCCAGCTGCGCCAATCGAGGACGGGTGGCTAGACACCGCCTCAGGGGCTGCGGTCTCGACGGCGATCGAGCCAAACACCAGCATAATCCTCTGCGTAGCCCGTGACTCCAAGGTGCCGGACTCTCTTCCGGACCCCAAACCATCCGCGCCCCTGCCAATCGAATCCGATTGGGCACCGATTATGGAATTCACCGCTGCGGATATCTTTCAGCACTCGCCCTTCGGCGACATTCTGAATTCACTAAGGTCTCTCTCTTTGTCAGGAGAGCCCTGGCCGGATTATGTCCAACAGAACTGGGATGCGGATGGCGAAGAAATTCGACGCCCACCCACCACCCACTTTGTAGCCACTATCGATGATTTAACCGACATGCTCGACTTCGACTCCGCAGACATCGACGGTGTGGACAACGATGCGAGAGGCGAAGATGAACCACCGCCCACAGGGCGCTGGACGTCCACTTCATCATATGACGTATACATGGTGGACACACCAAAAGAAGACGACAACGAAGAACGGAAGGACGCACCGAAGGCTTGTTCCCTCGAAAAGCAGTCAAAGCGACGGTGCAAGCACCGCCCCAAATCCCGCCTCGCCAGAAATAACGATCACACAGACCCAGCGTTGGAGCAGGACGAACCACTGCCGGACCATGGCAATACGGAAAATCAAACCAAACAAACCAATTCTGTCAAAGATAATAGTCCGGACGACACAACGCCGGACAGGCACCCGGAGCAGTAGAATGCCCGTCAAAGGCTTGTTGCCACTGCGAGGAGCCTAAAAAAGCAGAAGTAAAGGCTCAAGGTTGCGCAGGACACACTCCAAATCAGATGGAGTAAAGTACTCAACACAGCAGCGAAGTACGACGACAATCGCCCCACCAAGAGCTACCCAAAGCGGAAGTTGCTACCTGAATTCGATGGGAGGCCTCAGACCCCTCACAACCAAAAATCAAAACAGCCACTTGGCCGGATAGACGACCTCACGGCCAACATAGAGCGGCAAACAATGCCACTCACAAGACAATACGCGATTCACGCGGGGGCTTGCACCAAAAAGACAGCGCAACCAGATCCATCTATGGACCACGCAAGCACGCCCCAGCATACGATATAACATCCGAACAACGCGGTACACCCAGATACAGGGGTGCCGCACACCCCCTATGTTTCACCGATGAGGTGCTGGATCATGAATTTCCAGAGGGATTCAAACCTGTAAACATAGAGGCATACGACGGAACAACAGACCCTGGGGTCTGGATCGAGGACTATATCCTCCACATACATATGGCTCGAGGAGATGATCTCCATGCCATCAAGTACTTACCACTCAAACTCAAAGGGCCAGCCTGTCACTGGCTCAAAGGCCTCCCCAAAAACTCCATTGGAAGTTGGGCAGAGCTCGAAGACGCTTTTCGGGCAAACTTTCAAGGGACTTATGTCCGACCTCCGGACGCGGATGATTTGAGTCATATAACTCAACAGCCCGGAGAGTCATCCCGAAAGCTTTGGAACAGGTTTCTTACTAAAAAGAACCAAATTGTCGACTGTCCGGACGCCGAAGCCTTGGCAGCCTTTAAGCACAGCGTCCGTGACGAATGGCTTGCCCGACACCTCGGCCAAGAAAAGCCGAGAACGATGGCAGCATTAACAAGCCTCATGACCCGCTTTTCCACGGGTGAGGACAGCTGGCTAGCCAGATGCAGCACCAGCGACCCCAGTACATCCGAAGTTAGAGATGGAAACGGGAAATCACGACGCAACAGCAATAACAAACGCCAGAACAAAGGAGACAGCACGAAGAACATGGCAGTAAACGCCGGATTCAAAAGCTCTCGGCCAGGTCAGAAGCCGCCCTCTAAAGGCGCCAGAGACGAACTGTCCAGCCTGAATAAAATTCTGGACCAAATATGTCAGGTCCATAGCACCCCTGGCAAACCAGCCAATCATACTCACA
Organism: Triticum urartu; assembly: GCF_003073215.2. Classification (NCBI taxonomy): domain Eukaryota; kingdom Viridiplantae; phylum Streptophyta; class Magnoliopsida; order Poales; family Poaceae; genus Triticum; species Triticum urartu. Next base: position 147,987,099 of record NC_053028.1, on the reverse strand, counting down.
GAGAATGTTGGGTCTTCAAGCAGTCCGGCAAGCTCAACGTCGTACACAAGGGGGAGGATACACCAAGAGAAGATGAGGATGAGCCTCTCAAGGGAGACGCTGGGGAACAAAAGAAATTTCCACCAGAAATCAAAACACTAAACGTGTTGCACGTGATCAACGGAAGAAACAAAACGGCGCTCCCAGAAAAATACGCCCGAAGGCCTGTCACCACGGAGTCCTGCCATTGGTCGTCTCAACCGATCACTTTCGACCATCGTGATTACTCGGCAAGTATCCGGCGTGCAGGATGGGCTGCCCTGGTGTTAGACCCAATAATTGACGGATACCGCTTCACACGAGTCCTGATGGACGGTGGTAGCAATCTAAATCTGATATACCAGGATACAATCCATGAAATGGGGATAGACCCAACAAAAATTCGCCATAGCAATATTACCTTTAAAGGAGTAATGCCAGGCCCAGGGGCTCGTTGCACGGGCTCCCTGCTACTAAAAGTTATATTCGGCTTCCCCGATAACTCCCGTAGCGAACATCTAACCTTCCACATCGCTCCGTTCCAAAGTGGCTATCAAGCACTACTCGGACACGAAGCTTTCGCTCGCTTTAATGCAATACCACACTACGCTTCCCTCACACTCAAGATGCCCGGTCCACGTGGCATCATTATAGTGAACGGAAATATTAAGCGATTTCTGCACGCCGAAGAGCGTGCGGCTGCCTTAACAACCGCACACTAAAAACGGCCTCACCAACTAAAACATTTAGCAGGTCGTCACGACCTCGGACATGGTTAGACGAGTCCGGTGCAGCTATATGCAATTTATACCAGATCAATGATCACACCCCTATTACAAATACAAGGGGCTCAGCGTGCGCAGACAAGTGGCAATTCTTACTCACCTTGAATTATACATGGTTTATTTAAAAACTATCTTTTTGCACGACAACTTTTTTACCTAAGCTCCTCTCTTTTACAGATAATCATCGTGCTACACCCGTCCAGGGTACGGCACAACGGAGACACGGGCGCAGACATGTAGCAGGGACCCGCTCCAAGGATTCTTTTTAGATTAAGACCCTACGTAAACCTTTTTTACTGTCTCTTGTTGATACATATCCACCGAATTCTTAGCACAAGTGAGAAGGATGCTGATGTCTTGGCATGTGGCCACGTCAGAATAATGCACATACCTGGACACAAGGGGCTTCTTACAAGCGGCACTATTTTGGCCCGGTTTATACCATAAAGACCGAATACCTTAGGGAGTGTTCGGCGTCGTGAGTTCAGCCTTATATGCATCAGCTCTGAATCATTGTCTTTGGTCAAATGTTGGGTTTGCTCGGCTCCTGTGTTTTGGTGCCTTACGTTCCGCTTTACCGGCTAAGGTAGCACCAGGAGAACTACTGCGATTGTGCCCTGGTTCATCCGGACGAGCGCCTTAGTAGAGAAAGCCGAAAACTGACTGTCATGATATAGCATGAGACTGGTCAACTACTCGATGACCTATCGGAATGTTAGAATTCCTCCGCCTTAACGAAGGGCCGTTTTCCGGCTAGGCATATACGCACCCCGTGATCGGGAGAGTGCGGAGCCACCAGGGGCTATCTAGTAGCCCCACTGTGAAACTCCTATGGCTAAGTGAAAGTGTTAAAGCATTATAGTCCGGTTGCCTCGCTCGCTGCGCTATCACCTCCTTATCAGGACCAAGACGTTGGGTTAAGTGTGAACACGCGTTTTTTGCGAGCACCTCTGCATTATATGCGTGGGGGTTGAAGCCGACGGCTGCAATCTTTCAGGTTATACACATGTATACATAAACGGCCGCACAGGAGGCATCATACTACTTTCAGGCAAAAGTATAAACATAGCCTTATAAAAACTTCATAAAAGCATTATGTTTACAATGAGAATACATATCACTCAAACATAATATTTTTCGAGCATTGGGCCTCTATCAAACGAGCACCCTTGAGAACTTCCTCGAAATAGTGTTCGGCAGCCACACGGCCTATGGCCGAACCCTGCGCCGCAACAGTGGTAGTGTCCATCTCCGCCCAGTATGCTTTAACACGGGCAAGGGCCATCCGCGAGCCTTCTATGCACGCCGACCTCTTCATCGCATTAATGCGCGGCACCGCATCAAGGAACTGCTGCACTAAGCTGAAATAGCTGTTCGGCTTAGGCCCTTCCGGCCATAGCTGATCCACAACAGACCTCATGGCGAGTCCGGACAACCTATTCAGTTCGGCCCATTCGGCTAGCTGGTCAGTCAATGAAAGAGGACGCTCTGGAACATGGAATTGCGTCCAGAACAACGTGTCCACTTCACGATCTATCTGACCTTGGAAGTACTTGGCCGCATCGGCAGCGCTCGCCGCCAAATCCATATACGCATCTGCCGAGCTCCACAGCCGATCCAGAGGGGCATACCGTGGATCTCCGAACTTCCTCCGTAACATGAAGGGTTTCCCAGCCGCAATATCCCCGGCTTCCCGCAGCTCCTCCTTCTTCGCTCTCATAGCAGAACGGGTGTCTTTGTCTGCCGCCGCGGCCTTCTCAAGGTCCGTTGCCTTCGCTCGATTTTCTTTCTCAAGGACCCCGCAACGGTCGGCAGTGTCTTTTAACTCTACGGCCATCTTGGCCATCTTCTCCTAGCTCCCGCAATGTGCGGCCTTCTCGGCTTTCAACTCTTCGGCTGCCTTCAAAGCAGCCGCATTACTAATCCTCGCTTGTTCCTTGGCTCGGGAAAGTTCCGCCCGCAAGGCTTCCACGGTGGCAGCTCCATTTGCAGTCACAACATATTAAAGATACTGGCATTATGCTGCTCTTACTATGTGGCGTTCACCGGATGATAACACTTACCCTGTGCCTCGTCAAGCCTCTTGTTAACAAGCTCGATGTCAGCGTCTGCCGCATCCAGTTGCCGTTTTAATTGGGTAAACTCATTAGTTCGGGTAGCCACCGGAGCTTCCACCACCTACACATAAAGGCAGTCTGGTTATTGCCTGGGAATACGATCCTCTGTTCGCCACCGTTCTCGACGACAACCAGAGTCTCAGGGGTTACTATCTACACAGGGCACACCTAACATGTGCAGTACTATCACATATTATCTCACATACCTCAAAGCCTGTCAGTAGACTCATAAAGGCTTCATGTAATCCGCTTTCAGCGGACGAGATTCTCTCCATCACCATACCCATCAACATACGGTGCTCTTCTGAGATGGCCACTCGCCCCACCAACTCCCTCAGAACGTCCGACCGCACACCAGGCGGTGCCGGACTCTTTCATATGCTCTCTTCGGGAGCCGGACACTGGGGACTTCTGGGGTCTACGGGACTATCTTCTGGCCTCACCGGATCCGGAGAGGCCCTCCATGACGACACTTCGGGGTCGCCCGCTTCTGGAGCGGAGGAGTTCGGGGGAGGCGTTTCGCTCTCCATCATCTCCGGAAGAAGATCCCCGAAGATGAACTCATTTGAGAGGGGCTGAGGCCCGAGCTGCAAGATATATGCGGTGGTTGTTTTCTCAGAGGAAAAAGATAGCATACTCTTACTATTAAAATATTTTGGGATCACTTACGACTCATTGGAGGGTTGATCCCCTCGCGGACTTTGTGCGGCAAAAGCACCCCCCGAGGCAGGACCCTCTGTGGGAGACTTCTTCTCCCATTTGGAGGCCTCGGCTTCCGGATCCTCGGAAGTAGTCATTTTCCTCCCCCGGTCGTCCTCCTTCGTGGAAACGCTCGTTCCCTCGGTCGGAGCGGGTAGCGATGGGGGCCCGCGTTCGCCCATATTATCCCCCTCGGTATCTTCCTTCAAGGGCTCTGGGCAAGGTGCGACCTCGAGCATCTTCTCCAATACCGGATTTTCCAAACCCTCAGGGAGGGGGGCCAAACACCGAATCATCTTCGCCTTCGTTAGCCAGTCCTGGTCAAAAGGCGAACTCTCAAAAATAACCTCGAATAAAAGACAGTGTGTTTGGCTAGAGGATTTCTTACTTGTTCGGCGACGCGGTTACTGCTCAGGCCCACGTCCTCGGTGATATCCGGACATTCCACTTGAGGTCCGAAGAATGACTTGTACATCTCCTCGTGCGTCAGGCCGAGGAAACCTTGAATGGCACGTGGTCCCTCTGGGTTGAACTCCCACAAGCGCAGGGGCCGGCGTTTGCAAGGCTGCACTTGGCGAACCAGCATAACTTGTATTACCGCAACCAAATTGAAATCTCCCTCGAAGAGATCTCGGATGCGGCTTTGTAGTATAGGCACGTCCTTGGCTGGACCCCAGCTCAGACCCCTGCTAATCCATGACATCAGTTGTGGTGGGGGGCCCGAGCGGAAAGCGGGGGCAGCCGCCCACTTGGCACTTCTGGGAGCCGTGACATAAAACCACTCCCGTTGCCATAATTCGGGCACCTCTGGAAAGGAACCTCTCGGCCATGGAGCTCCTACCATCTTGCCTATTGATGCACCTCCGCACGCTGCTTGTTGCCCCTCGATCATCTTCGGCTTTACTTCAAAGGTCTTGAGCCACAGGCCAAAAGTGAGGGGTAACGCGGAGGAAGGCCTCACACACGACAATAAATGTCGTGATGTGGAGAAAGAAGTCCGAGGCTAGATCGTGGAAATCTAACCCGTAATAGAACATCAATCCTTGACGAAAGGATCCAGAGTGAGGCCTAGACCTCGGAGGAAGTGGGAGACGAACACAACATTCTCGTTGGGTTCAGGAGTAGGGACGACCTGCCCTCGAGCAGGCAGCCGATGCGAAACCTCGGCGGTCAGATATCTGCCCTCCCTCAACTTCTTAATGTCCTCTTCCGTAATGGAGGAGGGCGTCCACCGGCCTTGAAGGCTGGATCCGAATATGGTTGAAGATCCGGAGCACCTGACCTAGGCTTTGGGTGTTAGAACTCGAGGCGGGGGAAGGGTTTGATTGAGCACGGAAGGGAAAAAGCGAAAACCTTGTCCCCTTATAAAGAGGGTGAATATCAAGCGTCCTCTCCGTAGCCGTTTAGGACTTACCTATAATCTAGGAGCCCTAGACACGGTTGGGTTACCCACGAACCGCATTAATGAGAATCCCGTAATTAGGGGAACACGATCTCCGCTTCGGCAAGACGTGTCAAGAAACCACCTCGCGTTATGTGTGGAGCTGGTTAAGAGAAACGGTTCGAATAATCACCTGGCCATGACGTAACGTCATGTTGCCAAAACAAGCCAGCAAATTAAATTTGCGGAAAAATTATTCTCTCTGCGGTGGAATGTGGAACTTATTTTGCAAGGTCGGACACTATCCTCGTACTCAACTTCTTCTGTAATGTATTCGGAGAAGGAACCCGCCTTGCAATGCCGAAGACAACTGCGCGCCAGACTCGTCGTCATTAAAGCCTGGTTCAGGGGCTACTGTGGGAGTCCTGGATTAGGGGGTCTCCGGACAGCCGGACTATCTCCATTGGCCGGACTGTTAGACTATGAAGATACAAGATTGAAGACTTCGTCTCGTGTCCGGATGGGACTCTACTTGGCGTGGAAAGCAAGCTAGGCAATACGTATATGGATATCTCCTTCTTTGTAACCGACCTTGTGTAACCCTAACCCTCTCCGGTGTCTATATAAACAGAAGGGTTTTAGTCCGTAGGACAACAATCACAACATACAATAATACCATAGGCTAGCTTCTAGGGTTTAGCCTCGTGGTAGATCTACTCTTGTAACACCCATATCTTCAATATTAATCAAGCAGGACGCAGGGTTTTACCTCCATCAAGAAGGCTCGAACCTGGGTAAAACTTCGTGTCCCTTGCCTCCTGTTACCATCCGGCCTAGACGCACAGTTCGGGACCCCTACTCGAGATCCGCCGGTTTTGACACCGACACCCGCCCTCGCCGTCATGAGTTTCCACGAACAAAAATGGCCACCAGTCGCACCATAAAACGGATGTAGCAAATGAACATGTCGGCCGTAGCAAAAAACAACAGCAGATGCAGCAAGAACGCCGTGGTCGTCGCCGTGGTTCCCAACTCGCCATGAATGGAAGTAACAAAAGCATTTGCCAATTGTGTCAAAAATCAACGATGGTTGCAGCAAAATCATCATCGCCGCCGTGACGGGCGCAGCTCACCGTGAATGATATGTAGCAAAAATATTTGCCGGTTGTAGGAAAAATCGACAACGGTTGTACCAAAAATTGCTAGTTCCAGCACAAAACCCATACGATTATAGCAAAAAAATGTGGTAGTTTCAGCAAAACACAAAGCCGATGGTAGCAAACAAATGGCTATTTCCAGCAAAATCCAAATGGTGGTAGCAAAAAAAAGATATGTCGTTCCAGCAAAAAAATGAGATGGTGGTAGCAAAAATTGATGCTGATTCCAGCAAAAAACAAAGCCGATGTAGCAAAAAGAAGGGGGTGGTTCCCCGCACACGACAACTCCACCCCGTGGCCGTCGGCGTTGTTGTGGTCGGTGGCAGCAATTCTGTGGCGGTTTGTAGCACACGCGGATGCGGGCTCCAGCAAGAAAATCTCGCACGTGCAACCATTACCGGGGGCAAAGTGGAGGTGGCGGCGGACATGGCCATTGCGAGCTACGGTCATGGCGGGTTGCAAGCTCGCGGCACCGTAGGACGCAAAAAAAAAGGGAAGAAGAGGGGGGCAAGGGCAGAAAAGGGGGCCAGGGGTGGGCACCGGCCACGGCCACCACAAAGCAGAAGGGGAGGAGGTGAGCCTCGTCGATGCTTCGATGGTGGCAGCCATGGCGAAGAAAGGTGTGGGGAAAAAACAGAGGAGGGAGATGATGGATAAGGTGTGGATGGATAAGAAGAAGGTGGGTGGTGTGCGGGTCCCACAGAACGTTCGATAGCGTTCCATCGTACGTGTCGCATGCGACCGGCTCAATCTTGCGCGGGCGCACCGGCCACAAACATTTACCTTATCCTTTTCCCCTTTTCCCAACTAGTCTCTCAGTTTATCCACTCCCTCCTCCACTCTGCCGCTCACTTTTCCCCCTCCATCTTGAGCTCGTGCGGGGCTGCCCCGTCGGCGTATTCGGAGATCACGACGGATGAGCTCGTGCTGGTGGTTGCGCCGGTGACGTACCCGGAAACCGCGGCGGACTGGCGGAGGAGCTGCTCCTGGAGCTCGAGCGCGGCGCTCCCAAGCTCTCGTGCTCGGGCGGCTCCGGCGAAGCGCGCTCTGGTGAAGAGGAGCGGCGGGAAGGAGATGGGGGCGATGCGTTCGATGACGGGGGTCGCCCCCTGCTACTGCCCGGGTGTTGGCGCGGCTCCGGCGACTCACAAGGAGGCCACAGCGAGGAGATGCGCGAGCGGGGAGAGCGCGGAGGCGACTCTAGCGGAGAGGAGCAGCGGGGAGGCGACTCTAGCAGAGAGGAGCAGCGGGGAGGCGATGGGGCGTGATTCGGTCGATGACGGGGGGCACCCCTGCTACTGCCCCGGTTGCTGCCGCGGCTACGTGAGCGCTGCGGTCCAGGCTGGGCCATGTTGGCCGTCGACCGATGCCGGACTTGGGCTGCTCCGCCGCCACACCCGCAGCAGGACTTGGTCTGCTCCACCACCACGCCCGCAACCTGGTAGACGACGTGGCCGACGCCGACACACCGGCGAGTTTCTGGTGCGGTTGTAGATGGAAGAGAGCAAGTGAATTCTGATGCGACTGTGAGTTCGACGGCGAGAAGTGACTGTGCAGGAGGCTTGGTGCCTAGCAGCTCTCTCTTCATGCTGCTATCTACAACGACCCGGTGAGCTCCTCTTCGAGGTCTATGTGTCCACATCCTACGCCTTCACCTCTGGTTTCTTTCAAATATTTGTTTCGTTGGTCTTTACAAACTGTTCATGCTTCTATCTGATGCACTTACGGATACAGTGAACTATGTGCCCTCTGTGTGCTTTACCTTCCAGCAATTATGGGGCGAAAATTGCCATGGTTTCCATGAAAATGCTGCCATGTCTTCCAATTTTTTTGGCATGCTTCATAATTGGTTACCATGCTAGAATTGGCATGTTCTTAGGTTTATAACAACTTGTATAGTTTTGACACTATTTGCCATGTCTCAACACAGTATTCCCTTTTTACATGTGTTCACATTTTTGCCATGGCAAATTCCCCAATTTGTGTTGATTGTGAGGTCCCTCGCTCGGTCTGAGCAGAGAGCAGGAAATCGAAATATAGCAATCATTGCTCGCTTATTTAGCAAGGGCAATGGTTATGTGCTCTCCACTTTTGTGTCACACTTCCATGTGCTTGGATGTGTTTTTGACACACTGATGGACTAGATATTATGTTTTGTTCAACAATATTGACTATGTACCATGTGTTCTTTTGCTTCTGAATTTACTACTCACCCTTTTTCCTTTTTCAAAGTCACCATCCGTGTCATATAACAACGTTTCTGAAATGTTAAAAAAATCAAAACACTTTCTAAATGCAGGAAATGTTTTAGTACAATGCACAAGTATTTTTTCAAATAGATTTTTGCCATGGCAACTTTCATTACTACGCATAGGTATCCGAAAGTATTTTTTGCCATTGAAGCATTTCTATCGCCATGCATATGTTCTCAACAGGAATTTTATTTAGCGAAACCTTCCCATGGTCAGCTTATTTTCTGTTTTGCTTTTGGTACATAGCAAACTCGAGAGATAAATTTGTCATCCTTTAAAAAAAGTAGAAATCCCTAAATTTGCCATGTTCCGTTTTATGAAAAAAATATAAAAGCTGCCATCTATTTTTTAGAGAACAATATCCTAAATTCGCCATGGCCCATGTCAATATTCCCAACTTGCCATCTGTTTTTTGCCATGGCAACTTTCATTACTACGCATAGGTATCTGAAACTATTTTTTTGCCATGGCAACTTTTCTTTTGCCATGCATATGTTCTCAACATGAATTTTATTACCCAAAACTTCGCCATGGTCAGCTCTTTTTCTATTTTTTTCTTTTGGTACATGGCAAACTCGAGAGATAAATTTGCCAATCCTTTTTTTATTACATATCCTTAATTTTTCCATGTTTCATTTTACTAAAAAAGTGTAAAGTTGCCATGTGTTTTTTAGAGAACAATATCCTAAATTTGCCATGGCCATGTAAATATTCTCAACTTGCCATCTATTTTTTGCCATGGCAACTTTCATTACTCTGCATAGGTATCCAAAACAATTTTTTTGCCATTGCAACTTTTCATTTTGCTATGCATATGTTCTCAACATGATTTTTATTAGCGAAACCTTCGCCATGGTCGGTTTATTTTTGAGTTTTTGCTTTTGGTACATGGCAAACTCGAGAGATAAATTTGCCACCTTTTTTTTAAATCACAAATATCTAAATTTGCCATGTTTCATTGCTAAAAAAATGTAAAGTTGCCATGTGTTTTTTAGAGAACAATATCCTAAACTTGCCACTAGCCATGGCAATATTCTCAACTTGCCATCTATTTTTTTAAAGAAAAATATCCTAAATTTGCAATGAAAAACCATTTATAATTTTTTGAAAAGTTGTCCATGTCTTTTTAAGAGAACTAAAATCCCAAAACTTGCCATGTGCTTGATGGCAAATTCCTTATCTTTTTGCCATGTGCCCCTTACAATTTCCTCAAAAAGTTGGCGTGTGTTTTTTAGAACAAATTTTCTTTACAACTTACCAATGTGGCCATTGCAAATTCCAAAAAAAAATTACCCCACATTTGCCATGATCTAAGAAGGTAATTTGCCATGTTCTTTTAAGAATATGACAATTTTCTTATTTTGGAGAATGCCAAGTTTCTTTGTTTTTGGATCATGGCAAATTTATTTCATGAACATGGCAAGTTTATTTTATGGGCCATGGCAACTCTTCTTGTTGCACCATGATTGTGGCAAATTTATTTCAAAAACATCGCAAACTTGCCATGGCAAACATTAATATGTGCAAAAACATGGTAACTTCTTTTAGTTAAGTTTGTTCAAAAACATGGCAAACTTCTTTTAATTAACATGTTCACAAACACGCAAACTTACCATGGCAAGTAAAGATGTTCAGAAACATGGCAACATTGTATATGTTTAAAAACATTGCAATTTAAGATGTCAAAAACATTTGAAACTTGCCATGGCAAACATAAGATGTGCAAAAACCTGGCAAACTTCTTTTTTAATTAAGTTTGTACAAAAACATGGCAAGCATGCAAACTTCTTTAACTAAGATGTTCAAAAAACATGGCAAACTTGCGATGGCAACTAAAGATGTTCAAAAGCATGTGACAACCTAAGATGTTCAAAAACATGCCAAACTTGCCATGGCAACTAAAATCAGTATTATTTATAGATGTGTCTTTTTCATGGCAACTAAATGCATTTTTTCATGATTCGTTGTGTCTTTTTGCCATGTCCATCCGAAAAATGTTTGTCATGGCCATTACAAACTAGTTTGAGAATACGGCAAGTTTGTTCTTTCAAATTTGTTTTTGCCAGGCAAAAAGTTTTGATCCTTTGAAGTTTGTTTTGCCATGGGGATTACATGTATGATATCATTACAACTTAAGATGTTCTCTCCATTTTTCCCCTAATTTTTCTATGTGTCTAGAGAGAACTTTTTTCACCATCACTTCATGGCAACTTCTTCATCTTCTTGTAAACTTCGTAGTGATGGCAACTTTTTGTATTGTAGAGATACAGATCGCCATGACTTTCTTGTCCTTCTTTTTTGCGCCATTTTGAAAACATAAACTTGAACATAATTTTTTCCATAGAATGGCAAAAGATCATGGCAATCTTGTCATGCAAAAAAACCAGTGTTTATTAGTCACATATAAAAACTGGGCTTTTACTAGTGATTTAATTTGGGCTTTATTTTTCATTTTATTGTTCGCAGGAAAAAGGCCTGTAGGGCCCGGTGGGTGGGGCGTTCGGGCAGGGGGGTTTTCCTCCCGAACGAGTGCGTTCGGTCGATCTCCCTCTCGTAGCGAACGAGTTGTTCGGTCCGGGGGTCTCCCAGACCGAACGTCAGCGCCATATCGGGGTCTATAAAGGAAAATACTGGTTTGGTTTAGATTCTTCCAAGCTACTGTATGATTCGGTTCTGTTTTTCCTTTTTTTGTGCAGCACCGGTTGAGGTTTTGTGGGAAGGGAAAGGAGGCCTGACTCATGATGATCAGTCAATCGGGGATTCTTGGTAACCCAGGATATATATATAAGGAAAAGAGATAAACGATCGGGATTTCCATAGTACGTGTACATGTGGCCTAGTCTAGGATTTGGTGGCTGTGCAGAATTTGTTCGGGTGTGTCTAGGGCACATCTAGATGTGCTCTAATTATTGCACATCCAAGTGAGTGAATCAAGTATAAAGAGAAAAAGACAAAAGAGAAAGAAAATATTCACACGAATCTTAATGTAAGATCAATGGCATATGACTTAGATGTGCTTTAGCAAAACTGAATTCGTATTGGACACTGGAGTCCAGCAGGTTTAGATTGGAATTTGCGGTGGCTGTGTATGTGTATATATACCACACATATTTGCCAGCCCGATCAAAAATCCCAGACTTCCCCCGCCGCAAAATAGAATTGGTGGTGGTGCTATGTCTTCCTCTTCCAGCACAATTTCCCGGCCCAGCGTTGGCCCCGACGATCTCGCCGGCATCCGCTCGATCGGAGTTGAACCCGTGGTCGCTGAAGATGAGCTTGAGAACACGTCCTGGCGACGGCGCTTTGTGAAGCTGGAGCCGGCCCGCCGTGCACAGGTGGCGGGAGCTTTGCTGTCCCTATCTGCCATGGCGGTGCTGTCCTTGGCCGTTCCCGTTGTGCTCTTGGTGATTTTCCACGGGCATCAAATGACCCGGGTTGGCATCCTGGCAACCGCTCTATGCTCCTACGTCTTCCTCCTCCAGCTCTGCGTCCGGCGGAGCTGCTCGTTTTACGCCGACTTTGGTCGCATCTCCTATGGCCTTCTCCTCCTACTTCAGTGCTGGTCAGATTGGCTCGCGCGCCGCCATTGTCATCCTGCACTTGACCACGGCATGGGCCGCCGCATATCTTGGCTACTCTCTGGCCTCGCACCGCTTGCGCATGGGCACCGAGCGGGCCATCATCGACGGCAAGCTGCCCCAGCCATGCCACCACGGCAAGGACAGGGCGTACATGATCGCCAATATGATTCCTGTCGCCGCGTTCATTGTGACACTGATCTGGACCGCTTCCATGGCGGCCATCATTTTTACAAACGACATCACCGATGAGTTTGACATTGTCTTTCTCCTCTCATACGTCGGTTGGATACATGTTGCCGTTTGGTTATCATATGTTGCAGATGTACCAATGCGTAAAGTGCTGATGAAAGAGCCAATGGTCTCTCTACTTGCGTCTCTTCTCCCATGCCTGATGATTTCTCCGGTGATCAGCGCTGTCTGCCGTATTCTGTCAATCTTGTTCCAGTGGTTGATGATGAGCTTTGGTCGCTATCCTTAGTTACAGCCTCAGTGTTTATGTACACTATTTGCTGACTGCTGCTTCATACAGGTATGAATGTTTTAAAGCAAACTAGCTAACTCGATATGTTTGGTTAAACGTTCAATCTCAGTGACATTCAATCGACTATTTGGGGCATGAACGTATATATGATCTGCAATTTGAATACATGTTGCATTTGGATGAATCTGTTTTTTGTTTTTTGTGTGCTGAGTTGAGATCTCCTGTAAACAATTTCGTGTCTAATTTCTCAGAAAATTTCAGCAGTCTTTGGGAATGTCCACAGTGAATGATCAGTAAAATGCCACTGTAGCCTCTTTTCTTGTTTGCTAAAATGCATGTAGTAAAGGCATATCTTTTGTTCTAAAATAAATGCCATTGGAAAGGAAACAACCCTGTTTCACGTTTGATTAAGCAAGTTTCGGAGCAAGTAACCTCCCTAATGTGCTGATGGGTTCAAACAGCGAAATCAGTGTAATAAAATGCTTTAGGAAATTAATGTTATATTGCTAGATCTGGAATATGTAAAGACCGAATTCTCTTAATGGGGTAACTGGACTCTATTTATAATTGTATATGCATCAACAGCATCGCATGCATATATCTAATTGGTAACTCCTAGTTAAGGAACATTGATATGTTTGGTTAATTGCTCAGTTTTGGTTAAATTCAATAGATTAGCTAGGGCATGAGTGTATATATGATCTGCAATTTAAATTCATGTGCGTTTGGATGAATCTTTTTTTGTTGTTGTGCTGACTTGAGATCTCTTATAAACAATTTAACTGTCGGAAAATTTCAGCATAGTCTTTGGTAATGTCTAGTGTGAAGGATCAGTAAAAATGCCACTGTAGCCTCTTTTCTTGTTTGGTAAAATGAATGTAGTAAAGGCATTGTATTTTATTCTAAAATAAATACCATGGGAAAGGAATTGGCCCTGTTTCACGGTTTGTTAAGCAAGTTTTGAAGTCACCGGTCTAATGTGTTGATGGGCTCTTAACAGCCAAATCAGTGTATAAAATGCTTCAGGAAATTAAAGTTCTATTCCTAGATCTGGAATGTGAAAGACCATATTCTCTTAATGGGTGAACAGGACTCTATTTATATGTATCAACAACATCTGCACCTCACATGCATATATCTTGTTGGTAACTCATAGCTAAGTAACGTTGATCTTTCCTGATTTTATTTTTTTTTTTGGCTTCAGGGTACTCCTTGGTAAACATGATAAGTCATGTGAAGAGAAGTTAAACAGCATGGAGCATATGTGCGACCATGATGAGAATCCAAAGGAGATGACTGCGACATGTAACCCTGTTAAGGACAAGGCTCTAAGAAGTGCAACAAGACAGGGGGCTGGAAATTCAACAAGACATGGGCAAGAAGGCACTAGATAACATGGAAGAACATCGTTGCTGGTAGCGTAGTCGCGTGCGTTCTGTGTGTGCCGGATATCTCAGGATCGGGTTTGTAAGAGGGCTATCTCATCATCTTGTATCGTTTGACCATGTATCTTTTCGGATGTTGCTTTACTTATAAAGCGGGGCGAAAGCCTATTTCGAGAGGAGCCAACGTGGAGAGTGAAGAAAAGAAGCACACTTTGGGCACGAAGAACATAAGGATCGAGTCTTCTCATTTGGGCACCGCAAGCACCAAAGGTGAGGCCAGGCTGTCCCTGACAGGTCTGGACTACTCTAACTCTCCCCATCACAATGTCAACAACAGGATGGATGCCATGCGCTTGCAGTGATTTGCGCTATCATTTTGGGTGTAGATAGTGCATGAAACTAAGATGGTTTGTTATCACTTGTACTTCTTAGATGCTTTGGATCAGTGCAATAATGTATGGTGTGTCTCGACGTGATATTTCATTGAGTCTGCTACTGAAGGTACTTGGCGTCCCTGCATTTGTTGTTTCCCAAAGCATAGTTGAGGACCTAGCCACCCATTGTACCTATATACGTACGTGCATATGCACCGGATGAATATACCGTGAGTTGCACCAAACCTATTCTCTACACTCCTCATCGAACCTATTCTCTACACTCCTCATAGCCCTACTCCACCGTCCCTATGACCTCGAAACACCGGCACTCACCGCACCATCACGTAGTTTGGACATACCGCTTAGGCCATGTCCGATGCCGGCCGCTTAAGGAGGCGCCAGGATCAATTTCCCATTGACTTCCCGGCTGACTGGCAGTTGGGTTGAAAAATCCTGGCATTGGATTCTCGATCTCCGCCTCGAGGAGAAACTTGGTGGTGGGCCAAAGCATGTCACTGACCTCGTGAAAGCTCCTCCATGCTTTTTGGGTTTCCGGCCGCCACTGAGGGAGAGGGCGTCGCACTCATTGGCCTGCTTCGAGCACCACGGCTCGACCGGAGGGCGGTTGGAGCTACTGGCCTCGGTGTCGTGCAGGGGGCGCTTATGCGACGGTGAGCCGCCGCGGCCCCACACCCACGACCTCTGCCGGCCATGGATCGGAAAGTGTGTGTGCGCGTGAGAATCAGGCACTGGACTAGGGAGGATTTGTTGCCGAAGTAGGTGCAATTATGGCCGAGGCTGGTGGAGGAAATGCCGGATGTAAACCCTAAATCAAGTTCTATCTGGTAAATATAACGGCAGTGGGGAGAAAATACGGCCCACCTTAAAAAAATATGGGCCGGGCCTTTTTTACAGGATCTGCTCGGGCGGAAAAAAGAGCAGATCCTTCAAAACGTTGGGAGTTATAAGGGCCGGCGGGGTATTACAGGATCTGCTAGAGTTGCTCTAAGCTTCCCGAAACTAGGTTGCACCACCGGCTCGCATAGGCAGCAGCTATATCTCGCTTCTGGCAAGATAGAAGCTTCTCTCGCCTCAAGCTTTTCCTGCGCACTACAGTAACAGGCCGGACCATTTTTCACAAGTTGATCGCTTGATCGGTTCCCTCGTTAGCTACATCTTTTTTTTCTATTTTTCATCTGGTTTTTTTGGTCTTTCCTTTTTCTTTGTTATACTTCCATTTTCTTTGTTTCTTCACCGGTTTCAGGTTTTTTTTATTTTCTATGTTGTACTTCAGTTTTCTTTTTTTTTGAAAGAAACGCCTTGCATTCCTAAGTTACACTGGACCGACCAAATCGGCGGCCATAGCACGGGTTACATTAAACGGTGGGTTTGAATGCCACACAAGCTGGCTCCCTGGTTCAGCATTCGAACCTACAACAGCAATCAAATGAGTCGGGAGATTACATGCTCTAGGACAGAACAAGACTTTTTGATCAATAAAGCCCAACTGCAGGAGGTACTTGGCTTCACGGAAGAGCACACCAAGAGCACTACGGTCCTGAGTTGTGTCATTCATGGCAAGCTGGAGAGTCTGGCAATCAGTCTCATAGTGCACACGTCCCATCCCAAGTGATTCAGCATTCTGGATGGCCTTCAATAACGCTTCAGCCTCCCCATGTAGCGCGCTACTCAGGTTCAGAAGCCTACCTGCTGCTGCCAAAATAAACTCTCCAGAGTTGTCCCGCGCTACTAGACCCCATCCTCCCTCTCCTTTGTCAGGCTGGAACGCCGCATCTACGTTAATCTTAATTGTATTCGGCGGGGGAGCAATCCATTTGGGAGATGGGGTTGGGGTAGGGGCTCGTTTCTCCTTGCCGACCAAGAACTCCATCCACTCCTTCGTCAGATATCTCACTCGAGCACTAAAGCCCTCTGCGTTGAGGCGTCTCTTCTGATGGTTTGCATTATTGCGCTCCGACCACCAGGCCCATAGCAAGCAGATTGTACGCAACTTAATTTCCTCGGGAAGCTTGAAAACCGCTGCTAGCACTTCAGAAGGGGTGTCACATAGCAGGAGTTGTTGCCTGGTATACTCAAGACCGCAGTAACGCCACCTGATCTTGACCTCCTTGCAGCGCAGGAATAGATGGCCCCCATCTTCAGCCTGACGATGGCATAGTGGACACAGGACATCTAGCTCCACGCCAAGTCTTTTGACATTACGGAGGAGAGGATGGCTATTTAGAGCAAATCTCCACATGAAGTGATGGACCCTAGGGGGGCAAGGTGTCTTCCAGAGAGCTTGCCAAAACCGTGATTTATCCTCCTGACCGGTCGAGCTAGCACCCCTTTGGCGCGTTTTTTCCTGCTTCAACAGATGCACATAAACCCTGTAGGCTGATCTGACCGAGAAAAGGCCTTTCTTATCAAAGTGCCAAGCCACAAAATCCTCGAATTGGTCGTAGATTGGGATACTCAGAATAGTCTTCACATCATCTGGAATGAAAGTTTGCTGGACCAATTCCTTATCCCACCAACTCGAAATTGGATCGATGAGCTCGGACACCCTAGTCAACAAATGTGCACCTTGAAGGGTTCGTGGCCGGCGGGTGTCATTTGAGGGAAGCCATGGGTCCTCCCACATGTTTATCCTTTCATCCGAACCCACCCTCCATATCATACCAGCCTTGATGACTTGGACGCCTTGTAGAAGACTGCGCCACACATAACTCATGCCTGGACTAGCTTCAGCTTTAAGCACATCACCGTGGGGGAAATACTTAGCTTGTAGAACACGTGCACATAAGGACTCAGGAACCTGGATTAGGCGCCACACTTGACGTGCTAGCATGGCAATATTGAACGCATGCAGATCGCGAAAACCCAAACCACCCTGTTCCTTTGGCAGTGTCATTCTTTCCCAACCCACCCAGTGATGTCTGTCCTCTTCTTCCTGATTTGCCCACCAGAATTTGCACACCATTTGGCTGATACTGTCACACAGAGCTTTTGTAAGGTCAAAACAGGACATGGCGTACGTAGGGACAGCTTGGATAACAGCTTTGATTAAGACCTCCTTGCCAGCCTTTGAGAGAAGCTTAATTTTCCAACCCTTCAGGATATCCCAAATCTTCTCCCGGAAGTACTCAAAGCACTTTTGCCTGGACTGCCCAACATAGCTCGGCAGGCCTAGATACTTGCCTTGCAAACATTCAGAGCGCAAGCCTAACAGAGCCAGGAGTTAGGCTTTCAGGCGGTGAGGAGTGTTTTTGCTGAATAACACTGCAGATTTATCCCTATTTATCACTTGGCCGGACCCCAGCTCATAAACCCGCAGTATGTGGTTGATCGTCTAAACACTATTCGGTGTGGCTTCAAACAGCAGCAGTGAGTCATCGGCGAAAATAAGGTGACTGACAGAGGGGGCTCCCGGAGCTAGTTCAATTCCCTTGATCTGGTTCGTGTCTTCGGCATGTTGAAGTAATGCCGAAAGTCCCTCTGCGCACAAGAGGAACAAATACGGCGAAATTGGATCGCCCTGACGAAGACCTCTCCCCGGAATCACTTGGTCCGTGCAAGCACCATTTACCTTAAATCTATATTTTCACCGTCCGAATGCACTTGCTGATCAGCCCCACAAAATCTTGGGTAAACCCCAATTGCAACATAACTTTCTCAAGGAACGACCACTCTGCTCGGTCATAGGCTTTGCTCATGTCAAGTTTTAAGGCAGCATAAGATTTCTTCCCCGTTCTCTTCCTTTTCAGAAAATGTGTCATTTCGTAGGCCAAAATAGTGTTATCCGAAATAAGACGACCTGGCACGAACGCACTCTGATTAGGTGATATAATTTCACCCAATATACACTTCAGCCTGTTGGCGATGACCTTGGACACCAGTTTGTATACGACGTTGCATAGGCTAATAGGGCGAAGATCCTTTAGCATTTCTGGGTTCTGCACCTTTGGGATTAGCACTACAAGAGTGTCGTTCCATCCCTCCGGCATACTGCCGCCACGCAACACCTGTAACACCTCGCGCACCACATCATCACCAATCAACTGCCAATAATGCTTATAGAACACTGCTGAGAGCCCATCCCCGCCAGGAGCCTTTAAGTCACCAAAATCGTCAAGAGCCATCTTTACTTCTTCCCGTGTGAACTCCGCAGAGAGGAATTCGTTCATCTGGTCAGTCACCTTTGGTGCTATACGAGATAGAATATCCGGAGCA
Source organism: Triticum urartu (assembly GCF_003073215.2). NCBI lineage: Eukaryota > Viridiplantae > Streptophyta > Magnoliopsida > Poales > Poaceae > Triticum > Triticum urartu. Next base: position 147,968,633 of record NC_053028.1, on the reverse strand, counting down.
TCTGCACCTGCCATGGGGGTAAACAAGGAGGAAAAACAGTTAGTAATATGGGCCTTCATTCCTTCTTCATCTTCCACCACCACCCCATCCTCACGCTTCAGCTTCTTGATAGTATTATTCTTTTTCCTCTCCGAAGCATACGCCTAAAAGTACCGAGTATTCTGGTCACCATTGACGAGCCAATTAGCATGCGCTCGCTGCCTCCACACAAGGTCTTCTTGCTCCTCTAACTTCTCCAATTTGAAACAGAGAGTTTGCTCCCTCCTCAGTTGACTCTCCGACAGTGGCAGCTTCCTGACCTCCTCCAGTTCTCCTGACCTCCTCCAGATGCGGTGGTGGAGGAAGAAGATGGTTTCAAGTGGCGTTTAACATGGATTTACGGGGAGTCACACACTGAAAGGAAGGTCGAGACTTGGCGGCTTCTTCGTACGCTTCAAAACCAGATTAATCTTCCGTGGGTTTGTATGGGGGACTTTAATGAAGTCTTATTTAGTCATGAGAAGCAAGGTGGTGTGCCACGTGCTCATAGATACATGCAAAATTTTCGTGATGCTTTAGACTTTTGTAATCTTCATGACCTCGGATTAGAGGGAGATGTTTTTACTTGGAGGAATAAAAACTACCGTGTTGATGGGTATATTCGTGAGCGTTTGGACCGGGTAGTGGCGACTCCGGAGTGGTGCCAGCGTTTTCCAGCTTATAAGATTGTGAATGGGGACCCCCGCCATTCTGATCACCGTCCCGTGGTGTTGATGAGGGATGGTAGCCCGAGAGTCCAGAGAGCAGCTAGGGGCCAGCGGCTGTTGCGTTTTGAGGCGAGATGGTTGCTGGAGGATGGCTGTGATGGGATAGTAAAGGAAGCGTGGGAGGGTGCGCAGGGTGCGAAAGTAAAGGAGAAATCTCATACGGTGCTCAGTGCACTAGATACGTAGAGTAGGGAGGTTTTGGGCGATCTATGTAAGAGAATTGTACTTCAGTTTTCTTTGTTTCTTAATTGGTTTTTTTTGGTTTTTCTTTCTATCTTTGTTATACTTTGGTTTTTCTTGTTTCTTCAGCGGGTTTCTTCATCTTTCTTTAGTTTTTTTTTTCTTTTCTTTCTCTGCTCTTCTTCTTCTTCGGGTTTCTTTTTGTATCTTATTTTCATTTGTTTCTTTCTCGGTTTTTGCTATTTTCCATTCTTTTTTAGGTGGCTTCGTTTGGTTTTTCTTTTGAATTTTTTATTTCTTTTTTAGTTTTCGTTGGTTTTCTTTGTCTTTCTTTAATGAAAAAAAATTTGATCATGTATTTTCAAAATGTTAAACATGTATAAGAAAATATTATTGATGTACACAAAAGATATACAGCATAAATTAAATAAAATTAGTCACAAAAACATATATTTAAAAAAATGTTAATTATGTACTTAAAAAATGTTAAACATGTACATAAAAATGTTTCTGATGTATATGAATAATGTATGTTGTGTGTAAAAATATTATTTACATTAAAAATGCTCGACGGTGATCAACATTTATTTATACACATTTAATGTTTTTTTAAATACATGATCAACATCTTTTATATACGTTTAAAAAAATCAATATATGATGAATATTATTTTCATACATATTGTATATTTTATCTTTTTTTGTATAACGCAAAATATTGAAAACCAGAGACTCTTAATATTTTCAGCTATAATGAAATAGTGTATTGTCTCCGGTTTTATATCTACAGATCTGCTAAAAATCTGCCGACTGATTTTCATTTGGCTTCAGGTCAAATTTGTTGGATCATGGTCACGAATCTTAACGCGCAGTGGCAGCATTTTGTACGTTGTGTGGACGAGTGACCATTTCACGAATCTTAAACCAGAGACACTTTGCGCCTTAAAGCATCTCCAGCCGCGTCCTAGAAAGATCTTCTCAGACGATTTTTTCGCGTCGACGCCGAAAAAAGGGCCCGGTCACGCCCCTAGGAGTCCAATTTTCGCTGGCCTGAGCCGAAATCAGCGCCGGCGAACCCAGGCCGAACCCGGCACGCTGGGGGCGCCCGAAGGCGCCGGGGCGAGTTGTTTTGGCACGAAAAAGCCGCGGGCCCGCTGAGTCAGCGAGACGGGCGCTTCGTCGCCCTCATCGCCTCGATTCTCGCGGAATCAATGCCAAGGCTGCCGCGCAGCCGCCGCCGGTTAGCCTTGCCATTGATTCCTCACGGGCGGGGCGGCGACGCCTCCCCTCCCGCGCACGCGTACACACGGGCACGGCTATATAAGCCGGTGGCCTGCCTCGCCTCTGGCCACACCAGCCCTAGCCGTCGAGTTCTCCCCCTCTCCCGTTCGCTGCCGCCGAGCCCTCCCTCTCCCTCCCCCACCGACAGCCCCGATGGCTGAACGTTTCCCCGGCGACGAGGCGGCGGCCAACGGCTTCGGCCGCCGCTCGCTCCGCGAGCAGGAGTCGTGGCTCCCGTGCGAGGCCAACATCCCGGCGCCGCCGGACATGCGCGCCGGGCCGACGGGGTGGAGGCTCAGCAATGGGGGAGTGCCCATTCCCCCGTTGCTTGGCGTGCGCCTCCTACTTCGTCGTCGAGGTCGAGATCGTACGCGCCTCCCTCATCGACGAGCAGCTCGCCCTCCCCCAGTACGCCGCCGACAACCACGCGACGTGGGCGGCGTACTTCGAGCGCCGTCAGAGCAGAGGCTGGCGTCCACCAACGGGGCGCCGGTGGTGGGCGACACGAAGAACAGCGAGGGGCGCGCGTGTGGTGGGGCGTCCCCGGCCGCACGCTCGAGGGCGTGCTGGCGCACCTTGAGGGCGGCAACAACCCGCCGCTGGCATACCCTCCGCCGGCAGCCGCCCCCGCCCACCGCTGACGTGCCGGGCAATGGATGCCCAGGAGGTTCGGCTCCTCCTCGCACTCCTCCTCGCGTTCTTCCTCCCACTCCTCCAGCTCTCCGGCGCTGCTCGGCGTCAAGGCCGAGCCCGCAGCGGAGACGCCGCTCGGCCGGCGCACTCGCAGCGCCGGCTTCGTCATCAACAAGGGCGGCCGCACTACAAGAAATATGTCAACTTGTGACCTTGACTATTGGTCACTGAATGGTCATTATTTTCCATTTGTGACCTTTTTGTGACCAAACATAGATGGTCAAAAGCTGGCGGTCATAAACTGAAATTAACGACCTTCTCTGTGAGAAGGTCGTAGACGTTTACGACCAAAATATTCCTACTGTTTTGTTTTGGTCACTAGCAGCCTCCCCAGGCCACGTAGGCATCCGACGTGACAATCTAATGTGGCACAAAAATCAGCCCGGTCCAATTCGGTGTTTATATGGGCCGAGCCCATTAATTCAGCCTTTTTAATATTTATTTTCCTATTAATTTTTGCTAGCTACATGGGCTGGCCCAGCAATCCGGTCTTTTTGCGATCCATTTCAAATTTGGGCCTCACGATTTTTACAGTGCATTTAATTTTGGGGCCTTGGCATTTTTGCGATCCAATTTTTGAGCCTTGGCCTCTTTGCGATCCATTCTTTTTGGGTTGTAGCCATTTCCACTAATTTTTCATTTGGTCCAATAGACATTTCGGCCAGTTTTTAATTTGGTCCACGCCTCTTTATTTCAAATACAATTTACAGCACAGACATAGAATCAACCCAAATTCAATACCAATATATTCTCTTTTTGACCACTTTCAATCCAAGAATACATTTCAAGTAAACATAGAATAATATTCCAACGATTTGTACATGTATCCTAGCATTTGAACAGTAAGTTCAGCAAGCAAATATACACCAAATTCTCAGCAAGATCAACAATACATCCAAATTCCCAGAAAATACGGCATTACAACAAACATATAAAGCAAGTCGTTGACTTGGACTTCCAGCTTCTTCAAAAAAATCAGCACATAACTCTCCTATAGATGACAAGAAAAGCCACATGTTCAGTCTCGATATGGGTAATATATGCTAAAAATAAATCCAAGAACTGTGCAAGAGCCCTAGGTTTTACTATCATTTAAACACCCAGATTGGCGATTCTTCCTTACCTAATGTGTGCAAGTCCAAATAAATTAATAAACAATCCATTTTAGAGCAAATGATATGCCCCCCTTTTATCTAAAACTGTAATGTATGCTAGTGACAAAACAAGGGGTAAGACTGTTATGATATGCCAGATTGCTAGCAACAGTGCTTACATGCATCTTCATATTTCAAAAGGTAACATGCATCACATCAAAAAATTGTAAGCATTGAATCTACATCATATCTACAGTAACATCACCAATCAGGTTGCATGTGTATGCTAGAAATCAAGAATCAAAAGGACTTCAGCTTGTTTTGAATATCTTGCCTTTGTTGCTCCCAGTTCAGTAAAGAAATAGTCGAGCAGTGAGCGCTTCGCCTCATGGACTTGGTAGTGCACAATAGATTTCAGAATGGAGCATAAATAGAACACCAGGAAAAGAACAATAAAGAGCTATACAGTTAAGTAAGCATCCTTGGTTGTTCAAATAAGTGGAGAGAACAAGAAAAAGCTACCCAGTGTAGAATTTCTGTTAAGAAACAGTAACTTGATGTAAAGTCGCTTGAAAATAGAAAACACCCACTATTAGGAAAATGGCTATAGATGAAATGGATACTAATGGCGCACCTGACATGTGGTGCGCCACTACAATATAGCAGTGGCGCACCATGTGCAGGTGCGCCATTAGTGTGGAAGACACTAATGGCGCATCAGATACATGGTGCGCCACTAGTAACAATTTTTTTTCATTTTTCCAAACATACTAATGGCGCATCATGTAGACAGTGCGCCATTACTAGTTAAAACTAGTAATGGCTCGCCATTACTAAGTTTTTCCCCTAGCTAATGGGGCACCGCCAGGGGGTGCGCCATTAGTAATCTTCCCCCTAGCTAATTCGCCCGATCCCTTCATCCCTCCCTCCACTTCCCCCCTCGCTCCACACCCGCTCCGACGACCCCCGCGCCCCGCCTCGCCGTCTCGGTCCTCGCCGCCGACCCACTGCGCCGCCGCCCCAACCACGTCGCCCCCGTCGCCGACAGCCTCCCTGTGTCGGCCCCTGCACTGCGCCGCCTCTACCTCAGCCCGGGCACGGGGTGCAGGACGACGACCGCGGCCGCCGGCCTCCCCACGACCAACCGAGGCATCCCTGCATCCCTTCGACGCCGCCGCCGCCGACCGCGACCCCGACCCCTCCGGCGACCGGCCGCGCCCTCCCAGGTACCTCTCCTCCTTCCTCCTTCCTCCCTCTCCACCCTTCCTCCCCATTCCCTGCCCATGAATGATTTTAGCACCACACATATTGTTCCCCTGCCCATGAACGATTATTCAGAGAACAGTTAGGGTTTTGATTTTTTTAGTAAGTGTTTGTGTCAGTGACAGGTACAATGACAAATCAAACCTTCATATATTGTCCTTACAATCTGAACATAGTCGTGTATCATGTCTTGGTAAATAGTTCCATCTGGCATCAGATTCATAGAGTCGTCATACGGCACATCAGATTCTATTAAGATAGTGAATTTTTAATCAAATGCAAGCGCACAGTGCAAGGAAAATTTAGATTAAGACTTCATATGCATCTGACTAAATCATACCAGTCTGGCAATATCCCAAATTGTAAGGGAACGATTCCTTATCAAATGCTGGATATTCTTTGGCATGAAACCTGCTTCAGAAAATAATCAACATGGCTAGACCTAACAACTAACACACTATTTCAGGGAGACATAATATTTCTAGTGGCATAGTAAAGATCATCTCTCAACGAAAACAATCTTTTCACAATCCTATGATCAAAATGCTTAGTCCTACCTATCTAACTAGACTAACAAGACCCCGCAAAAGAAGGACCTCGACTAACAAGAGCTTAGAAAGTTGTATCTCCATTTTACTTTCTCCAAGAGGCAGCTAACTTCTATTTTAAGTTTGCAAGCAATTAATTTTATGTTTTAAGTACAGATTGGCATGCTAAAGTCAACAAATTGTGATGCTACCAAACCTGCCCAGATCGTAAAAACTGTTGTGTTATAGTTATCGAAAAGAAGCTCGAATCTTAACAATAAGCAGTACACTTGCTCAGAGTTTAAGTTTACTGAACCTATTCATTTTTGTGGACTTAGTGAACATGATAAGACAAGCCAGCTGCTCTATTTTTAATTAACAGTAATTCATGATCAGCAACAGTTTCTTTCACTAATTTTCAGTTAACAGCAATCCATGATTTTTTTAGCTAAAACTATTGATGATTTTTTGTTGGGTGACCTATTAGATCTGGAATGAAAGCTCACATAAGTTGAGCTGATTTTTGTCCATATGAAAGCAGAGGACCATATGGTCTGTGGCCTTTTCATCCATATGAAAGTAGAGGCCCTTGAGTTTGCTGGGTTTTGTCTCCGACCATCGTGTCGTGATGATTTTGCAGGTACCCTAAGAGGCCCTTGAGTTTGCCGGAATGTCGATTAACTTCCGTTCCGGCAAATTCGGGTACTCCATATGTCCTATTTTCAGCAAAGGTCATGCTGAAATTTTCCGTGAATTTTAGCATGACTTTGCTAAAAATCGGACATATGGGGTACTTGCTACTAATGCATGGGTCGGGGTATCTTAGTACTTAATTAAATAGGATCAACTGCCTCTTGTGTTATACATATTTTATTTGGATGGCCCTTCTAATCTTTGACCATAAATACTTGAGATGGATGTAGCGGGCCTAAAGAAAGAAATGTTTTTAGGCCAACTCCACTGGGCCTGGCTGAAAATGTACAAGTGTGCATGACTAACAATATTCACCTAACGCAACGCAAGAGATGATGTAGTTTTGAATTATGAACATAGGATATGTCGTCATCGGACGACGAAAGTATCCAGGGGGAGTGCGGCTGGTGCCACGACGATCGAGGTCTGTGTGACATGCCTCACCTGGACGATGATCGGCGCTTCAGCATTAAACTCGAGGAGACCTTCGAAGTTGAAACGGTACACAACGATGACAAGTGTTATTTTCATAATTAAGCATGACTTCAAATATTTCAACGTGTAATTTTCATCTTTTACAATTCGAGTATAGCTTATCCCATGCCATGCAAGACGCTATGTCTTGGAGAGGATGGATTTTGAAGACCATGAAATTTCTGAAACAAAGAAAATTCACCTAAGGACTCATCACGATGTGGATTTTGAAGTAAATCTGTATAATTCTGGGAGCGTAACCCATTTTGGTTGCAAAAATTGGAAATCATTTTGCAAGATGTATGGTTTTGATGAGGGTATGCTTGTCACCATGGATCTTGGTGATCCTGACATCAACCAAGACAATATGGACATTTGGGTCCTTGTTGATACGCCTCCAGTTCTACCGCTATGTGAGTTTCTCAAACATAGTTAATTATTAACTAATATATATTGTTTATTTCAAAATGGTTGACAACTTATTTCCATTGACAGCTTATTTTTATTGTTCAAAGAATGTGCGGAAGATGGTAGACAAAACCCACTACACCGATGGCTCTGAATTAACAACTTACAAGGAGAAAAATCATCTGGTCAGATTTTGTACTGACATTGAGAATTACAATATCTACAATCAAACTCCTCAACATTATGGTCAATACGTGCCACTAGTGCATGTGTTCAACTATGGTAACTACCATGGAGATACCTTGGTAAGATTTTTTACTATTACAACATCCGTGCATCTTTTGCATACTTCTAAAACTAGTACATCATTGCTAACTATGAAGTTATTACTATGTTTTTCAACAGATAATCCCAGAGAATTGTGTGCCTCATTTGATGTATCAGAAAGGTAGTCTTAATGTTTTGAACATACAGCCAGGTCATCCTACGAATCTCAACTGTCCATACGAGATTTCTAAAAGAAGTGGAGACATGAAAATCAAAGGATGGAAAAAATGTATGGACAGTCGTAAGGAGGTTCTTGGAAGCAAAAGGAAGCGAAGTGCAAGAATTGGAGACATGATGATCTCCATTCTTCATAATGGAGAGTCAGGGTCTATATTGTTTTATGCTGTTTTACCTTAAATAGGGTATTTAGGTCTTGCCTAATACTGATGATCATGTGCTAAGAACAATTAAGTAGGGTTGGTTCGATGACTATCAAAATGATGATCGTATGACTTGTTATTAATAAGGAGTAGAAGTTGTATGATGATGATTAGTAGGACTTGTTAGGATTAGTATTACTTCCGACAAACTCGCTACTCGCGGTCTCGAGACTTCTAATGTTCTATCTTTGTTTGGTCTTTTGAATTCGGAGACTAATATGATGAATTGTATTCGGAGACTAATCTTCTATTGTATTCGATGAATCTGCTCTTGCTATGTGGTGCTGTCTACATTCTATCCAATAATATATTTTGTAACCTGTGCAAAAATCAAAAAAGTAAAAAAACCTTAATATTCATACTAATGGCGCATCACCCCACAGTGTGCCATTAGTATGCCAAAGCTCATGGGTAAATATGGCCCCCTGGGAGGCATACTAATGGCGCATGTTGGTCTATACTAATGGCACACGGCGTGGTGCGCCATTAGTATATAATACTAGTGGCGTGGTACTAGTAGGCCTTTTCCTAGTAGTGACCTTATAAGCTTGTGAAGCTTACCATGATTTCAAAAGCATGGGTTATCTAATCTTTTATGCCATCCTCCCAAAATTTGGCTAGATGATTCTGCAACTGTAGTTGTACCCAGCTGCTCAAAATATAAACATATAGATGAGTGCTTCACACATGTCACGAGAGGTAAATAGCAATACACATAAATGAATGAACAGGGGCATATTCTACAGCAAGATAAACCAACAGAGATATATCTTGTAGCCTACAACAATCAAGTTAGAAATCACATCCATTTTCTAATTAACCAGCACCTAAATATATACATGCACTACTTCAGGAAATTTATGACTAGGAGATGTATTAATAACAGATTACGAACTAATGTACTTGTACTTGATCTAGTTGAATAAATGCAGATTAACTTACAGGTACAACCAGCTCCAACGTACTCCCTCCGTTTCAAATTACTCGTCGTAGAAATGGATGTATCTAGAACTAAAATACATCTAGATACATCAATACCCGCGACAAGTAATTCGGAACGGAGGGAGTATGCTACTAGCTATTGGCAGAAAAACATAGAGAGAGAGGGGGGAGGAGATCCAGCGACAGTATGACTACAGCAGGCGACCCCGAGAGAAGATCTGGTGCCCCATGGATTGGTCAACCCCAGGATCTCACGCGCGCCTCCGTTGCCGAGGCCGTCCATCTCGCCCGCGAGCTTGACGGTCCAGGCCCCCACGACGACCAAGTCGTGATCCATGCGGAGCTCCACCTCCTGCACGGCCGATCCATGCTCCAGTGGAGGCTCAGGCTCCACCCTCGAATCCGGCGGCGCCTATAGAAAGATAGTGTAAGCTCTGCTAACAAGAAAAGAAACTTAGGAAAGTCAAACTGGTACAAATCAAATTCAGAAGAGAGTTTACACTATACCTAGCATAGCAAATGAGGATGGTCAAAGATGAATAAGTTTTTTTAGGAACTATGGACAGTGGGGGAAAGCCCCCACTGACTTTAAATTAGCAAGATTGTAGAGTGAAAGTTGAATAAGTCACGTGGCTCGAATGGTCGGCATCCCTCAGATCTCATAGATACCAGACATCACGGATGAACTATAGCAAACTAGTTATAGCCACAGGCCACATGTACAAAGAATATACTAAAATGGCTTGAAGCTAAAACTAATCAACCATTCATCTTCGGTACTGCAATTTTTTATTATGCAGTACAAAGATTATTATGCAGAATCTAAAATTGGCCACATCCTTAAAGGTTATTATGCAGCATCTAAAATTAGCCAACTCTACAAAACAGTGGAGGAAGCATAGGTCTGAACCCAAACAAATTTACATCATCTAATACACTATATTCCCCCCATTAAAAAAACTAATATTCCAGTATATATGTGTACTGATTCCTGCAGCCAGCTTCTATCAGTAACATGCATGTATATATTGAAGTAAACGTAACAGAGAGTATCTTTGGAAACATTCAAAATATATTCAATGTTGGAGCTGCATCTTACAACTCAAGGAACCACATGAAATCCATGGAAGGATCTTACTGTGACAATTCACTTGTATAGTCCTGCCTCATGTGCATAATGCCGTTGCAAACAAAATTGTTGGTAAAGTTGCATAAATACAAGTGTCTAAGTTAGAAATCACTGGAGTGTCAGACTCATGCATCTAACAACAGGCCCATGCATTTGCAACAGGCAAGTACTCCCAAAACCCTTTGTAAACTGAGAACACCTAGGCAGTAAGCACTAAGCACAAAGACAACAGGATTGAGCTATTCACATGCTCATGGCATACTTAGGGGATTAGTGTTGAATACAATGTCTTGCATTTAGTGAGAAAAACATATACAATGCCATTTATTGAAGCCGTGTGTAAACATGACTAAGCTTGACAGATACAGGGAAGAAAAAAACTGAATAAGATAGCAGTTAACGACCTTATAACTTTGAATGGAAACCCATAGCAAGCATATATAAAAATTATCGGGGTTGGTGGGATGGATGAGCTGTTGGCAGCTCACACAGGACGATGACAAGAACTTGCAGACCGTGAAGGCAAGAAGGTCAGAGAAGGAGCCCAACAGAGCAACAATCGAATGAAGCAGGACATCTGGTAGGTCTGTCCAACCTTGATGTCCAGAAATGGCGAGGACGCAACACACATCAGCCCTTTCTTGCGTTCTGCAGGTTGCAGCTTCTCTGCGAAAAATTATGAATTCAGAGAAAAATATCAGTACTAGAAGAATATGAAGTGGATGCTAAGGATTAAAATAGACTGTGTGCAGCGGCCGTAAGCATCGATTGTGGAAACAGTAGCACTGGCTACTAGGGCTACAGCAACGCCAAGCAATTCAACGAAGCAACGACCACCATACAGAGCTAAGCACTGACTACTAAGGCTAGTAAGTGTTCATAAATCAAAACAGATCATTCCAAACTGTTATAAGGTCATACTGGAAAATAGAGATTGCCATTCTACTTTTGACACACAGTAGCAGAATTAGACAGTCCGATCCTGATGAAACAACCAATTATTGCTGCTTGATCCAGTTCAGAATTCGACAGATCATTTCACCCAAACCTCCTAGCCTCAAACTAAAGTGGATCAACACAATTACCTTCCCACGTGGATGGCACGCAGCTATGCAGCGTATACCAATCAAAAGTAAACTCAAACAGAACTCACCAACTCGATCCGGTTGAGAATTTTGGGGTCATTTCATCCCAAACCTCTCAGCTTCACACAACTAAACCAATGTCCCAGGAAGGAATCACCAGAAATTTTACCACATACAGTACAAGCACAACGAAGTAGCATAGCGAACAGCAGAGCAGGTAGCGGGGGAGGAGAGGGGGGCGGAGGAGCGGCCGCTTGCCTTGGCTACGTAGTCCATCTCCGCAAACTTGAAGGCGATGCCGAGGCAGCAGAAGAGGACGGAGACGTTGGAGCAGGCGCGTGAGAAGTCCCCCGCCGCCATCGCGGGCTGCTGCTGCTGCTTGGCGATGGCCGCGAGCTGCTCGAACGACGCGTCGATCCGCCGTAGCGGCTTGTCCGCCTCGTTGGACCCCATCGGCATCGGTGGTGCTTAGCGCCGCTGCGGTGGTGCCCACAGCGTCGAGGATCTCGCGGTTTCTCGTTGGCCAATGCCGCCAGGGCAGATGCTACCATCGCGTCGCCAGGGCCGCAGCCACGCGGTCGACGGGCGCCACGCGGAAGCGGTTGCGGATCTGGCCCCCAATGGCACGGACCCCCTCCGCCAACGGCACCCCGCTGCCGGCCGCCATGGAGGGGTTGGCCATCGAGGAGGAAGGGGTCTCAGGCTAGGGTTTGGTCTGGAAGTGGGGAGTGTTGCTCGAATCGGCGTGGAGGAGGCCGGGATTGGGGGAGGTCTGCGGCGGCGGCGGCTGGGTTGGAAGCGGTTGCGGATCGATCCAGAGAGGAGGAGGAGGAGTCGTGGAGTCGTGGGTTGGAGGGGATCGATCCAGAGAGGAGGAGGAGTCGTGGATCTCGCCGGACAGAGGGCGCCGGAGGTGGCGGCGGCCAGGGAGGAGTGGGGCGCTAGGGTTCGAGAGAGAGAGAGAGGAGGGCACACGGGGTTGGGTGGGGTTCACGCACGCGAGAGAGGAGAAAATTACATCTACAGTAACTGAACTTGACTCTAGGGTTCACTTTGGTCACTGTATTCACGAAATCGCAAGTTACGGTCACCGGGCTCGCTGAAGCGGGTCACTATACGGTAACCCATACCGTTTCGGCTCGTATCGGCCCGATTTGACCAGAAACCCGCTTTGACTCGCCAGCTGGACATGACACGTCGACAAAACTTAAAGAAGCGAGCAGCGACCGAGCTATTTTGCATTTTCCCCCCCTGTTCGATCGAGACGCTTCACCTTTTCATCGACGCCTCCGAGGCAGAGGAGAAGAGAAAGGAAAGGGGAAGCGATCGCGGTGCTGATCGGCTAGGGTTTCGTCACCGCCGGAGGAGGCATCCACCGACGGAGCGACGGCGGCCAGAGGGTTCGTCGACGACTTGAACCATGGCGCCTCGTCGCCGAGCAGAAGGAGACCCACCACCTGTGTATGGTAAACCCCTGTTTTCTCCCTGAACCTCTGTAAAACCCCCCTTTTCTCTCTGAATCTAATCGATTTGAGGTCGATTAGGTGGTTGCACGCTCTTATTTGCCTTCAGATTTTGATGTTACTGCTAGGGTTTCCGTTCTGCTATGGATTTTAGGCAGTTAATCTAGGGTTTTATGTAAATCTACAGATGAAATTGACTACTTATCAAACTTCAGTCTTTGCATCAATTTTGGTGGTTATTTCCTTGGAGTTGGTAAAAATCGTGCATATGTCAATGGAGAAAACATGTGGTATGATTATGTGGAGGGGGATACACTTACTGTCGAGGAGTTAGAAGATCTGGTAGAAGAATTGGGCTATGAAGTGAAGGGGAGATTGCAAATGTATTACTACATGCCTGGTAAACCAATGACTGAAGGTGGTCTTGTGAAGATAACTTGCAATGACAATTGTCTTGACATGAGGGCACATGTAACATTTGGGCACAAGTTTTTGCAAATGTATCTTGATCATGATGAGAGTTTCAGGCAGTTTGACTGGGATGATGTGATAGAGTTTCCTGTAGCAGACCTGCCTACTGTTGTTAGTCCTATCAAACCAATTCAGATCATTAAGGAGGAAGCACTAGAGAAGCATAAGAAGAAGATTCAGCAGGATTTATTGGATAGGAAAATTAAGGAGGAAGTAGTGGAAAAAATGCAGTGTACGTTTGTCACTCATGTCACCATTGCAGATGATGCAGACCTAGCAGAAGAAGAAGCTACAGAACAAGCTGCAGAAGAAGCACTTGCAGAGCAAGAACCAGAAGGAACAAATTCTGCAGAAGAAGCAGTTGCAGAGCAAGCAGCAGAAGAAGCAGTTGCAGAGCAAGCAGCAGAAGAAGCAGTTGCAGAGCAAGCAGCAGAAGAAGCAGTTGCAAATGAGGAGGAATATGTGGAGCAGGGTGAAGAGGATGGCTCTGTTGCATATGACAGTGAAGGGTCAGTTTCTGATGCTGAAGTAAATGGGAGTGAACAAGGATCAGACTATGCTGATGAGATTGTAGATAGTGATTATAATTTCAGTGATTTAGATGATGATCTTAAAGAGGAGACAGTGGAGGAACCTACTGATGTTCATATTAGAGCAAAGTCAGACCCTGTACAAGGATCAGATGAAGAAGACCTTGAGCTCCCAGATTCTGATGATGAAGCAGGTGCAAAGTACAAATTTAAAAGCTTTAGGAAGGAAGATTTGCATGATCCACAATTCAAAATTGGACAAGTTTTCCAGTCACCAGAATTGTTTAGAAAAGCAGTGAGAGAATATGCTTGCAAAAATAGATTTGACATCAAATTGCCAGTAAATGACAGGAAAAGAATTTCAGCAAAATGTCAGTCCCACTGCCCCTGGAACATTTGGTGTAGTTATGATAGCAGAACAAACTGCATGGTCATCAAGAGTTATAATGATGAACACAAATGTTCTAACAAGTGGAAAGTAAAGGCATTTACTGCTAGATATCTTGCAAAAAAGTACTTGGAGCACTTCAGGGCAGATCAAGGAATGAATTTGAGAAATTTTGGGAGGTTAGTTCAAAAGGACTGGAATATGGCAGCTTCTTGTAGTAAACTAAGCAGAGCAAGGAGATATGCATTGAAGATAATCCATGGAGATGAGGAGGCACAGTACAACATGCTTTGGGATTATGCAAATGAAGTTAGAAGATCCAACCCTAGCAGCACATTTTTCATTCAATTGGACAATGAATCAAGGTTCAACAGATGCTACTTCAGTTTTGATGCATGTAAAAGAGGATTCCTTGCAGGGTGTAGGCCCATAATTTGTTTTGATGGATGTCATTTGAAAACTAAGTATGGAGGTGTGCTTCTGTCTGCAGTTGGCATGGATCCTAATGATTGTATCTATCCTGTGGCACACTGCATTGTAGATGCTGAAGATACTAACACTTGGAGCTGGTTTATGAGAACACTGAAACACGATCTTGGGATTCAGAACACCTCACCATGGACTGTCATGTCTGATAAGCAAAAGGTAAAGATATGTACATAGTTACTTACATACATACTGTCATGTCAGATATTCACTTACTTACTGACTAACTTACAAAACTTGCAGGGCCTAACAAATGCTGTAGAGCAGCATTTTCATGACTTAGAACACAGATTATGTGTCAGGCACCTTTGGCAGAATTTTAGAGAGAAATATAGAGGAGATGTTCTGAAAAACCAGCTCTGGAAGATAGCTAGGCGCACCACAACTGATCAGTATGAAGAATATATGGAAGAGATGAGACTTCTTGATAGTGAGGCTCATGCTTGGCTTGCAGAGAAGAGGCCTAACACTTGGGTTAGGGCATTCCAGACCGATTTGCCCAAATGTGATATTTTACTAAACAACAATTATGAGGTTTTCAATAAGTAAGTGGTACATTTATGTGTTCATGTACTTGCTATGTGTTCTTCAATTGTTCATGTACTTGCTATGTGTTCTCTCTTCATAATGAATTAAGTATGTGTTATCTCTTCAAATACTTGTAGATATATTTTGGAGGCTAGAGACTTGCCAATCATCAGCATGATTGATAGAATCAAGTCACAACTTTCAAGCAGACATTATAACAAGCAGCAAGAGGCTAAGAAATTTAATGGTCGAATCTGCCCAAAGATCAAGAAAAGGCTTCTGAAGCACATAGAATGGTCTAATAGTTGTTACCGTACTAATGCTGGAGAGGGAATCTTCCAAGTTTCTTCACATGGTAGGGAGTACATTGTGGAGTTGCAGTTCAAGGCATGCACATGCAGAAGGTGGCAATTAATTGGCATTCCCTGCCCCCACTCCATAGCTTGCTATAGAGATGAACTAATTGATCCTGAGGAAATGGTGCACAAGTGTTATGATCTTTGCAATTTCTCCAAAGCATATGCTTACATTATTATGCCTTGCAAAGATAGGAGGGGGTGGCAGAAAATGGGTGGTTGTGTAATTAAGCCTCCTTTGTATGAGAAGAAACTAGGGAGAAAGGCCAAGAATAGGAGAATGCAACCAGAGGAGGTAATAGCAAAGAAAGGAGGGAAAAAGATTACAAGACATGGCACAATTATTCATTGCAGCCATTGCAACAATCCTGGACATAATAAGAAAGGGTGCTCTGCCTTCAAGCAAGGCCTACCTGCAGCAAAACCTATGCAGAAGCAAATGAGGAAGAGGCCAAGAGCCACATTTGAAGAAGAAGAACAAGAACCTACTCTGTCACAGGTAACATTTGCAAATATTTCAGTGCTCGATATATCCATTTTAGCTTGTGGCTAATATTTCAGTGCTCGATGCATCCATTTTAGCTTCTGGCAAATATTTCAGTGCTCGATACATTCATTTAACCTTGTTGCAAATGTGTAGGCTACAACACAAGAACAAGCACCTGGACCATCAATGACACAGGCAAGTGAGGAGCCTGTTGTCACACAGGAACATGACATGCCTCCAATTGGAGCTCTTCATCCACATTCAATGATGGAAATCATGAGAAATGAGGTATATCCATTGAACCTTGTTAAAAATATGATCTTGATGTGAAATACATCTCATGTTTCACTACTGTTACAGGCTCCTAAACCAAGGAAAAGAAAGGTGCCAACACCATTGCCTGAAAGCTCTTTCCTCAAAGAAGCTAGAGCTGCAATGCCATCTGTAGGTAGCAGCACTGCAACAAGATTAGGAAATCTTGCAGCTAGAGTTGAAGTGATGAGGGAGGCCAAGCAGCAAGCCAATGAAATATTGCATGAAAAGAGGTGTGCTGAAATCCTAGCACAAAGGGAAGCTGCTGCTTTGCAAAAAGCAGGTGAATCCCTTGCCAAGAAACAAGCTGAAAAGGCCAAAAAAGCTCAAGAAAAAGAAGCTTTGAAAGCAGAGGCAAGAAAAAAGAGAGAGCAAGAACTTGAGGCCAAGAAGCTTGCAGCAGCAGCTAAAAAACAAGAACTAATGGAGGCAAAGAAGAGGGCTGCAGAAGAGAAGAAAGCAGCAACGGAAGCAAAGAAAATTATTGCACTGCAAAAGAAAGCAGCTGCTGCAGCAAATAAGCACAAGAAAGTTAACATGTTTGATGAATTCAGGTCCTGAATGACCATTTAATGTAATGGATGAAGTATTTTGCAATTTCTAGATGTTAAGACAAGTTCAGTTACTGTAGATGTAATTTTCTCTTCAGTACCGTATGCTTTTCAAATACTTATGTGTGTTATGAAGGAGCTATGAATGACCAGTTTCTGTTATGCTAAAGAAATGGTGTTATCAAATTCATGTTCTTCATTTAAAATGCATGTTCAGTTCAGTACTGTTCTGTGTTATGAACTGCAAATTTTTAAATTTCAGTCTTATTCCTTCTTGTCAGTGTTCAACATGTTATTAAATGCATGTTCAGTAAAGGAAGAAACATTTTCCACTTCTCCAATTTCCAACAGCAAAGTTGTCTCCACACAAAGGTTTCTATTAACACTGACATCAAACAACACAAAAGTCTCCTTCTTACTTAGCAATTGCCAACATTGACAGCAATCACATCCTAACTAGAACTAACACTAACACAAAGAGAATTGCAAATAGCAGTACAACTGCTATCTTCATTACAACAACCAAGTCTGTAACATCTCCTGGAAGTGATTTTAGCAGCAGCAGCATCTTCATCATATCTTCAGGATCCACTTCTGTCGTGTTCTTCTTTTTCTTCATCTCTACTACTTTACTATCCACAGATTCACCTCTCAGATGTCCATTTACCTTCAAATAATCAATGTAACTAGCTTCCCAGTGCCAAAAGTTGCAAGGTTTCTTCCCTGCCTATTTGACAAAATCAAGAACAAATCTCAAAATCAAATCAAGAACAAATCTGAAAATCAAATTAAGAAGAACAACATCTAGTCAATGTTCTTGTGCTAACCTTATGATTCATACACTTGTACAAGATCCATCCAGGATGCTTTTCAGTGGTGGACTCAAACCGCCTAATCTGGCGAATCTTGCAATCAGGGCATTGGATCAAAGGAAGCCAACCCACACCGGCCCCCAATGAGCTACCCGTGCCGGACATGGGAGCAGAGGATGCAACTGTTGGATCCAAGCGACAGTGGAGGGGATGAGAGATTGCGCTAGGGATTTAGCAGTCGGATGAGGGGAATGAGAGGGGAATCGACAGGGGAGGGGAGAGGATGAAAAAACCCTCGACGTGTCATGTCCAGCTGGCGAGTCAAAGCGGGTTTCTGGTCAAATTGGGGCCGATACGAGCCGAAACGGTATGGGTTACCGTATAGTGACCCGGTTTAGCGAGCCCGGTGACGTAACTTGCGATTTCGTGAATACAGTGACCAAAGTGAACCCTAGAGTCAAGTTCAGATACTGTAGATGTAATTTTCTCGCGAGAGAGAGGGGCGGTGGTTGGGTGCGTGTGAGGAGTGCGTGTTGTGGGTTGGGCGACATGGGTGAGACAGGCGGGCCGTTGGATCCAAGAGCATCCAACGGTGATTAGGCACGATCTGCGTGAGATGCTCCTAAACCAATCAGAACGCAGTATACAAGTATCACATTTTGACCATCTAAATTGGTCATAATAATAAGGTGCTAAATCATATTGGCTATTTTATGACATGAAAAATAAAAATAAAAATAGAATACCTTCTCATGTATCATCAAATTTGACCTTAGTTTTCAGGAATAATGACAAATCGAAATAAGACAAATATCTTTTAAAAGAGTTAGGAGAAATGAGTTTTTTTAAATCATTTTTCATTTTTCAAGCGTCCAAAATGAGTTTTTTGTAAAATACCTATTATATATTTGTTGAAAAATTGTACCAAATCAATTTTATAAAATACTAGGCCATATTTAATGTACAATTGACAAAATGGTTGGGTGTCAAAAGCTTTGATCCATCTCTGGTGAAAAAGATAAATTTCCGCCGATTCAGTAGGAAGCGGGTCAAATTTGAACTGTAGTTGCCTCATAGTTTGCTATTTATTTTCCCCAAAAATCATTTCTAGGTACATAAGTATCTATTTAATCAGAGAAACATCAAAAAATTTCCAAGATTCAACCACTAGCTAGGAACGGTCAAGCCCACCGTTTTGACCGCATTTTGAAACGGGCATAAAAAATTCAAAAAAATCAAAAAATTGGAAAACCTTCGCATTGTGTCATCATATGTGACCAAGTTTCCAGGAAAAATAATAAACATGTAATATGGCAATTATTTAAAAAAAGTGTTCTAAAAAATGAGCTATCACGCATGAAGATTCGGGGTTTTCAAGCCAAATGATCAATCTTATGGCCACATTCATGGCATAGTTTGTTCAAATGATCTCATATTGTGCACAAGGGTGCATCTTGGAATTACAAACAATGTTGCCTAAGGGAGTTTTCATTTTCTTTGCACGGAAAATTCATTTTCCATTTTCCGAGTGCCCAAAATGAGTTTTTTTGTGAAGGACCTACCATATATTTGTTGCAAAATAGGACGAAATCAATTTTCTAAAATACTAGGCCATATTTAATGCACAATTGACCAAATGGTTGGGTGTCAAAAAAATTGATCCACCTCTGGTGAAAAAGACAAATTTCTGCCGATTCAGTAGAAAGCGGGTCATATTTGAACTGGAGCTGCCTCATAGTTTGCTCTTTATTTTTTCCAAAAATCATTTCTAGGTACATAAGTATCTATTTAATCAGAGAAACATCAAAAGTTTTGCAAGATTCGACCACTAGCTAGGAATGGTCATTCCCGCCATTTTGACCGCATTTTGAAACGAGCATAAAAAATTCAAAAAAATCAAAAAATTGGGAAACCTTCGCATTGTGTCATTATACGTGGCCAGGTTCCGAGGAAAAATAACAAACTTTTAATATGGCAATTATTTTAAAAAATGTTTTCAAAAACGAGCTATCACGTGTGGAGATCAATGGCTTCCAAGCCAAATGATCAATCTTATGGCCACATTCTTGGCATAGTTTGTTCAAATGATATCATATTATGCACAAGGGTGCATATTGGAATGGCAAACAATGTTGCCTAAGGAAGTTTTCATTTTCTTTGGATGAAAAAACCATTTTCCATTTTTCGAGTGCCCAAAAGGAGGTTTTTTTTGTGAAGGACCTCCCAAATAATTGTTGCAAAATTGGACCAAATAAATTTTCTAAAATACTAGGACATATTTAATGCACAATTGACAAAATGGTTGGGTGTAAAAAGTTTTGATCCATCGCTCGTCAAAAAGACAAATTTCTGCCGATTCAGATGGAAGCGGGTCAAATTTGAACTGCAGCTACCTCATAGTTTGCTATTTATTTTTTCCAAAAATCATTTTTAGTTACATAAGTACCTATTTAATTAGAGAAACATCAAAAGTTTTGCAAGATTCAACCACTAGCTAGGAATGGCCATTCCCGCCGTTTTGACCGCATTTTGAAACGGGCATAAAAAATTCAAAAAAACAAAAAATTGGGAAACCTTCGCATTGTGTAATTATATGTGGCTAGGTTCCCAGGAAAAATAACAAAATTTTAATACGGCAATTATTTTAAAAAAATGTTTTCAGAAACGAGCTATCACGTGTGGAGATCAATGGCTTTCAAGCCAAATGATCAATCTTATGGCCACATTCATGGCATAGTTTGTTCAAATGATCTCATATTATGCATAAGGGTGCATATTGGAATGGCAAACAATATTGCCTAAGGAAGTTTTCATTTTGTTTGGACGAAAAAACCATTTTCCATTTTTCGAGTGCCCCAAAGGAGGTTTTTTTGTGAAAGACCTCCCAAATAATTGTTGCAAAATTGGACCAAATCAATTTTCTAAAATACTAGGACATATTTAATGCACAATTGACAAAATGGTTGGGTGTAAAAAGTTTTGATCCACCTCTCGTCAAAAAGACAAATTTCCGCCGATTCAGTTGGAAGCGGGTCAAATTTGAACTACAGCTACCTCATAGTTTGCTATTTATTTTTTCAAAAAATCATTTCTAGTTACATAAATACCTATTTAATCATAAATACATGGTTTGGTGGCGATACGTCGAGGTTTGGGCGGTGGCCGAGGGCCCCAACTCTAGAGCGCGTAAACTCGCATGCCCGCCGCGTGGTCACCGTGTGACCGTGGCATTGCCATGTGTTCTGGGCGGCCTAGGAATCTCTACTCCTAATGGAGCAGTTGGTAGTCTCGCTTTCAGGTTTTTTTTCGTCCCACCACTTTCGTCCGGTTTTTTTTCGTAGGTTAACCATCGTAGATTTTTTTCGATGTTGGTTTCTTATTCACCGGTTTATTTACCCCTCAGCTCTTTCCTTGCAAATCAGCACTTTCCAAACGTGCACGCAATCACGGATCTAAATTTACTAACTTATCCAAATCAACCAATACCTTCCATTATTGCAAATTTCTTTAGGAAACAAATAATAGATTTTAAGGAAACAAATAAAAGATTTTAAAAACGCATCATACTTTACTAACAATCACTAAAAATCAAATCTAAATTAATTAACCTTACCTTAAATCACTCAATCACTTTAATTAGAAAACATTTTCTTTCCTAACTGCAACCCGCTTAGTGTGCACATAACAATCCGAAGTAATTAGAGTCACATGATTGAATCCATTTTTTTAGAGCGACATGATTGAATTCATTTATTAACAATAATCCTCACTAAAAGTGCGTTTAGCAATTTTAGAGGGCGGACCAAAACTCTGCCATCCGCTCGCCCACGTTTGTTTAGGTATAGGAAAAAATGGCATATGGAAACAACACGACCGGGGCGGCGGCGCAATGTTCGGGGATAGGGGATCGGAGGAGAAGGATTGGCCTGGCAGCATGATCGGGGTGCTTCCCCGCGGCCGCGGTCCTCGCGATGCCACCTACCCGAAATCAACGTTGCTCCCTGCCGTCAGCCGAGGCGACGCCGCCTGCCCTCCTACCCACAGTCCGCTGCCGCGTGCGGCTACGGCGGGAGGAGTAGCGACGGGGCCGAGGTCCTTCATGCATTCCGGGATGGAGGCCATGATTTCATCGAGGTCGTTGCTGCCTCCTACACTCAGGGTGTGTCGCCGAGATCAAGGCGAGCATGAGGAGTTGTGGCCACTGCCATGGTCACCCCATCACAGGGGATGGAGCACGCCGTCGGCCTATAGCTTGTGGAGATCACTGTTGCTCTTCAGGTCGCGTGGTGACCGGATCTTGCCGATGTGTCCCTCCCCGACGACCTCCTCTTCGCCCGGTTGGCCGGCATGGATCTCGCCACTGCTGCCCTCAACTTCTCTGCCTCGAGCTCGACGGTCAGCCACCATGGATCCCCCAGGTGGAGGGTCACGTGAACCAGCCGTCCTCCCATGCTGCAGCGGTGAGAAGGTGACATGGCTCTCCGTACACGAAGAGTGGAGTTCAGTCAAGTACTTATATACTTGGCCTCTACTGCTGATCCATGTACATGGAGAAGAACAGACAACCGCTCATTCATGCTTCGTTCCACTCCTTTGCGCTACATTACTGGAGGTGACATTTTCCTATCTCTCTATGTTGTAACAAGCCTGCTGCCTACATAGTTAATGGATTTTTTATTTAAATTTATCGTTGCTTAGTGCTTTGTTGCAATTGTTCACCCAAGATTCTTATATATAATCTGAGCGTATGTAGGCATACTTAGCTTTGCTATTCCATTTTTTCTGGCGCATAGAAATAAGAGTATTGTCCAGGTTAGGTATTCAATTGAGTATGGTATTTGGATTGCTATCAGAATGTCTTTTCTATGCATGTGATTTCTCACATCTGGTTATAATATTTGTGAAGACGTGCATTGCACGTGCACTTGGAAGCGGGCCCGTGGCCCGCGCTAGACGGCGCCGACGTCGACCCGAGCCACCTCGTCCGCGTATTCTTGGAGCCGTGGCTGGTCGATTTACATGAAATTAATTCCCTCAGTTCTGGTGGCAAATATAATACACATAATCCATATTGTTATGCACTAGCGTGTATGTGTGAAATAGATGGATTATGGTCCCGTACCCAATAAGATGGATATGTGTGTGTGTTAGAGAGAGAGGGAGAGGAGGATAGAGAGTGAGGAAGAGGGAGGGAGAGTGTGTGTCTGTGTGTGTGAGGATTTGATGGTTAAATAGGTCGCCAATGTCGTAATATTGAATTCTTAGAGTTAATGTGGCCCCGTTGCAACGCACGGGCATTCTTCTAGTGTCTACTTAGTTGGGCACTCCCCAGGTAGGTGCTAGGAAGAAAATTACAACATAATATTCTCACGAGGAGACCGATCGATGCTCAAACATGAATTAGCAGCCAAGTGTTTGATTAGCAGTATGGGAAATGTACATGGCTAATGGGCGTGAGTTTTGACTGAGGATGATCAATTACTAAGAAGACTGTCTTCAAAAAATTTCAGCTCAAAAGGAGGAGCTTAGGTGGTACTTGCTTTGCAAAGTACCACACTGGACATAAATACGAATGTTAAAGCTGGGTTCAAAATAATGAATGGATTAAACTGGCATTTGGTGAAGGATGGTTATTTGGGCATAGGAAAGCACTGTAGAAAATGGATAGTATTTGGACATGCCAAAGTGGTACTTCCTTCACAAAGTGCTGCTCTGAACAGAATAGGAAAATGAATATTGTTGAAATATTTTTGAACTAGGAAAGGAAGGTTTTTGACATATTTGATGAAGATATGATCCAAAAAATTTATGAGATTTTTTTAGGAATTTTTGGAATAAAATAAATATAGGTTGCTTCACAACCTAGGGCAAAAACTGCCACATGGACATGACACATAGGCAAAACTGATGAGGTGGCGCCTTGTCATAGCAACCCACCACAATTTACAAGGTTATGACCATCTATATTGGTCGTTAACAACTAGAAATAAGGCAGCGGACTAGCGCTGTCTGCTTTATGATCATTTCGTGTAAGAAAATTACGACCTTTTTGACCAAAATGGTCGCAATGATTTAGGGTTTGGAGCCCCCGAACAGCTTTTGACCAATTGGTCTCAAATGGTCATAGATCTATGATCAATTCTTCCAGGGTCACTGATGGAAGGTCACTAGTTGACATATTTCTTGTAGTGCCGGCGCGCCTCCTCGTCGGATCCTCCGCGTTTCGTCAAGTCAAAGACGGAGCCGGAACTCGCGCCAGTGAAAACGGAGCCGGGGCTCCCCGCCGTGAAGACGAAGCACGGCGGCGGGGAGCTCGACGACGATGCGGCCCTGAAATGGGCGCGCGAGGACTTCCTGAGGATGGAGAGGGAGCGCTAGTGCGCCGCCCCTGCGGCGCTTCGAGCAGCGCAGCCGGGGTCGTGACGAAGGAGGAGTCGCCGTCCTCGAAGACAGCGACGACGACGATGACGCGCCACCGCCGCCGCCACCAGTCCGCCATGGCGACGCCGGGCAGGGGTCCAGCAGGGACCACCGCGTCAAGGAGGAGAAGGCCGCCGACGACGACGGCGGCGACTACTCAGCGTTCAGCGATTTCTTTTTTTAGTTTATATTTGCTATGTACTGCGTCGCGAACATGTCTAATATATGCCAAACTTTGCCGAAATTTAGTCGTGTTTAACTGAACTTCGCCAAATCTTTTTTTTGAAAAAATTAGACGCGTCTGAGGGCGGCCCTGGGGCCGGCGACTGGGGACCAACTCGCCCACAGGCCCTTTTTTTGCGCCGGCTAGCCCCCAGGCGGCGATTTTAGGCGCCCTCTGGGGGGCCAACGGCTGGAGATGCTCTTAGGCCTTTCCCAATGCTCCACAGTGTACAGGTGCTAAGGATGTCATATAGACAAAAATATAATGTGGCAAAGCAATTAAAAAGAAGAGAGAGCATTATAATGACCCTAATAAGAACCAATGCTACGCACGTGGACCTAGGCAAAAAGAATATCAACCAATACATGAAGGAGTTTTATTATTAAACAATTAAATAAAGAAGGCTTAGCTACAAAAGCTAAGCACCGATGCATTAAGGACATTAGTTGCTAAGCATCTTAATGCACTTAACATTCCACTTTAGCATCAATGCATTGGGAGAGGTCTTAACGGTGAATACCGTTAGATCTTGGGCCGCATGCTCGCTCCGCGATTCGTGCTTTCCTTGGACCACCTCGTTGTATACTCGATGTATAGTCTGGCCCGGTTTCTGTATATTCTTTTAGTCTGTCAGTTTGATGGGTCCCATGGTACTATTTTTATCACTGTTGTATGCATGCCACATCACTTCTCTCTCTCCCAAACAAATCCACAGACTTTCTTTAATCATAGAAAATTTAAATCATTCGTATTTTCTAAATTATAAACTTGTTTTTGAAACTTTTTATATATTTGAATTTCTGGCACAAAGACCTTTAGAACAAGATCAATCTTGGATGCATTTTGACAAGTTTGAAAAAAGTGAAATATGTTTTTTCCGAAATGTCATTTTTGATTATTTTTTGAACAAGTCGGTGGAAAGTGAAATGTAATATGAACATGTGAAATTAATTATTTTTAAATGTGTAACAGTTTATTTCAAAAGAGTGAAATATATTTTTACAAAAACGTGCAATTGAAATAGATGTATTTTTGTGAAACTAGTGAGTGAAAAATGAACTGTAATGTCAACATGTGAAACAGATTATTCGGTAATGTGTAACAGTTTATTTCAAAAGAGTGAAATATCTTATTACAAAATTTGTAATTGAAATAGATGTGATTTTTGTGAAACAAGTCAGCGGAAAGTGAAATGTAATGTCAACATGTGAACTGATTTTTTTTAAATGTGTAACCGTTTATTTCAAAAAAAAGTGAAATATGTTTTTACAAAATGTGCAATTGGAATAGATGTGATTTTCGTGAAACAAGCCAGTGAAAAGTGAAATGTAATGTCAATATGTGAAACTGGTTATTTTAAAATGTGTAAAAATTTATTTCAAAAGAGTGAAATATGTCATTTCAGAGGTATGCAATTGAAATATATATGATTTTTGTGAAATAAGCTAGTGTAAAGTGAAATGTAGCGTCTGAAATTGAAAAAAAAATACAAAACTGAAATGTCAAATTGTAAAACTAATTGAAATCATTTTATTCAAAAGATTTCAAGATAATGAAATATGTTTCACTCTTTTGAAATAAACTTTTACATGGTAAATTCGGTGTAATGACTGTTGATAGGACCTCTCGGTTCCACACTAAGTGGTTGCGGTTCAGTTTTCGGGCGAAAGATGTTAGGGTATGACCCAATCGGCCCACTGCTCTCACATATCCAACCTTCACCGTTAAGCTAAAGGGGTCTTTAGATCCAATAAGAATAACTATTTTCAAAGGTTGCCTTGTTAAAAGACATCCCAATCACCTAGTGGGCATCATTGCCAGGGTTTACGCATGGCTGCGGCAAAGGAGAATGTCGAAGATAAACATAATTCATAAACGACTTGTCCTCGGACATGAAGCCAATTCAGAAGATCGAACTCTCCTATGAAGCCGAAGACCAGAAGATGAAGCTATCATGAGGAGTAATTCAAGGTCCTTGGCTTGAAGACGAGTTCAGGGGCTACTCATTGTGTTCTGGATTAGGGGGTACTCACCATGTCGGTCTACCATTCATGGTCCAGACTGAGGACCACCTGTCGTGGTTCTAAGTCTGACAGTGATGTAGGGGGTAAGTACGGAGAGGCAAGATCTTAGCTATGGAGAAGTTGTAAGAACGCAAGGTTTACGAGTTCAGGCCCTTCTCGGAGGAAGTAATAGCCCTACGTCTCGGAGTCCGGAGGCGGTTGACTGGATTATGAGAGTATGAGTTACAGGGGTGCGAACCCTTGTCTCGGAGGAGGGGGTGGCTTATATAGAGTGCGCCAGGACCCCGGCCAGCCCATGTTACGAAGGGTTCAATGTACATTAAGGCAGGGCGTTACTGGTAACGCTAGAAATAAAGTGCTATGATGACCATAAAAGCTACTTAATGACCGACCGTTAGCGTGCGGAGTGACTTTAGGTCTCCTGGCCGTCGAGTGGTTGGATCTTGGTCGAGTGATTGCTTCTTGGTCGAGTGTCTTCGAGTCTGTCGAGTGGAACACCTCCAAGTCGATTGAAAGGTGATTTCTTCTAGAGATGTCCTTGGGTAGGGCAGTTAGGACAGGTCCATGACCCTACCCTAGGTACATAGCTTCATCATTAGCCCCCGAATGGATCGAAGTTTGAGTGGGGAAGGAGTTGAGAACTTCTCCGACTCATTTTTCATGCCGTGAGCATATCTTGTTTCGGATCAACGGACCTGAGTGATGACAGCAACTTCCTTTTCAGTCGCCTTGATCCATTCTAAATTCTTCGTCGAGTGAGTTTCTTTACTTGTAAGGCTCCGAGTGACGGTGCAGAGGAGATCTTTGTTCTGACAAGTTGTTTGCTGCCCACGGATTTCGTGGGATCCAAATTTTGGGAAGCGCGCGGGACGGGGGAGGCTGCAGTAATCAGACGGGATAGAGCGGAGC
Organism: Triticum urartu; assembly: GCF_003073215.2. NCBI lineage: Eukaryota > Viridiplantae > Streptophyta > Magnoliopsida > Poales > Poaceae > Triticum > Triticum urartu. Next base: position 147,941,451 of record NC_053028.1, on the reverse strand, counting down.
CGCCTCGATCCCTGCGCCACCTTTTTCGCCACGTATCGCACGCGCAATCGTTACGGGATTTGACAGACCCACCCGGGCCTACCAGTCAGCCACTCGGAAGCGGCCTCATATAAGGCGTTGGACCGGGGTCTCCCGAACAGTGCGTTCCCATTATCTCTTCTCCTCTTCGCGCTCCTCCGCTGCGCCCACTCTCACTCTCGCGCCGCCGTTCCATACGCGTCTCATCAGCGACGATGGGGAAGGAGAAGACGGCGGCTCTGGAGCGGGCAAAGAAGGCGACGGCGAGGTCGAAGGGGAAGGCAACCGGTCGAGGCGGATCCTCCTCGCGAACCGGCCTGCCGAAGGGCTAGATCCAGGGCGACTGGATCCACTCGAAGATCTCCCAAGAAGACCTCGACGACCTGGCCGAGGGAGGGCTGATCCCCTACGACTCGGCGCGACTTCCGAAGAAGGAATCCGAGCCGCAACCCCGGGAGGGTGAGCGCGTTCTTCTTGCCACCCACGTCGACCGTGGGTTTTCCTTGCCTCCTCACCCTTTCTTTCGAGGATTTCTGAACTTCTTTGGGGCACAACTCCACCATTTTACTCCCAACACGATCGTTTATCTTGCCGCTTTCATTTCTTTGTGTGAGAATTTCCTGGGTTGCCGGCCTCACTGGGGTATTTTCAAGCATATTTTCACTTGTCGCTCCCAGACAATGAAAAAGGCTAATCCGAGTGACGAGAGGACCCAAGTGATCCAGATGTGCGGGGGTCTTGGTATCCAGATGAGGGGAAAAAGCTCCTTTCCGGCCATGATTCTTCCTGACTCAGTTCGCGGGTGGCAGTCGACCTGGTTTTATTGTAAGGACCAGTCGACGCCAGGGCAGTTGACTGGACTGCCTCCCTTTACCATGGACCGAGTGAGGAAACCCTCCCCTTTGAAGGTGCTCCCAGAGGAGAAGGCGCAGGTGAGGGTGCTGGTCGATCGAGTGGTCCAGCTTATCCATGACGGGGGCACTGGTATGGATATCTTGGAGGTCTTCCTTCAACGGCGCATCCAGCCTCTTCAAGCTCGGGACCATCCGATGTGGATGTATTCGGGTCTTGAAGACTCCACCCGAATCCACCCGGAGGAGGTCGACGATGACACACTGGAGAAGTGGCTGTCGGGCATTACCGAGAACAAGGACAATCCCAGGGGAGCCAGGAGAGTTCCTCCATTCGACCAGTCTCATGCACCAGAGAAGGTCTGATTCTGAGTTTTTGCTTGTAATCTGAATTCACTCGCGCAACTGCCTATATTGCGTCGACTGACTTTGTCCTCCTTGCTTTCTTTCAGGCCATTATTGAAATGTATTCAATGACCAACGGGGAGCAAGAGCAAGCCCTGGAAGGCGAGGCGAGTGGCGGCGAAAGTGGCGAGTGGACTTCCGACGGTGAAGGGGATGGAGGAAGCGACGACTCAAGCGATGGAGAAGAAGTTGAGTCGCCTCCTCGCAGGGAGAGGCGATCCAAGCTTGACCAAGAACGGCCGAGTGCCCGTGACAAGGCAACTGCTCAGGCTGGTCAGTCTTCGAAGCGTCCTTGGATCTCTTCACCAACCCCGACTGAGAAGGCGCCAAAGCACCCCAAAGTTGCAGAGCCGAAGACTCGGAAGGCGTTGCCGAAGATCAAGATTGATATCCCCGTCGCTTCCGCGTGAGTATCTCTCTTTGCATTCACTTCGACGCTCCGCGCTGTTTGTTTTTCTTGTTTTAACTGGACGAACTTTGGAACTGTCAGCGCTGCCATCTCCGGGACCTCAGCTTACAGGGACGATGATGAGGTGATGGAGGATGCGATCACTTCTAATCCGGGTATGATTTCTGCCATACTGTCTTTGTTCGGTCGATTCAACTGCAATGTGCACCATTGGGTGACGTGATTTTGGTAATTGAACTTTGCACAGCTCCCAACATTATTGACCTCCCTGATGATGATGAAGAGCCCGAGAGGCCTTTGACGAGGAAGAATAGGCGAGCTCCTGCAAGCGAGGCGCTACAGTCGACGCCGAGGGCGGAACCAGTCATTCAGGACACTGGTGACGTCAATCGGGGTTCTGTTACCTTCGCCCTGCCCCTGTCGAGTGCATTGCCTTCTTCGTCGACTGCTCAGGCCCCTGTCGACCCGCCTTCAGTTTTTGCAACCCATCATGTCCCAGAGGACGAGGTGAATGATGCTAGGGAAGCCATACACCAGGCGGGCATTATGATGGAGGAGATGAAGACGGTGCGGGACGCCAGCCAAGCCGCCTATGATGCCAGCTCGGCTCTCCAGAGCAACGTTCAGGTTAGTCGGCTATCTGAAGATTCTTTCCGAAAATCTTTGCATCTGTACACCCACTGGGTGCGTCGATTGATGTTGGACTAGTGGGGGCACGCTGAGTGCACCCACTGGGTGTAGTCCCCGAGACTACGGTGGACTGCTGGCAGTCGACTGTAGTCTTTGTATTTTGTCGAGTAAAAACCGAACTGGTAGTTTGTTTCTTCCGCTCGATCTGGTCGAGTGGGATCAGAACCGGTGGGGGCACGCAAAGTGCACCCACTAGGTGTAGTCCCCGAGACCGCGGTCGACTGCTGGCAGTCGACTGTGGTCTGAGCTCTACTTTCTCTCCCCCCATTTTTTTGAACTCGACTCCAGCGGGCCGGTCGAGTGGGATCAGAACTAGTGGGGGCACGCAAAGTGCACCCACTGGGTGTAGTCCCCGAGACTATGGTGGACTGCGGGCAGTCGACCGTAGTCTTAGTACTTAATGTCTTTGTCGTTTTTTTGCTGTGGAATAATTTCTCCCCTTTGATTTCGGAAATCTTGTGATCTTGGAGCTCGCTTCGCTGATTTGGAGAGGCAACAGATTCAACTGAACCTTGACTTGGAGCTGGCCAAGACAGAGCTGCAGAAGGTCAGAGACAGCGCCGCTGGTAAGACAAGTTTGTCGACTGGTCAGTTTTAGGCTTGAGCACCCTTCTGCTATTTCTGAATCAATCATCATTTCTTTGCAGAAAAACTGAGAGAAGCTCTGGCGAAAAAGGATCAGGATTTGGCTGCTGCTCATAAGGAGGCTGACGACAGGACCGCTCTGGCCGAACAGAAGCTGGCTTCGGTCGCCTAGTTGGAAGAAGAGAATACCAGGCTGAAGACCGCTCTGAATGACTCCAACAAGGAGTGCTTGCGCTGGAAGAAGGCGAATCTCGTTCAGGGCGAGAAAATGGAAGGCATTGCTCGCAGGAGGGATGATCTGGAGAGCTATCTAAGGAGTCTTGCCAAGAAGTTGTTCATCAAGCTTGAAGGTGCACATTCTGTTCCGACTGATTTTTTGTGTCGACTCAGTGTACGAAAATTGACTTATCCTTGGATCGTGAATGCAGAGTTTTGCCAGAACTTTGAAGAGGAGACTGGGCGGATCGAACCAGGTTTGGATCCAATCAACTCTCCCGTGAAAGATGAAACTGCCATGAATCTGCTCCGTCTGGAATCTCGCATCGATAGTGCCGTGGACTACTTGGCTCGACTGAAGGTCGCCATGTCGCGGATTGACCCGGCACTTTGGCCAGAGGCTGTGCTCCAAAGTGATCTTGAGTCCCTGATGACTCGACTAAATGAAATCCCAGACCGAGTGCAGGAGTGGAAGAAGTCTGCTGCTCGGTGTGGCGCTGACGTGGCTCTGTCTTTGGTTCGTGTCCACTGCAAGGAGGTGCGACAAGACAAACTGGCAGCAATCAAGGTCGCCAACACCCAGAAACATGACTTCCGAACTTTTATGGAGACTTTCATCGCTGATAGCCGACGGCGTCGACCTGGATGAGTTCGTCGAGCCTGCCAGCCCTCCTCCCGCGGAGTGAACAAACTCTTATGTCCCACCTTAAATTTGCCTCGGAATGCCGAGTGGTTTTTGTAACCGTTAAACTTTTTCGGGCTGCATGCCCGAGTACTTCGATCTGTGATCCAGAACCTTTAGAATTTACTTGAACTTGGTTTACCGTTGAATATCTTTATGAATCTCCTGCTGAGTGAACCCATTCTTCATTCGAGACAACTTTTGTATTCGCAGCGCAGCTCCGAAGGAGAGGGAAGCAGTCGACCCATGTCTTGTCGCCCTTGCAGGTCGGCGACGGAGTGCACATCGTATTTGTGGCGGAGCTCTCCAGGGGAAGGCGGCGGTCGATCCACACCTTGTTACTGCAGAGCGGGACGGAGCGCACATTGTATTTGTGGCGAAGCTCTCCAGGAGAAGGTAGCAGTCGACCCGCACTTCGTTACTATAGAGCGGGATGAATCGCGCATTGTATTTGTGGCGAAGCTCCCCAGGAGAAGGTGGCAGTCGACCTGCCCCTCGTCGTCCTTGAGGATTGAGATGTGTTTCGTACTTAGGCGAGTTCTAGACTGCAGCTAAGCCCCCGAGTGGGAGGATTGCTCTCCACTTGGTAGGATTTTTTCAAACTTAGGCGAGTGCCGGACTACAGCTAAGTCTCTAAGTGGGGGAACTTAGGCGAGTACTGGACTGCGGCTAAGCCCCCGAGTGGGAGGATTGCTTTCCACTCGGTAGGATTTTTCATACTTAGGCGAGTGCCTGACTGCAGCTAGGTCCTCAAGTGAGAGAACTTAGGCGAGTACTGGACTGCAGCTAAGCCCCCGAGTGGGAGGATTGCTCTCCACTCGGTAGGATTTTTTCAAACTTAGGCGAGTGCCGGACTGCAGCTAAGTCTCCAAGTGAGAGAACTTAGGCGAGTACTGGACTGCAGCTAAGCCCCCGAGTGGGAGGATTGCTCTCCACTCGATAGGATTTTTTCAAACTTAGGCGAGTGCCGGACTGCAGCTAAGTCTTCAAGTGAGAGAACTTAGGCGAGTACTGGACTGCAGCTAAGCCTCCGAGTGGGAGGATTGCTCTCCACTTGGTAGGATTTTTTCAAACTTATGCGAGTGCCGGACTGCAGCTAAGTCTCCAAGTGAGAGAACTTAGGCGAGTACTGGACTGCAGCTAAGCCCCCGAGTGGGAGGATTGCTCTCCACTCGGTAGGATTTTTTCAAACTTAGGCGAGTGGCGGACTGCAGCTAAGTCTTCAAGTGAGAGAACTTAGGCGAGTACTGGACTGCAGCTAAGCCTCCGAGTGGGAGGATTGCTCTCCACTCGGTAGGATTTTTTCAAACTTAGGTGAGTGCCGGACTGCAGCTAAGTCTCCAAGTGAGAGAACTTAGGCGAGTACTAGACTGCAGCTAAGCCCTCGAGTGGGAGGATTGCTCTCCACTCGGTAGGATTTTTTAAATACTTAGGCGAAACGGATTCGCAGCTAAGCCCCCGAGTGGGAGGCTGGCTCGCCACTCGGTAGGAAACTGTTTTTACAAACTCAGGAAAAACGGATTCGCAGCTAAGCCAACCACTGGGGGATTTCTTATGCAAACAAAAACAATAATAATCACTGGGAAAATTATAACGCTCTTGTCTTTGATAAATAAACTACAGGAGTTTTTCTTATTACATCTCATCCGAGTGAGAATTCAAGTATAAAAGGGGCGGAGTAGCTCCGCATTCCAGGCTCGTGGCTCGTCAATCTGGCGATCGACATTGTAGAGGTGGTATGCTCCATTGTGGAGGACTCTGGTGACTATGAAGGGGCCTTCCCAAGTAGGAGCGAGCTTGTGTGTTTTCTGCTGATCCACACGGAGGACCAAGTCGCCTTCTTTGAAGGCTCGGCTCTTCATGTTTCTGGCATGGAATCGACGCAAGTCTTGCTGATAGATGGTCGATCGAATCAAGGCCATTTCTCTTTCTTCTTTTAGGAGGTCGACTGCGTCCTGCCGGGCTTGTTCTGCTTCATCTTCAGAGTAGAGCTCGACTCGGGGAGCGTTGTGAAGCAGGTCACTCGGTAAGACTGCCTCGGCTCCGTAGACCAGAAAGAATGGGGTTCTTTCGGTCAATCGATTCGGGGTTGTCCTCAATCCCCAAAGGACTGATGGAAGCTCGTCGACCCATGCACCTGCTGCGTGCTTGAGATCGCGCATCAATCGGGGTTTCAGTCCTTTGAGAATTAGGCTGTTTGCCCTTTCTGCTTGCCCATTCGACTGGTGGTGAGCGACCGAAGCATAGTCGACCCGAGTGCCCTGAGAGGCGCAAAAGGCCCTGAATTTGTCGGAATCGAAGTTTGACCCATTGTCCGTGATGATGCTGTGCGGAACTCCATATCTGAATATCAACTCTCTGATGAAACTGATAGAGGTGCAAGCATCGAGATTCTTGATAGGCTTGGCTTCAGTCCATTTGGTGAACTTGTCGACTGCTACCAGCACATGAGTGAAGCCGCTCCTACCTGTTCTCAGTGGTCCAACCATGTCCAGCCCCCAAACAGCGAAGGGCCAGACGAGTGGAATGGTTTTCAGGGCTGACGCGGGCTTGTGCGGCATATTGGAGTAATACTGACATCCTTCACATTTGTTGACTATATCTTTTGCCATCTCATTGGCTCTTGGCCAGTAGAACCCCGCTCGGTATGCTTTAGCCACAATGGTCCGAGAGGACGCATGATGGCCACAGGTCCCCGAGTGGATATCGTTAAGGATCATCTGACCTTCTTCTGGTGTAATACACTTCTGGCCGACCCCAGTCGCGTTTTCTCTATATAATTGTCCCTTTATGACTGTAAAGGCCTTGGATCGACGGACGATCTGTCGAGCCTCTTCTTCGTCTTCTGGGAGTTCTTTCCTTAGGATGTACGCGATGTACGGTTCTGTCCAGACGGGAGTGATAACCAAGACTTCCATGATCAGGTCGACCACAGCTGGAATTTCAACTTCAGTCGGATCCATGGCGCTTTTTGGCTGCGGGGCCTCTTCGGTGAAGGGATCCTCCTAGACTGATGGTGTGTGGATGTGTTCCAAAAACACATTGCTGGGAATGGCTTCTCTTTTGGAACCTATTTTTGCCAGATCATCAGCTGCTTGATTTTTCAGTCGGGGTATGTGATGAAGCTCTAACCCCTCGAATTTCTTCTCCAGCTTTCTCACTGCATTGCAATAACCAGTCATGGCTGGACTTCTGACGTCCCATTCCTTCATCACTTGATTAACCACCAAATCTGAGTCGCCATAGACCATAAGGTGATGGACACCGAGTGAAATGTCCATGCGCAACCCATATAAAAGTGCTTCATATTCTGCCTCGTTGTTAGAGGAATCAAAGTGGATTTGAAGAACATATCTGAGTTTATCTCCTCTGGGGGAGACCAACACCACTCCGGCGCCGGGACCATTTAGCATCTTGGAACCGTCGAAGAACATGGTCCAATGCTCCGAGTGAACCTGAGTCGGCAGTTGCTATTCAATCCACTCGGCGATGAAATCCGCGATTGCCTGGGACTTGATAACTTTCTTTGCCTCAAACTTGATATCTAGAGGAAGGAATTCAATCGCCCATTTTGCCACTCGACCAGTTGCGTCCCTGTTATGCAAGATCTCTGACAATGGAGCGTCGCTGACGACTGTAATGGAATGATCAGAGAAGTAGTGGGCAACTTTCTTCGTGGTCATATAAATCCCATATACAAGCTTCTGATAATGAGGATATCTTTTCTTCGATGGGGTCAAGACTTCAGAAATATAATACACTGGGCGCTGAACTTTGAAGGTTTTCCCTTCTTCCCGCTCGACCGTAAGTACCGTACTGACGACTTGTCCTGTGGCTGCAATGTAAAGCAGCAAAGGATCCTTGCTGATTGGGGCAGCAAGCACCGGCTGGGTGGAGAGCAGAGCTTTGAGCTCTGCAAACGCTGCATCAGCTTCAGGAGTCCACTCGAACTTGTCGGACTTCTTCATCAATCGGTAAAGAGGCAATGCCTTTTCACCGAGACGAGATATGAATCGACTTAAAGCGGCCAAGCAACCAGTAAGCTTCTGGACGTCGTGCACTCGCACAGGACTTTTCATTCGGAGTATAGTACCAACTTTTTCTGGATTGGCGTCGATTCCCCGTTCGGAAACGAGAAAACCGAGTAATTTTCCGCCAGGAACTCCGAATGTACACTTTGATGGATTAAGCTTGATATCATACCTTCTGAGGTTGGCAAAGGTTTCAGCAAGGTCAGTCAGCAGGTCGGAACCCTTCCGAGACTTGACCACAATATCATCCATGTATGCTTCCACATTCCGACTGATTTGAGTGAGTAAACACTTCTGAATCATCCTCATGAATGTGGCTCCGGCGTTCTTGAGGCCGAACGGCATGGTAACATAACAGAAGCACCCGAATGGAGTGATGAAAGCTGTCTTGATCTCATCAGGTCCATACAGACGGATCTGATGGTACCCGGAATAGGCGTCTAAAAAAGACAGTCGCTCACATCCCGCAGTCGAGTCGACTATCTGATCGATGTGGGGAAGAGGAAAATGATCTTTCGGGCAGGCCCGATTGATATGTTTAAAGTCAATGCACATACGAAGTGACTTGTCCTTCTTGGGGACCATGACAACGTTGGCGAGCCACTCGGAGTGGTAGATTTCTCGGATGAACTTCGCTGCTAAGAGCCGAGCCACCTCCTCGCCAATAGCCTTTCTCTTATGGACGGCGGACCGTCGGAGATGTTCCTTGACAGGTTTTACTTTTGAGTCGACTCTTAAGCGGTGCTTAGCCAGCCCCCTGGGAACACCCGGCATGTCAGAAGGCTTCCATGCGAAAATGTCCCAGTTCTCACGGAGGAACTGGATGAGCGCTTCTTCCTATTTGGAGTCGAGTGTTGTCGAGATATGAGTCGGAGAGGCGCTGGGGTCGGTCGGGTGGATGTGAGCTGTCTTTGTATCGCCAGTCGACTGAAAAGCCTACTCTGTAGCGGGCTTCTTGGCTCGCAACAGATCACTCGGGTCTGCAGTCTTCTGGTATTCCTGCAACTCCACCACTGCCATCTGAGCATCAGTGATCTTCGAACCTTTCTGAAAACATTCTTCCGCTTTCTTCCGATTGCCCGTAATAGTGATCATGCCTTTGGGGCCAGGCATCTTCAATTTGAGGTACACGTAACATGGTCAGGCCATGAAGCGTGCATAAGCCGGCCTCCCCAAAATAGTGTGGTAGGCACTCTGGAAGTCTACAACTTCAAATGTCAATTTTTCTTTGCGGTAATTTTTGGAATCACCGAAAACCACATCAAGAGCAATCTGGCCGAGTGATTCAGCCTTCTTCCCAGGAATGACTCCATGGAAACTCATGTTGCTGGCACTGAGTCTGGACATTAGAATGCCCATCCCTTTCAACGTCTCAGCATACAATATGTTCAAACCGCTGCCACCATCCATCAGGACTTTGGTCAGTCGAGTGCCTTCAACAACTGGGTCGACCACCAAAGCTTGCCTCCCAGGGGTGGCGATGTGCGTTGGATGGTCGGACTGGTCGAATGTTATGGCAGTCTGAGACCATTTCAGGTAACTAGGTGTCGCCGGAGCGACCATATTCACCTCTCGGTTAATAACTTTCAGTCGACTTTTGCTTTCAACATCGGCAAAAATCATCAGAGTGGAATTGACCTGAGGGTATCCGTCGTCACTGTCTTCTTTGTCCTCGACCTTGTCCGACTCCTTTTCCTTACCTTTGGGCTGCTTGCCCTGGAACTGCTGGATCAAGAGTCGACACTGTCGAGTGGTATGTTTCGGGTAAATGAAATTACCCTCTTCATCTTTCTTTGTGTGGACGAGACATGGCAAGTCCAACACATCATTTCCGTCCTGGTCTTTAACCTTTTTGGGGTTCCAAGGCCCTTTAGGTTTCCCTTTAAACTTTCCTTGGGTTAAAGCCAAGGCTTCCCCGGGAGCCGCCAGCTCGGCTTTCCGCTTTTGTTTCCGATTGGAATTTCCTTCGGTTTTTTGGGCGACTGACTTGAGCTTGCCACTCCTGAGTCGATCCTCATCTTCACCATTAGCGTACTTGGTGGCAATCTCCATCATCCGATTCAGGGACATATCTCCGGTTCGACCGAATTTCAAATTCAGTTCTCCGTACTTGACGCCTTCCTTGAAGGCACAAACTGCTTGGTGGTCAGGCACATTCTCCACCGAGTGATGTAACGTGATCCATCTCTGGATGTAATCCCTCAAAGTTTCATTCGGCTTCTGCACGCAAGACCGCAGTTCCGTCAGCCCTGCCGGTCGCTTGCATGTGCCTTCAAATGTGGTGACGAACACTCGGGAGAGATCTTCCCAAGTGTAAATGTTGCTAGGTGCTAACTGGTTCAGCCACGCTCTGGCCGAGCCCTCCAACATGAGAGGCAGGTGCTTCCTGGCCACTTCATCATTGCCGCCGCCAATCTGGACGGCCACTCGGTAGTCCTCAAGCCGAGTACCAGGCTTGGACTCGCTAGTGAACTTACTGACTCCAGTCGCCAACCTGAAGTTGGTAGGAATCACAGCGGTCCTGATGGCTCTACTAAAGCACTCTAGCCCCGAAACATGTACTCTGCTGCTGGTAGGGGCATCTCTGTCGTGACCTTCTCGGTGAGCCCTGTTCCTATCGACCAAACCTTGGACGAGAATGGATCTCGCGTCAAACCCTGGCCCTCTGGGGTCGACTGGAATCCTTCGCCCACCACTATAAGGGCGCCTGTCATCCTGCTGGCGAGGCACATACGACCCGCTCCTCGGGGGAGGCGTGGGCACTCGACGTCGACCGTCACGATCGACTCGGTGATCATACTGCTCATGGTTCCCATACTGGTCACGCTAGTCTCCATGTCCCTCACGCCTCGGGGGCGATCTCGGGCAGTGAGCCGACTTGACTGTGTCCGCGGCAAGGGATCTGCTGTGAATCCTATTCCGCGACTGAGAAACAGCGGAATTCTGATCTCCTGCTGCCCGGAGTAACGCTCTGATCTGCAGCAAGCCTCTGCCAGCTTGCGACTGGGAAGGCTGAATCGACTCCGCTATACGGGCCGCAGCTGCTAAATTCTGAACCGGAGTTCGATATACCTACGGGGGCGGGAAGAGCTGACATCGACTGGATTCGGGAACCCGTTGTTGCGCACGCTCGTCGAGTGCTCGCTGGAGATTCTCCAGTCGAGTGTGCTCGGCCAAGTTTGCCAAGCGCGCGTCCTCCAAGGTGCGAGCCTCGGGGGTTTCTCCAACGATAGGAGTGTGCAGTGCATCCACGTTCCGGCGGCGAAGTTCTTCTCTCTGCAGCGACGTGAGAGGCTCGGGAAGATACTCCTCATGGAGACGCGATGGGTCGCCTCCACCCGCGCCTCCGTCGGTGCGGGGAAAACCGGGAGGACTGGGCGGTCCATCGACCATCAGAACCTCCGCCGCCGGATCGCTGCTGTCGCACTCGGATGCGGTCTCTGCAGAGCCAGTCGACAGGTCGAACATGCCGTAGAGGGATTCGTCGGGCTCGATTGCCGCGAATTGAGGGGTGGCCGACTGATGTGCCACCACGTGTCTCACCCACCGCTGAAGTCTCGACCGACCGGAGCGCTTGCGCCGGCGGGAAACGGGGAGGGAGGACAACACAGGAGCCGACTGGTAGGGGGTCGACGGTTGTCGCAGGAGAACGCCGCGGACGCACGCGCTAAAGTGCGTTGCCCCGCGAACAGGGAGTGCGTCCATGTCGAGCGGAGCCTCCTGGAGCCAAGCAGAGTCGTCGACGATGAACGTGAGCGCGCCGAGACGGATCTCGCGGCCCTCCACCGAAACTCCGCCGAAAACCATGATGATTCGGGTCGAAAAAGATCGCAACTCCTCCAACAAACGCTAAAACACCTGCCCCACGGTGGGCGCCAACTGTCGTGGTTCTAAGTCTGACAGTGATGTAGGGGGGTAAGTACGGAGAGGCAAGATCTTAACTATGGAGAAGTTGTAAGAACGCAAGGTTTACGAGTTCAGGCCCTTCTCGGAGGAAGTAATAGCCCTACGTCTCGGAGCCCGGAGGCGGTCGACTGGATTATGAGAGTATGAGTTAGAGGGGTGCGAACCCTTGTCTCGGAGGAGGGGGTGGCTTATATAGAGTGCGCCAGGACCCCGGCCAGCCCACGTTACGAAGGGTTCAATGTACATTAAGGCAGGGCGTTACTGGTAACGCTAGAAATAAAGTGCTATGATGACCATAAAAGCTACTTAATGACCGACCGTTAGCGTGCGGAGTGACTTTAGGTCTCCTGGCCGTCGAGTGATTGGATCTTGGTCGAGTGATTGCTTCTTGGTCGAGTGTCTTCGAGTCTGTCGAGTGGAACACCTCCAAGTCGATTGAAAGGTGATTTCTTCTAGAGATGTCCTTGGGTAGGGCAGTTAGGACAGATCTATGACCCTACCCTAGGTACATAGCTTCATCACCACCGACGACCAAAGAATAGGCCACGTATGCCATGCCCTCAGTGTACTCAAGGTGGTATTCTCTGAAGACTTGGCGTACACTTGAAGGCATATTCAAATATTTGGCATGTTTATCTCTAGATGCAACTGACCATATGTAACCCCAGGTATCCCCCGGCCCCTATATAAGCCGAGGGATTTAGCCTGTAGAGGGAGATTAGATCATTCATACGATCTCGAGGTAGATCATCTTGTACTTTGTACCCCCGTCCACAATCAATACAATACAAGCAGGACGTAGGGTTTTACCTCTTCGAAAGGGTCCGAACCTGGGTAAACACCGCGTTCCTCTACTTCATGTTACCATCTAGCCAAGATCACCAGCTCGGGACCCCCTACCCAAGATATACCGAATTTGGATCCGACAGCGTGTATCACTGATTCTCATCCTATATAAAATGAATTGACCATTAGATCATATATAAACTGAAATGGACCTCCCTTTTCTCTTACTTCCCTACTTTGCTGGCACTTATAGGCATGGCCCTAGGCCCATGTACCGATGCATGCCCCCACACAACCAAAATCACATTTGCCCCTGCCTCCTAAAAATACTCTCCTTGCATTGGTATTTCAAAAAACACTCTCCTTGGATTGAGTTTTGTCCCAAAAGGACTCTAATCTCTCAACCTAGTCGACTGCCAACCTTAATGTTAGATCTACTACCACAAGGCCTAACTATATTGGATCTCCAGCATGTTCTCATGTATGCTTGGATCTCCATGCCTGGTCTTTATGTTCTAGCTCTTCCCTAGCACTAGCACGGCGTCAGTCTTCCACCGCGAATTCACTGACCAAGTAGCCTGACAAGGAAGGCGGAGAAAGCGGTAACCCCACTGCTCGGCACAGAACCAACATGGTGGTGCCAGCCCCCACAAATGCACGAAGGAGATAATCAGTCCGTCCCTCCCTAGCAACGAAATAACCTAGATGCCGGAGATGTCCTGTCCCATGCGCATCATGTCGAAGGACGACCAAATGCGCACACACCAGGATGCTCACTTTTGTTGGTTGGCCAATTCCCCTATTGGACCTACGTCCATCTGAAGAAGCGAAGGAAAAAAACAAAGAGAAACGAAAACTAAAAAATGTAGAGAGAAATTTGTATAAATTTTTTATGGATTTGAAGAAAATCTTCATGAAATTAAAAAATGTTTGCAAATTTAGCCAATTAGAAAATGTTCATGAATTTTAAAAATGTTTCCCGAAGTTAAAAACGTTTGTGAATTTAGAAATACTCCCGGATTTCAAAAGAAGCCCTAAATTCCAGAAATATTCATGAATTTAAAGAATTATCTATCGAGCAGCGCAGGAGCGCTACATTCACGTGTGGATAGGCCATCACTAATACATGGGGCCACAAATGCAAAAAGTAGATCGATACACCAGGAGACTTCATTCCTAGGGAGCTTAGTAACTTAAGAGATTATTGAATCTTCCCCTAAATCAAAATCTACCTTGTCCCCCCCCACCCACCCACCCTCCATACGAACTTGTCATCTATATTTCCTCTTGACCCGACGACATAGGGGTGAACCCTAACCTCATATCACAGAAGTCCAAACCCATCCCTTCCAAATAGGGTACCAACACACATCTATATTTATCTAAAGGCATCAAAACGGTGTATTCTCATGATGCGCTTCCCTAAACTGAGTCCTAGGGCTTCCAAGATAAAGAAAAATGCCCGGTCCAACAAGTCCACAACTTAACATAGTAGTAGAAGGTTCCAAGGCAAAAGCCTACACCCATGTTCTTGACTCTTGTCCCGCTCAAGATTCCCCATCTCAATTGTCGTACGATCTAGATAATAAAGCCCAAAATAAAGCATATATGTTGTCCAGTTGACATGGATAGCTGGAAATTTTCTCATGCTCATAGCCGGTTTAACTGAATCCCCATCACTAACATTCATATATTATTGTAATCAGCAATCATATTATCATAATTTCTAATTATTGAAATAACATCATCCAAAATATCAGAAGAAGACTATCACTATCATGCGAGGATAGAACATGACTATTGCTATGATCGTAATTTGTAATTACTGAAATAACATCATCCATAATTTCAGAGAAAGACAAATCACTATCATGTGAGGATAGAGCATAACTATTGGTATGATCCTCTTTCATCGGAGAATCAAACAACGAACCAATATAAGCATGCGATTTTTTCCTACGAAACATGTCCCTCTTAGATACAATCCCCACACCCACAAGTTGAGCAGGAGAACGTGAAATTCTTAAGAGGGGCACTCATGCCTACTTGGAATCGGTGATGACAATCCACCGTCAGAGTCCTCCCCGGCCAGCAACCAGAAGCTATTGTCGGCCGGGGTGGCTCCTACTCCATGGCGACGACACGGCGTAGGGCATGGATCCTCTATGAACGGCAAGGAAACTGGGGAGAGCGACATGAAGATGTGTAATCCTCACTCTGGTCACCATCGTCCTCCTCGGTACCTCTGTCTCCTCATCGTCGTAAGCACAATCAGTGTCCCCTGGGTGCGTGGCACCGGCAATTCCATCACCACCGCCACCGCATCTTCCGCATCCGGGGCTTGTATGTGACTAATAAGCCTTTCAGCACGCCAATTGATCTGGATTAACCGACTCTGTCTCCATCATGGCCCACTACAGGATCTCGCCGGGAAAGCACCATCGTCGATGATCGGGAGTCGCTCCTCCTTTTGTTGTCTCCAAAACCACCTGGATCGCCTCATTGTGCGGTCGTATTTGTGTAGCGGTGAGATTATGTCAGCCGGTATTTCTCGGTATTGCACAGCAGCATACACATTTTAATCCAGTTGTACCTGGGGAAAACTAGCACAGAATTCGACAAAAAAAAAGGTCAAGGTGAGGACCTTTGAGCCATATAATCTCACCTCGAGCCGAACCCACAGCGTCGTGCTTTGTATAGGACTACTATATAGACACGTTTTGTGTGTGTGTGTGTGTGTGTGTAGAGTAGACACGTTGACGAGACATGACGCCGTGATGGATTCAAACCCGAGTCTAACTCCCCGATGAATACGGCACGAGCACGATGGATATCCCCCGAGTCCACAATGGCAACGCCTCACCGGCCCCAATAAAAATGCCCGGTTCCCCACCCTAGCCCAACAAGCAGAAAACGCTCCTGTCTCTCGATTGCTCTTCCGCCGCCGCGCCTTCTTCGCTAGGGTTTTGTTTCTTCTCCCAATCTTCTGATCAATGGCGGCCGTTGAAGGCGAGAAGAAGATGGTCACGCTCAAGAGCTCGGACGGTCAGGAGTTCGACGTCGAGGAGGCGGTAGCCATGGAGTCGCAGACCATCCGCCACATGATTGAGGATGACTGCGCTGACAACGGCATCCCGCTCCCCCAACGTCGACTCAAAGATCCTCTCCAAGGTCATTAAGTACTGCAAGAAGCACGTCCAGACCAACCCCAAACCGGCTAACTCCGGCGCCGCCGCTGACGCCAAGTCCTCCACCTCTACTGCAGACGCCGCCCCCGCCGAGGACCTCAAGAGCTTTGACGCCGAGTTCGTCAAGGTCGACCAGGCCACCATCTTCGACCTTATCCTGGCTGCAAACTACCTCAACATCAAGGGATTGCTCGACCTTACTTGCCAGACTGTTGCCGACATGATCAAGGACAAGACTCCAGAGAAGATTCGCAAGATTTTTAACATCAAGAATGACTTCACACCCGAGGAGAAGGCGGAGATCCGCAAGGAGAACCAGTGGGCTTTTGAGTAGAAAGTAGTAGCATCGAGGCAATGTTGCGTTGATGTTATGCTAGTATTAATCTTGTTTTTTTTAGACTTGTATGTCTACGTTTCAGCACTGTTTTTTCTATGTCTTCGTAATTGTTGTAATTATTCTGAAGTCTAAACGTCGTTTATATTCTTAAAAATAGCCTATCGTGGATGATTCGCTTGGTAACATCATCCTTGGCTGATTTATAACGTGATGAACAAAAAAAAAGACATTATGACATAAATTTGGAAACAAAATATAGGAAAAATATTGAAAGCAAATTTGAAAACCAGAGACAATGTTGATATTTTCAGCTATCTTGAAATAGCAATATTGTTTCCCTTTATATCAAGACAATGAAATACTTCTTGATCGCGTGAGTGGAATTTTGGAATAGAGGAAGAACATACAACAGAGTGTATGCACTAAAGAGGTGCTACTACTTAAAGTCTTATTGTTTGTCTTACAGTGAAGGAGTACATGTCCTTCCGTATACTTCTAGCAGCTTGTAGCTCATCTTTGCAATTTTATTGTCTCTGAGGCATGAAAGTAAAAGGGAATGAATCATATTCTTTAAATGGGTTCCGTTCTGAATATAAATTAGCAAATCGAAGACATAGACAGTTTTTACATGTGCATAACTGATAGGTTGCTCTTTTCTCATATTTTATTAGATCGGAGAATTTTAAAGATCCCTCTATCCGAAAATACTTGTCATCAAAATGAATAAAAGGAGACGTATCTAGATGTATTTTAGTTCTAGATACATCTCTTTTTATCCATTTTGATGACAAGTATTTTCGGACGGAGGGAGTACATGTTTATAGGAATGACTCAATATTCTACCAAGAACCCAAGCATGAACCCTGAGGTGATCAGTGGTGCTGCAGTGATACACTTTATTAGTGAAAATATGAAGCCATGGCTTTGAACCTCCTCTCTCTCTGTGTGTGTGTCTCTGTGTCTCTCTCTCTGTGTGTGTGTGTCTCTGTGGCTCTTGCCCTGTTTAGTTCAGCTTTTATGGACGGATTCCGCTGCCGCGCAGCAGAATCTGAATCAAAAGACGAACCCAGCAGAATCCGATTCCAGAAATCTGCTGTCAAAATCTGAACCAAAAGCTGAAATAGCCCAGTACGTGCTTTTCAAAATCTGATTCCGCTGCGGGTCAAAATTTGAAAAAGTTGTATCAGCTGGTTTGCCAAATGACTACATCTTTTTCACATCAGATTTTCCACAGCTATTTTTCTACAATAGATTTTTTACAGCTGCTTTTAGAAATCCACAGCCGAACCAAACAGGGGCCTCTATAGGCAAAGGAAGCGGGCTGTTTCAGACAGAGGAAGTTGTTGGCTACTGGCCGAGGAGGATTAGGATTAGTACAATTAGGATAGCTCACTTGAATTGTTTTGGTTTGGATTACTACAGCAGTGCATTGATATTTGTTTCTTGGTGCAGGAGCTTCAAAATAACAGGGGACTATAGGCTTCATAGCAGCACATTTTTCTGCGATTTTCTCTCCAAATCTGAAATTATTTGGCCCCTAAATTCTAATCCGCTTGAAAAAGTCAGAGTATGATGTGTAGCATCACAACCTTGCCTCTTCCCCTTGCTCTCCTTTACAATTACAAGCATGCCAAAGACACCACAAGCCATGGCATGGTGGCCTATATGAATGAATGGGTTGGCTCAGACCAGCCTTGCTTGACATCCGTGGCTGCATACATGTGACGGGAAACGGACAGGGGATTTTGGGACTGGATTTGCAATTATACCTTTGTAAGTTTTACTGATGCAAAATTTTCCTTTGAAAGATCCCTCGAGTCATTTATCCTTTTGCTTCTTACAATTGTTTACTATCGTGAACTATTTCTATTTCTTAGAGGCAAAGTGTAGGTTCTTAATAGTGCCTAGCATGATAGAAGAGTGATATTAGTGTATCATTTCTCTGATTCAGGCTCTTCTATCCATATGGTAGGGAGGCGGCAAAGAGAGACAAGCCTTAACCGTGTGGAAGCATGAACATCAGCCTAAGAAGATGGGCAATTCGGATGAGATCGAACTCAAGTGGCCTGTTCTGCACCACCCACATCATAGTCCGTTCCTTCCATTACCTTTCACCCCCAGGTTCAGTCATCCTTGAAGTTGGACAATGCGCTCTATATGTTTGATGAATGCGCTCTATATGGTACTCCCTTCATTCCAAAATATAGTGCACCCACGCTTCCCGAGGTCCAACTTTGACCATAAATTTAACCAACGAGGCCAACTGCGACGGAAGAAAAAATTATATAATTGAAAACTTCTTTCGAATACGAATTCATTGATATAATTTTTGCTCCCGCCGCAATCGGCCTTGGTAGTTAAATTTACGGTCAAAGTTGAAGCACGTGGACAGAGAAAGCACTACATTGTGGAATGGAGGGAGTAACAGAATGATTTTTTTTCAGGAATAGTTAACTATACTTTTTTGTCATTGGTGAACTAACATATGGTCGAACCGTCAATTAATTGATTATATTACATAAATTGAGACCATGTAAAAAAAAGTTTGATAGGTCTACTGAAATAGAGGCGTGGACTTGTGGGGTCTTGATCCATAATTATTGGGCTAAGGACGTATGTTGCTTTTCTTCTTCCATTGCATTGCACGGACATTTTTCTAGTATCTTCCAACTATGTTTCTCCATAGCTGGTCTACCTGAAGTGTTCTATACACTTTTGACATTTTCTAAATGCTTGATTCATATATTTTTTAAATGCATGGTTAATGTTTTTTAAATACATGATCAACTTTTTCCATACACATTGTATAGATTTTTGGTGTACACGGGAAACATATTTTCTATGCACATTTAACATTTTGGAAATGCTTGATTAACATTTTTTGAAATACTTGATTAACAGTTTTCAAATGCCTGATTAATTGTTTTTAAATACATGATCAACTTTTTACATACACATTGTATATTTTTTGTATGCATGAGAAACATTTTCTCTATAGACATTTAACATTTTTCAAATGCTTGATTAACACTTGTCAAATGTTTTAGGTAAATTATTTTTTGTAATATATATTTAGAATATTTTGAAGTATAAAAAAAAGTAAAAACAAGAAAGTAAAAAACAAAAACAAAAAACATGGAAAAACAAACGAAAAGAAGGTTGTGACATATGGCCTCGCACGCACCTGTGCCGGCCCATCTCGCGGTCGCCTTCAGGCAAGGCTGCCTTACATCTCACTGCAAACGAGACATAGGCGCGCCCACTCGCATATGTCGCGCGCAAGCTGCAAGCATACATTGCAAACGAGGAAAAAAATAAAATGGGCTCGGGCCAGGACGGAAAGGGGTGTATGCCTTAACAAAAACAATACTTTGAAACCGAAAACATCTTGTACTCCAGAAATGGGAAACAGCGCTATAAGAGCATCTCAAACCGTTCAGCACCCTAAGGGCTTGAAATAGTGTCGTTTGGGGGTCAACCGGCGATAAAATCGGCGTGGGGTTCGGGTTTCCAGTCGATCCCCCAAGTTCGCCTCCCGGCCGTCGATTTCGGCCTAAATTCGGAGCAAATTAGGCCCATATTCGGCACACTTCGGCACAAATTCAACAAAAACTATTTTTAACACATAATTCATCGCAGTGGCCGGAGGCCAGGAAAGCTCGCCCAGGAGCGGGATGGAGGTTGCCGCGGCGAAACCCTCTCTTTTCGGCGGGGAAATTGCCTTTTTAGCGACGGAGCAGTGGTTGTGTGCAGGTTGGTGGCGCCGGGATCCGCATGGCGGCGAAAGGGAAAGTGATGTCCTACAACGCGTGAGGTCGAATCTAGGCGGGGAAAAGGCGTTTCTCGCATGACAGTGTTGGCCCATGCGCCACTTTTCCTTCCGCCGGAGCCCCCAGATGCCCCCCAGTGCGTTGGGTCCGGCTTGGGATCGCCGGGCCAAAAAATGGGTCGAACCGACGAAATTCGGCGTCCTGAATTGGGAGGAGGGGGGGAAGGGTGGGGGATTGGGAGGTTTTTTCGACGCCGGTGAAAAAAATAGCATCTTGGAGGGCCTGTTGGGCAGGTGGAGATGCTCTAAGCGCTAAATAAAATGGGACGCATGCACAGGCAGGATAGCGCCGTGGGCAAAAAGTGCCACGCTCGCACAAGCCCCAGGTGCCAGGTGGGTCGTGTGGAAAACTCCCATCGCACGCCATCACGCGCCGCGTCTTCGCTACGATACGTGCGTGCCTTCCCTCAAACGAAACATCTGCGCTACGTGCTCCTCCGAAAAAAGAAAAATCTAAGCTACGTGCAGGCCACACAGTGTCACATCACCTTGGTTGGTTACTGCATGCTCCTCCGGCTCTGCCGTGAGCGATATATCGTCAACAGTTGGCATTCGTGTGGGCGATGCAGGACGCTTGCGATCGCACCAACCGTGCACGCCAGCACCATGATTCATGGTAGTGACGAAGCCAGGAAATTTATATCACTAGGGCCGAAGGCTGTTAAAACGGGCTGGGGAGGGCCAAACCAATGAAATATAGGCTTTTAACAGTAGATAATCACTGGTTTTTGCACTGTTCATCAACTAATTAGCACTACATTCATATTGTTAGGAGGCTGCTGGTCCCCCCTGCCTCCGCCACTGATTCACGGCACCCTCGATCAGGCCTCGACAGGAATATAACCAGCAACGCCGCCACCCGTCGCCGTGCCGCACCAACGAAAAGAATCGCCCGCCTTTACAGCCAAAACGGATTACGTCCGATCCATCATCAGAGACCATATAGAACACAAATTACAAATGCTTTTTGCTGGGTACCAGGACTGATTGGGCCGAAAAGGGTTTGATTAGGCGCGAGCCAGCTCCCCGCTCAAAAGAAGAGGTAAAATAAAAGGCGCGAGCCAGCTCACGGCGACGGTGTCGATCCTAAAGAAGCAGAGAGAGATTCCGTTTCCGTAGCTCGGCTAATAGCCCTAGCCGGCAGCGAGGCGCTTTCGGCGAATCATACGCGCGCGCTCGCGTGGGATGGAAACGGACGTGCTCCGGCGAACTGAAGGGTGGGGGCCGTGAGGCTGGGAGAGTGCGTGTCAGTGGCGGGGGTCTGTCGTCAACGGCGTGACGGGACGGAAAGACGTGCAGCGCGTCGGATTATCGTCGGTGGGCCCGCTGCAGGAGGAAAGGCTACGGGTAGGACCTTATCTTTCTTTTCTTTTTTTGAATTCGGGTAGGACCTTATCTAGCGTTCACTTGTTTGTGGGCTCGACGTGTCATCCACACGGCATGGTGTCAATGGGCGAGAGCGAATCGTTCAGCTCCTATACCGGAGAAAACAATGCTAAGAGTACCACAGGGAACGTACTTCGGCCCAGTTTGGAACAAATAAATTCTAATAGAATCGTATACTCCCTCCGATCTATATCAATTGTTGATGCTTTAACTTTTAAAAAAATGTCGGTTTAGTACAAGTTCTTTTTGAAGCAATGAGCTTCCCTCGTCGATTTAGTATGGGTTTTTTTTGAAGCAACGAGCTTCCCTCGTCCCCGCAAAAAAAAAGAGTTTCCCTTGTCGATTTTCATTAAATAAACCGCCATCAGTTTTACAAGGATCAGGAACACAAAATGGGGGCAAAGAAAGAACTACAGAAAGAAAAGAGGATCGGGGTCACACACCCCCATCCCACATACGCCGGTCTTTCCCATATCCATACGAGTTAAGGATAACAAAACATATTACATGCCCCAGGATAAACAGCAAAAGAGCTTTCACTGCTTCTTCCTTCTTCATTTCGGCCCAATCATCCTCGTGTTCTTCTCCCCAACGGTTCCAGCCATGCTTACTATTGAAGATATCCCTCAGAACCTCCTTGATCCTCCTTACTCCTTCCTCACTTGCATTTCTGTCTTGGGTTCTCTGCAAAAAAAATTCAAGAATTAAGCAAAGAGCAAATTTTGAACACTACAGAAGAAGGATCATCAGGATATTTTTTGTCAAAGCAAGCCTTATTTCTGGTCTTCCAGACAGCCTAGCAGATAGTTGCCCCTCCGATCACAACCAGCCTCCTGTATTTTCTGGGGAAGGATCTGATCCAACCACCCAGCATATCAGAAATCCCTTCAGGGGTTCTAGTTAGGTCAAAGGCATAGACAACCACCTGCCAGACATATCTAGCAAGGCTACACTGGAACAACAAAATGATAACCGCTTTCTTTGCACCCACAAAAGTAGCATTCCTCATTGTCAACCCAACCTCTCCTAACCAAGTTATCGTTGGTTAAGATGCTATTTCAGATCATTAGCCACAAAAAGATCCTTATCTTCATTGGCATTTTTAGTTTCCAAAACCCTCTAAACCCCACCAGGGAAGAGGATTTAAGAAACAAGTATAGATCTCTCACTACAAACTTCTTCTTATCTGAAAGCAACCACACAACTCTATCTATCAAGTTGATCCTGTCAACTATTTCCTTCACCTCATTCCACTGCCTAAGATAATCTCCATGTATGGATCTCTCGAAAGCAACACTATCCCAACCTTTATCAACAATCTGTTTCACAATTTTCATCCTGTCAAACTAATATCATAAAGCCTGGGATAAACTTCAACCAGTCTCCTTTTTCCCAACCATATATCCTCTCAGAAAAGTGTCCTGGCCCCATCTTCCACCACTCTTCTGGTGAGATTAACGAACATGCCTTTCACCCTCATTAGCCCCTGCTAGAAGTGAGAGTCACCTTGTCCTCCACTAGTAGTAGTTAAAAGTTGGTCATTTAAGTATTTGTTATGCAATAGCTCATGCCAAAGCCCCTCGGAATTTTCCATTTTCCACAACCATTTCATCAGTAGACATTTATTCATAACCTTTAGATCCAATATACCTAGCCCACCACAACTTTTGGGCATACAAATAGTAGGCCAATTCACCAAGTGGTACCTTCTCTTTTCTTGAATTTCCTACCACACCATCCTAGATCTGTTGTAGTTCATGTTTTTAGGACCCCTTTGGAGCTTTTGGCTCCAAAAGAGACAACATAAATGGAGGTATGTTGATAAGGCATGAGTTAATCAAAGTCACTCTATCACCTATTGGCAGCATATTCCCAATCCATCCAACCATTCTTTTTCAATCTTTTCCTCCGCAGGTCTCCATTGAGCATTACTTACTCTTTTGTCATCAATGGGGAAACCTAAATATTGCAAAGGTGGAGATCCCCCCTCACAGAAGAAAATCTCTTTATATTCCTGTAATTTTTTCCTTAGCATGACTAATACAGAAAATCTCACTCTTGTGAAAGTTTATTTTCAAACCAGTTAACAGCTCAAAAACACATAATGTATATTTCAGGTTTCTAGCATTTTTCAGACCATCTTCCAGAAGGAAAATGGTTTCATCTGCATATTGCAAGATTACCAATTCCTCCTTCACCATGTGAAACATGAGCCCGATCACCAGCTTCTGATCATGTGCTCTCTTAACCAGAATAGCAGGCCATCAGCAATGATATTAAACAAAAGTGGAGATAGTGGGTCCCTTGCCTCACCCCTTTATGAGTTTTAAAATAAGGACCTATTCTATCATTTACTTTCACAACCACTCTTCCTCCTAACACCAATTTCATGAGCCAATCACACCACTTGTCTCCAAATCCTTTGGCTTGCATCATCTGGTGCAGAAAGGGCCACTTCACTTGGTCATAAGCTTTCTCAAAATCTATTTTTAGTAACAAACCACTCATCTTTCTCACTTTCATCTCATGCACTATTTCATGCAAAAGAATCACCCCTCCCATGATAAACCTATCCTTAATAAAGGCAGTTTGGTTAGGGGCAATCAATCTATTAATTATCAGTCCCAGTCTGTCAGCCAATAACTTGGTTAGTATTTTATAACTAACATTCAACAGGCATATATGTTTGAATTTATGAATCACATTAGCTTCTTGAACCTTAGGGATGAGAGCAATTATCCCATGATTCAATCTTTCCATATCCAAATCCCCTCTGTGAAATGCATCAAACATTTCTTTCAGGTCATTTTTAACCACATCCATTTTTTGATAAAACTCAGTTGGTAACCCATCTGGGCCTGCTACCTTATTATGCTTGAGCCCAAAGACCACATCCTTAATTTTTTTCCAAGCTAAATTCATGAGTAAGGAGTTTTCTATCCTCCTAAGTAAGCTGAGCACACTTGATATCTCCTAATCTAATTTTAGAAATCTCTGGCTCTCCAAACAGGTTTTATAAAAGTTAGTAATGTGCTTAACCAACTCTTCCTCCCTTTCACTTCAGCCCCCTGATGTGGCTTGAAGCTATGTCGGTATTTCCCCAAAGAGGAAGGGATGATGCAACATAGTGGCGGTAGGTATTTCCCTCAGTGTTGAGACCAAGGTTATGGAACCAGTAGGAGAACCAAGCAACACTACGTAAACAACACCTGCACACAAATAACAAATACTCGCAACCTAACGTATTAAAGGTGTTGTCAATCCCTTTCGGGTAGCGGCACCAGAAATTGGCAAACGGACGTGAGAGAGTAGTAAATATTGATAGATCGAACGCCAAATAAAATAAAGTGCAGCAAGGTATTTTTGTATTTTCGGTTTAATAGATCTAAAAATAAAAGGCAGATAAAATAGATCGTAAAGTCAAATAATATGAGAAAGAGACCCGGGGGTCGTAGTTTTCACTAGTGGCTTCTCTCGAGAGAAGTAGCAAACGGTGGGTAAACAAATTACTGTTGGACAATTGATAGAACTTCAAATAATCATGACGATATTCAGTCAATGATCATTATATAGGCATCACGTCCAAGATTAGTAGACCGACTCCTGCCTGCATCTACTAATATTACTCCACACACCGACCGCTATCCAGCATGCATCTACTGTATTAAGTTCATGGAGAAACGGAGTAATGCAATAAGAACGATGACATGATGTAGACAAGATCTATTTATGTAGAAATAGATCCCATCGTTTTATCCTTAGTAGCAATGATACATATGTGTCGGTTCCCCTTCTGTCACTAGGATCAAGCACGGTAAGATCGAACCCACTACAAAGCACTTCTTCCCATTGCAAGATAATTAGATCAAGTTAGGCCAAAAAAAACCCAAATATTGGAGAAGAAATACGAGGCTATAAGCAATCATGCATATAAGAGATCAAAGAAACTCAAATAAGTTTCATGGATAAAAAGATAGATTTGATCATAAACTCAAAGTTCATCTGATCCCAACAAACACACCGCAAAAAGAGTTACATCATATGGATCTCCAAGAGACCATTGTATTGAGAATCAAAACAGAGAGAGGAAGTCATCTAGCTACTAACTACGGACCGAAAGGTCTACAAAGAACTACTCACGCATCATCAGAGAGGCACCAATGGAAGTGGTGAACCCCTCTGTGATGGTGTCTAGATTGGATCTGGTGGTTCTGGACTCTGTGACGACTGGAATTGATTTTCATCGACTCCGAAAGAACATGCGGTGCCCCCATGTTTGGTTTTGGTAATTGATGACAATCTCTATGGACTAATGGTTGCCTTGAGTTATATTTGAAGGTTTTGTCCATAGGCTTTTCTTGGATTACATGTGTTGGTTTCAAGGAGAGTTTGTGTCGACCAAGGTGCTATTCAAGGAATTATCCAAAGATTGGTCATGTGAGTGTTGAGCTTATTGCAAGCATGTCTTTAAGAAGAAGATTGTGTGATCATTAATGTCTACCTTCAAGACATCATCCAAATGAAGAGAATTGTAAATATTTAAGGTTAATCAAGATTAAGTCAAGAATGAATCAAGTTGATCAACA
Source organism: Triticum urartu (assembly GCF_003073215.2). Taxonomy (NCBI): domain Eukaryota; kingdom Viridiplantae; phylum Streptophyta; class Magnoliopsida; order Poales; family Poaceae; genus Triticum; species Triticum urartu. The sequence continues at coordinate 147,915,546 of NC_053028.1, read as the reverse complement.
CACAAAGCATACAAGATGTACTGAGGTATCAAGTGATCCCATGGTATGGTAAGCATTGTCCATTACGCTTTGTTTGCTAACCCATGGTTTTCGTGAGAGTTCTTTGTGGGGTTAGGTTGCGATGTGCAAGTTCAAGTGGAGCATCATGAAGAGATCAAATGCTTGAAGCTTGCCGTCCATTATGGTAACAATGGATTTATGAAGATATGTCGAAGAGTGGCTCACCCATAGTGGAGTATGGGGGAGCAATCAACTAGTCTTCATCGAGCCAACACAATCAAGAAAGGTGGTCCAACTTGAGGAAGTCAAGATCGTCATTATCAGGGTATTTATAGAATAAAGAGGCGGTTCAGAGGGCACCCGAGGTGGGCACAACCCACCAGGGCGCGCCTGGGCCTCCAGGCGCGCCCTCGTGGGTTGTGCTCCCTTCGGAGCAGCCCCGAGGTGCTTCTTCGGCCCACTGGATGTATTCTGGTCCAAAAAAATCCACAAAAAGTTCCGCTGCGTTTGGACTCCACTTGGTATTGATTTCCTGCGATGTAAAAAACAGCAACTGGCACTTCGCACTATGTCAATAGGTTAGTACCAAAAAATGATATAAAATAATTATAAAACATCCAAGAATGATAATATAACAGCATGGAACAATCAAAAATTATAGATATGTTGGAGACGTATCACTCCCGCATTGAGAAGCATAGATATATGATTATTTTTCTTTCTACCACTAGCTTTGAGGTGGAAATATTTAGTATTTCCATCAGCCTCCTTCAGATATTTCTCATCAGCCCTCTATCTCCACTTGATTTCATCATCTCTTAACAACTTTTTCAGTTTGGAGTCAAGGATCAATCTCATTTCTCTCTCACTTGTAGTCAATATTGTAGTCTCACTTTTCCTATCCAGCTCATCCAACTTTCCCAAAATTTCTTTCTTACAATTTCTAAACACCCCCTCTATATAGATGTGCCATCCTTTTGCATGTCTTATAAACATTCTAGCTTTCTCCTGCCACTTATCAATGTCATGCATATTGAATGTGGGAGCATTCCAGCTCTTCTCCACCATCTCCCTAAACCTTCTCTCTCAACTAGAAATTTTCAAAACTAAAAATATTACTGTGAGGTGGACTCACTCCACAATTCAGCATCAAAGGAACATGGTCTAAGATATCTCTATTAAATCCTATTATAGTTGCCAGGGGAAAAGCTAAATCCCAATCTTTAGAAATTGGGACCCTGTCCAGTTTCTCAAAGGCGGGATCATCCAAATTATTAGCCCATGTATACAGTCTACCTTGGAGCAGCACCTCTTTCAACCCATTGATACATCTCCAATGTACCTATAATTTATGAAGTATTCATGCTGATATATTATCATTCTTGGATGTTTTACAATCATTTTATAGCAACTTTATATCATTTTTTGGGACTAACCTATTGACCTAGTGCCCAGTGCCAGTTGCTGTTTTTTGCTTGTTTTTTACATCGCAGGAAATCAATATCAAACGGAGTCCAAACACCGCAAAACTTTTTGGAGATTTTTTATGGACCAGAACACCCAGGATGGGCCAGAGAAGCACCTGGGGGGTGCCCTGAGGAGGGCACAACCCACCAGGGCGTGTTTGGGGGCCCAGGCGCGCCCAGGTGGGTTGTGCCCACCTAGGTGGCCTCCCGCACCCCCTCTTTACCCTATAAATTCCCCAAAACCATCGGGGTTAACCTAGATCAGAAGTTCCACCGCTGCAAGGCTCTGTAGCCACCGGAAACCAATCTAGACCCCGTTCTGGCACCCTGCCGGAGGGGGAATCATCACCGGTGGCCATCTTCATCATCCCGGCGGCCACCACGATGAGGAGGGAGTAGTCCACCCACAGGGCCGAGGGTTTGTACCAGTAGCTATGTGTTTAATCTCTCTCTCTCTCTCGTGTTCTTGAGATGTCATGATCTTGATGTATCCCGGGCTTTGTTAATATAGTCGGATCATATGGTGTTTCCCCTCTCTATCTTGTTGTGATGAATTGAGTTTTTCCCTTTGAGATTTCGTTGTTATCGGATCGAATACTTTTATGGATTTGAGAACACTTGATATATGTCTTGCAATTGAATACTCGTGGTGACAATGGGGTATCGTATTGATTCACTTGATATATGTTTTGGCACTCAACTCGCGGATTCTTGAGGTGATATTGGGGTAATCTATGCATAGGGGTTGATGCACGTTCTTGTCTTTGTTTCTCCGGTAGAAATCTTGGGGCACTATTTGAAGTTCTTTGTGTTGGATTGAATATTATGAATCCAAATGTGCTTTGGTGTTATTTTAGTATGAACTCTTGGTTTGATCGATCGGAAAGAATAGCTTCGTGTTATTTTAGCACGAACTCTAGGATAGATTGATCGGAAAGAATAGCTTTGATGTGGTTTTTTTACCCTACAAACAATTTCGTCTTATGTTCTCCGCTAGATAGGAACTTTGGAGTGATTCTTCGTTGCATGCTGAGGGACGGTTATATGATCCAATTATATTAGCATTGTTGAGAGGCTGCACTAGTGAAAGTACGGACCCTAGGCCTCATTTTCAAGCATTGCAATACCGTTTTTGTGCCCATTTACTATTTTCTACCTTACTGTTTTTATTTATTCAGATTATAAAAATATATTTCTACCATCAATATTACACTTTTATCACCATCTCTTCATTGAACTAGTGAACCCATACAATTTGCCATTGTATTGCGTGTGTTGGAGACACAAGAAATTTCTTGTATTTGGTTGCAAGATTGTTTGAGAGAGACCATATTTATCCTACACCTCCCACGGATTGATAAACCTTAGGTCATCCACTTGAGGGAAAATTGCTACTGTCCTACAAAACTCTGCGCTTGGAGGCCCAACACGAGTCTACAAGAATAAAGTTGCATAGTAGACATCAAGCTCTTTTCTGGCGCCATTGCTGGGGAGGTGAGTGCATGAAGGTATATCTTTAGATCTTGCAATTGAATCTTTTAGTTACTTGTTTTATCACTAGTTTGGTTTATAAAAGAAAAATACAAAAAATGGAATTGAGGTTGCATCATATGATTGATCATCTTTATAATATCTTCCTTGAAAATGATGGTTCGAAAAATTGTACTCAATTGATAGAAGAAGAATTTAATAAAATGATTGGCATGAATGATGAGCATGATTGCAGTGTTGTTAGTATGAATTATTTGAATATCCATGATGTTAATGATATGCAAGGCTACAAGCTTGGGGATGCTATGTTTGATGAAGATGATATTTTTACTCCCCCAAGTTCTGATGAGATAAATTATTATGATGATAGCATGCCTCCTATTTATGATGATTATAATGATGAAAGTGGATTCGGAGAGGTCATGACTTTATTTAATGATGAATCCACCATTTTGGATGAGGCTTAAATTGACTATGAGAACAAGGTTGCTATCTATGATGATTATGGTGATGACATGTATGCTATAAAGAATAATGATAACCATGAAACTTGTCATCATGATTTTAACTTTCACTCTCATGATAGTTATTTTGTTGAGTTTGCTCCCACTACTATTGATGAGAAGAAATTTGCTTATGTGGAGAGTAATAAATTTTCTATGCTTGTGGATCATGAAAAGAATGCTTTATGTGATAGTTATATTGTTGAATTCATTCATGATGCTACTGAAAATTATTATGAGAGAGGACCAAATGCTTTTACATATCTCAGTAATACCAAGTTTCCTCTGTATGTGTTGAAAATTTTGAAGTTATGCTTGTTTTGCCTTCCTATGCTAGTTGATTATTGTTCCAATAAGTTGTTTGCTCACAAAATCCCTATGCATAGGAAGTAGGTTAGACTTAAATGTGCTAGCCATATGCTTCATGATGCTCTCTTTGTGGTTCAATTCTTATCTTTTATGTGAGCATCATCAAAATCATCATGCCTAGCTAAAAGGCATTAAAGAAAAGCGCTTGTTGAGAGACAACCCAACACTTTTACCTACTGTTTTTGTGTGTCCACATGATTAGGCTACTGTAGTAATCATGTTTTATTGCTTTTGTTTCAATAAATTGCCAAGTAAGACCTTTGGTATGGCTTACGGTGATAGTTGAGTTGATCTTGCTGAAAAACAGAAACTTTTGCACTCAGAAAAATAATTATCATTTTTAACAGAAGCATGATAAAATGTTGATTACTTTTGAAGAAGATTAATAGACAAATTTCCCAGGTTTTCCTAATTGTTCAGAATTTTTGGAGTAAAATAAGTATGGTAGGAGTACAGATTACTACAGACTGTTCTATTTTTGACAGATTTTGTTTTCAATGCATAGTTTGCTTGTTTTCTAGTTTCCATGGCTTATATTTCACAATATAAATTGTGGAAATTATATGCTACAGTAGGAATTGTGTTAAAACAATTATAAATCTTGTCTTTGACAGTACCAAAAGTGAAATGGTTTGCTCTTTATCATACTAACCTATCTCACAAAGTTGCGTTAAGTTTTGTGTGATTGAAGTTTTCAAGTTTTGGGTGAGATCTCGATATGAGGAGAATAAGGGGTGAAAAGATCCTAAGCTCGGGGATTCCCGAAGAACCCCAAGTTAATATTCAAGGAAGATCCAAGCAACTAAGCTTGGGGATGCCCCGGAAGGCATCCCCTCTTTCGTCTTCAACATCATGGGTAACCTTACTTGGAGCTATGTTTTCATGCGTCACATGATATGTGTTTTGCTTGGAGCATCAATTTATTTTGTTAGGATTTGCTTGCTGTTATTTATAATAATTTTTTGCTTCTTTTATTTCAATAAAAGTGGCAATGATAGCCTTTGCCATGCTTATTTTGCAAGTATACATATTGCTGTTTAAAAACAGAAAGTTTGCCGCTGTTGCAAAAATTCCCTAAAAAAGTCAGAATGTGATAAAATGTTGAAACTTTTTGCGAAATGAGCTATGATAAATTTTCTACAATGTGGAAAATTTTCATAACATTTGGAGTTAGGAAAGTATTGATACTCTTGCAGTCTTTACAGACTGTACTGTTTTGGCAGATTGTTGTTATGTTTGCATTGTTTTCATATGTTTGCTTGTTTAATGATCCTATTTTAGGATAGGAGTATTAAATATGCAGAGGCATTTAGTGTGCAATGTTGAATAATAATTTTTGTAATTTGCTACAGTAGAGAATGATAAGGTTTTTGCATTGGTTTATACTAAGCTCACAAGTTCTTGTTGAGTTTTGTGTGGATGAAGTTTTTAGGATTTAGGAAACCGCGATATAAAAGGAATTAAGGAGACACAAAAGCTCAAGCTTGGGGATGCCCAAGGCACCCCAATATAGTATTTCAAAAAGTCTCAAGCATCTATGCTTGGGGATGCCCCGGTAGGCATCCCACCTTTCTTCTCCAACAATTATCGGTTAGTATCGGTTGAGCCTAAGTTTTTGCTTCTTCACATGATGTGTGCTATTCTTGGAATGTCATTTTTTTGCTTGATGTTTTAATAAAATACTTAGATCTGAAAGTTTTTAAATAAAATATAGTCCTCAAATAGTTGCCAGGGAGGCTAGGTAAGTGGCATTCACATCCCGTCAACGAAGCTCTTTTCTATGTCATTTACTCTTGTGCTTCACTTATATCCTATGAGTAAATTGTTGAATAAATTGAATGTCATGAAGTTGAAACCATATCATGCCTAGTGGTATCTTCACATTGGGTTTAGAAAGTGAAATCTTTTGAGGCTTGACAATCACAATATTGGTCATACAAGTAATTCACGAATAATTAGTATAAGGAAGAGAACTTTCACATTAAATACACTATCATGGAAATATTTTGTGATTGTGAGCCCCCGTCAAAATATTATATGCGAAAATTATTGATGTTGGACAAGGAAGACAATGTAATGGTTTATGTTTGTTCATATTCACATAGAAGTTATATTGTCATAGATCCTTCAACATGTGGTGCTTGCCCCCCACCTTTGCTAGCCAAAAATTCCGCACCAAGTAGAGATACCACTTGTGCATCCAAAAACCCTTAAACCCAAATCTTATTTTCAAGAGTCCACCATACCTACCTAAAGATTGAGCAAGATCCTTCAAGTAAGTTGTCATCTGTGCAATAAGGCAATAAAAATTGCTTCTAAAAGTGTGAGATCATTTAGTGTAAGAGAAAATTGAGCGTTGTACGAACTTGTGATGGTGAATAATAAAAGCGACAGACTGCATAATAAAGGTTGCCATCACAAGGGGCAATACAACATGATGTTCTTTTGCACTAAGGGGTTGAGCATACAAAAAAAATAAGTGCATGCCAACCTCTGCTTCCCTCTGCGAAGGGCCTATCTTTTACTTTTATGTATTTACTTTTATGCAAAGAGTCAAAGTTCTTCTCTCTATTCCTTTTTATTTTTCTCTTTTGGTAAGCATCATGTGGTGAGGAAAGATCTAGGCACATATATCCAGTTGGATATGGGTAGCATGAGTTGTTATTGTTGACATCACCCTTGAGGTGAATACGTTGGGAGGCGAAATTATAGGCCCCTATCTTTCTATGTGTCCGGTTGAAACGTTTTGCTCATGTGTATGCAGTGAGTATTAGCAATCATAGGAGCCTATATGATGGTTGAGTATGTGGAGCTCTTACTTAAACTCTGTTGAATAAGTTGAATTACAATTGCTTGGTGACTGAGAACATAGGTTGTTGAGTTTCAAGAGAATTCATCATTTGAACCTTAACATGTGAATTTGTTGCTACTTTAACATGAGAAGTTTTATAAGAAAAAGTTGCTATTATGATGCTAGGAAAAGTGATTGAAATTATCATCGATCAAACTTATGCACTTTGCTAGCATTCACACTTCATAAATTATTTATGTTATCATTTACCTACTCGAGGACGAGTAGGAATTATGCTTGGGGATGCTGATACGTCTCCAACGAATCTATAATTTATGAAGTATTCATGCTGATATATTATCATTCTTGGATGTTTTACAATCATTTTATAGCAACTTTATATCATTTTTTGGGACTAACCTATTGACCCAGTGCCCAGTGTCAGTTGTTGTTTTTTGCTTGTTTTTTTACATCGCAGGAAATCAATATCAAACGGAGTCCAAACACCGTGAAACTTTTTGGAGATTTTTATGGACCAGAACACCCAGGATGGGCCAGAGAAGCACCTGGGGGTGCCCCGAGGGGGGCACAACCCACCAGGGCGCGCCTGGGGGCCCAGGCGCGCCAAGGTGGGTTGTGCCCACCTCAGTGGCCTTCCGCACCCCCTCTTTACCCTATAAATTCCCCAAAATTCCAAAAACGCTCGGGGTTAACCTAGATCAGAAGTTCCACCGCCGCAAGGCTATGTAGCCACCGGAAACCAATCTAGACCCCATTCCGGCACCCTGCCGGAGGGGGAATCATCACCGGTGGCCACCTTCATCATCCCGGCGGCCACCACGATGAGGAGGAAGTAGTCCACCCACAGGGCTGAGGGTTTGTACCAGTAGCTATGTGTTTAATCTCTCTCTCTCTCTCTCGTGTTCTTGAGACGTCATGATCTTTATGTATCGCGGGCTTTGTTAATAGTGTCAGATCATATGGTGTTTTTCCCTCTCTACCTTGTTGTGATGAATTGAGTTTTTCCCTTTGAGATTTCCTTGTTATCAGATTGAATACTTTTATGGATTTGAGAACACTTGATATATGTCTTGCAATTGAATACTCGTGGTGACAAGGGGGTATCGTATTGATTCACTTGATATATGTTTTGGCACTCATCTCGCGGATTCTCGAGGTGACATTGGGGTAATCTATGCATAGGGGTTGATGCACATTCTTGTCTTTGTTTCTCTGGTAGAAATCTTGGGACATTCTTTGAAGTTCTTTGTGTTGGATTGAATATTATGAATCTGAATTTGCTTTGGTGTTATTTTAGTACAAACTCTTGGTTAGATCGATCGGAAAGAATAGCTTCGTGTTATTTTAGTACGAACTCTAGGATAGATTGATCAGAAAGAATAGCTTTGAGGTGGTTTCGTACCCTACAAACAATTCCGTCTTATGTTCTCCGCTAGATAGGAACTTTGGAGTGATTCTTCATTGCATGTTGAGGGATGGTTATATGGTCCAATTATATTAGCATTGTTGAGAGGTTGCACTAGTGAAAGTACGGAACCTAGGCCTCATTTTCAAGCATTGCAATACCGTTTTTGTGCCCGTTTACTATTTGCTACCATGCTGTTTTTATTTATTCAGATTATAAAAATATATTTCTACCATCAATATTACACTTTTATCAGCATCTCTTCATCAAACTAGTGCACCCATACAATTTTCCCTTGTATTGCGTGTGCTGGGGACACAAGAGATATCTTGTATTTGGTTGTAGGATTGTTTGAGAGAGACCATCTTCATCCTACACCTCCCACAGATTGATAAACCTTAGGTAATCCACTTGAGGGAAAATTTCTACTGTCCTACAAAACTCTGCGCTTGGAGGCCCAACATGAGTCTACAAGAATAAATTTGCGTAGTAGACATCATCCATTCACTTCTATGATGGAATTAAAAGTATGACTCCATTTAGGTAAGACACATGGCTTGTTCTTTTCTCAGATGTTTTCCTGATGATATTTAAATCACCCCAGTCACCACTAGCCTGCTTTAGTATAGGTTTGTGCTAAAGCAGCAATAGTTAATATTTATCGGATGGAGTATATATTTTTCATATGTGCCCTTTGGATTATAGGATTAGCTTTGAAATTTCTGTAGAGATCATTCATTTCCATCACACTCTATAGGATTCTAAACATTTGTTCAAACCTCATGTTTTCACTTTCTTTGACAATATGAAGAAAATAGCGACATGCCACGAGCAACGCATCAACCTGCTCAAACAAATTATAGGTTTGCTCCATTGGCCCATATTATCATTTGTACCATGACATCCTCACCATCACTCAATGTTCCATGCATCACACCAAAAGCAGGGAGGCCAAAAAGAGCTAAAATGCATACTCTTCACTTTTGTCTTATCATGTATAATATGATCCTAACGGCGGACATGTTGAGGTTTTTTTATGGCCCCATGATTCTAACTGCAAGGGGTGCCACCTACTTATGTAAAGACTGCCCACCTCGAGTGTGCCCATTCACCGACGAGGTTTAGATGGCTCATCCTTTTATGATGGAGTGATACTTTGTAGGTTATTTCAAAAAAATGGTTATTCCTCTTTCACTACACCGAGGCAAAGTGTTTTGCCACAGAGTGTGCTAAATTTTGAAGAGAAGTTTTCTCCAAAAGAGTGGGTGGGGGACTGTGCAACTCGACGAGATTATAGAATCTTTGTCATTAGGTCAAATGAAAGAAACGCTAGAAGTAGTTCCAGAATTTCCTACTACGACTGCAACGGAAGCCTCTACATGAGATATAGAGACTTCAATCGAACTTGCAGCATAACTACACAGGTTAGGCAAAACTTGTGCAGAGCTCCATGATATGAAAACGAGATATTGTTCTTAGAAAAACAATGAAACTATAATATACAAAGAAGTATTGATAGGCCCAGACTTCGAAAATTGGCTATATGGCAACGTAATCCGAGATAGTATCCATATACATGAATCAAGTTTAGAACTTGGTGAACCCTCCAGAAGACTTAAAAATCTAATGTATAGTAATGAATTTATAAACCGACAAAGATAAAAATATATTAATAAAGCTTGACTCGTAGTAAATAGTTTATGACAAGTTCAAGGAGTTGACTATGACGAGATTGTCTCATTGTAGAAATGCTTAAAGTCGGTTTGGGTTAAACTAGCAATCACTACATATTTCAATTATGAGATATAAATGAACGTTAAAAGGATTTCCATGAGATGGAAATAGAACCAAGGTTATATATATATATGATATGGTCCAAGGTAATTTTGTCGATCCAGATGATGTTAGCAAGTGTACAAACTTCAGAGATCCTACAATGGACTGAATGCTCAATCCCAGTGATAGAAGGGGAAATGACACGTATGTATCATTGCTATTAAGGATAACAAGATTGGTCTATGCCTACATGAATAGAATTGGATTCTTTGTTTTGATGAAATGGAAGAATTTGATTTTCATCGAGGAAAGTGAAGATGCCTGTGTTTACAAGAAAGTAAGAGGGAGCGGGAGGATGATAATATTTCTAACACTGTGTGCACTGTTGGGAAACGTAGCATGCAATTTCAACAAGATTCCTACGCTCACGCAAGATCTATCTAGGAGATTCATAGCAATGAGAGGGGGAGAGCATCTTCATACCCTTGAAGATCGCAAAGTGGAAGTGTTTATCAATGCGATTGATGTAGTCATACACCTTCACGATCCGTCCCGATCAAGTACTGAACGTACGTCACCTCCGCGTTCAGCACACGTTCAGCTCGATGACGTCCTTGCCTTCTTGATCCACCAAGATGGGCGAAGTAGTAGATGAGTTCCGGCAGCACGACGGCGTGGTGACGGTGTTGGTGAAGAACAATCTCTGCAGGGCTTCGCCAAGCCCAACGAAAACTATGAAGGAGGATAAACTAGAGGGGACGGGGTTGCCGGCACATGGCTTGGTGATTCTTGATGTGTTCCAGGTGCTACCCCTGCCCCTCTATTTATATGTTGAGCCATGGGGTCAAAACTTGGAGTAAAAGCTGTTGGGGAACGCAGTAATTTCAAAAAAAATTCTACGCACACGCAAGATCATGGTGATGCATAGCAACGAGAGGGGAGAGTATTGTCTATGTACCCACGTAGAACGTAAGCGGAAGTGTTATGACAACGCGGTTGATGTAGTCGTACGTCTTCACGATCGACCGATCTAGTATCGAAGATACGACACCTCCGCGATCTGCACACGTTCAGCTCGGTGACGTCCCGCGGACTCACGATCCAGTAGAGCTTCAAGGGAGAGCTTCGTCAGCATGACGGCGTGATGACGGTGATGATGTTGCTACCAGAACAGGGCTTCGCCTAAGCACCGCTATGATATTACCGAGGTGGATTATGGTGGAGGGGGGTACCGCACACGACTAAAGATCAATGATAAACTTGTGTGTCTATGGGGTGCCCCCCTCCCCCGTATATAAAGGAGTGGAGGAGGGGGAGGGGGCGGCCTCTCTAGGTGCGCCCCAAGGAGTCCTACTCCCACCGGGAGTAGGATTCCCCCTTCCCTTTGTTGGTTCTAGGAGAGAAGGAAGGAAAGGGGGGTCGGCCCCCTTCCCAATTCGGATTGGGCTTGGGGGGACGCCCCCTCCTTTGCTTCTTTCCCCTCTCTTCCACTAAGGCCCAATAAGGCCCATATACCTCCCGGGGGGTTCCGGTAACCTCCCGGTACTCCGGTATACTTCCGATTTCACCCGGAACCATTCCGATGTCCAAACATAGGCTTCCAATATATCGATCTTTACATCTCGACCATTTCGAGACTCCTCGTCATGTCCGTGATCAAATACGGGACTCCGAAATACCTTCAATACATCAAAACACATAAACTCGTAATACTGATTGTCACCGAACGTTAAGCGTGCGGACCATACGGGTTTGAGAACTATGTAGACATGACCGAGACATGTCTCCGGTAACCAATAGCGGAACCTGGATGCTCATATTGGTTCCTACATATTCTATGAAGATCTTTATCGGTCAAACCGCATAACGATATACGTTGTTCCCTTTGTCATTGGTATGTTACTTGCCCGAGATTCGATCGCCGGTATCTCAATACCTAGTTCAATCTTGTTACCGGCAAGTCTCTTTACTCGTTCCGTAATGATACATCCCGTAACTAACTCATTAGCGACATTGCTTGCAAGGCTTATTGTGATGTACATTACCGAGAGGGGCCAGAGATACCTCTCCGACAATCGGAGTGACAAATCCTAATTTTGATCCTTGCCAACTCAACAAACACCATTGGAGACACCTGTAGAGCACCTTTATAATCACCCAGTTATGTTGTGACGTTTGGTAGTACACGAAGTGTTCCTCCGGTATTCGGGAGTTGTATAATCTCATAGTCATAGGAACATGTATAAGTTATGAAGAAAGCAATAGCAATAAAACTGAACGATCATTATGCTAAGCTAACAGATGAGTCTTGTCCATCACATCATTCTCTAATGATGTGATCCCGTTCATCAAATGACAACACATGTCCATGGCTAGGAAACTTAACCATCTTTGATTAACGAGCTAGTCAAGTAGAGGCATACTAGGGACACTCTGTTTGTCTATTTATTCACACATGTATTACGTTTCCGGTTAATACAGTTCTAGCATGAATAATAAAAATTTATCATGATATAAGGAAATATAAATAAGAACTTTATTATTGCCTCTCGGGCATATTTCCTTCAGTCTCCCACTTGCACTAGAGTCAATAATCTAGTTCACATCGTCATGTGATTTAACACCAATAGTTCACATCTTTATGTGATTAGTTCACATCTCCATGTGACTAACACCCAAAGGGTTTACTAGAGTCAATAATCTAGTTCACATCACTATGTGATTAACACCCAAACAGTGATCATATTTTGCTTGTGAGAGAAATTTAGTCAACGGGTCTTCCACATTCAGACCTGTATGTATTTTGCAAATTTTCTATGTCTACAATGCTTTGCACGGAACTACCCTGGCTAATTGCTCCCACTTTCAATATGATCGAGACTTAGAGTCATCCAGATCGGTGTCAAAGCTTGCATCGACGTAATTCTTTCCGAGGAATACTTTGTCACCTCCATAACCGAGAAACACTTCCTTATTCCACTAAGGATATTTTTAGCCGTTGTCTAGTGATCCACTCCTGGATCACTATTGTACCCTCTTGCCAAACTTATGGTGAGGTACACAATAGGTCTGGTACACAACATAGCATACTTTGTAGAACCTATGACTGAGGCACAGGGAATGACTTTTCATCCTCTTTCTATTTTTTGCCATGGTCGGGTTTTGAGTCTTTACTGAACTTCACACCTTGTAACACAGGCAAGTACTCCTTCTTTGACTGTTCCATTTTGAACTACTTCAAAATCTTGTCAAGGTATGTACTTATTGAAAATATATCAAGCGTCTTGATCTATCTCTATAGATCTTGATGCTCAATATGTAAGTAGCTTCACCGAGGTCTTTCTTTGAAAAACTCCTTTCAAACATTCCTTTATGCTTTCCAGAAAATTCTACATTATTTCCAATCAACAATATGTCATTCACATATACTTATCAGAAATGTTGTAGTGCTCCCACTCACTTTCTTGTAAATACAGGCTTCACCACAAGTCTGTATAAAACCATATGCTTTGATCACTTTATCAAAGCATATATTCCAACTCCAAGATGCTTGCACCAGTCCATAGATGGATCGCTGGAACTTGCTCACTTTGTTAGCACCTTTAGGATCGACAAAACCTTCTGGTTGCATCATATACAACTCTTCTTTAAGAAATCCATTAAGGAATGCAGTTTTGACATCCATTTGCCAGATTTCATAAAATGCGGCAACTGCTAACTGTTGGAAATATGCCCTAGAGGCAATAATAAATTAGTTATTATTATATTTCCTTGTTCATGATAATCGTTTATTATCCATGCTAGAATTGTATTGATAGGAAACTCAGATACATGTGTGGATACATAGACAACACCATGTCTCTAGTAAGCCTCGAGTTTACTAGCTCGTTGATCAATAGATGGTTACGGTTTCCTGACCATGGACATTGGATGTCGTTGATAACGGGATCACATCATTAGGAGAATGATGTGATGGACAAGACCCAATCCTAAGCCTAGCACAAGATCGTGTAGTTCGTATGCTAAAGCTTTTCTAATGTCAAAGTATCATTTCCTTAGACCATGAGATTGTGCAACTCCCGGATACCGTAGGAATGCTTTGGGTGTACCAAACGTCACAACGTAACCGGGTGGCTATAAAGGTGCACTGCGGGTATCTCCGAAAGTGTCTGTTGGGTTGGCACGAATCGAGACTGGGATTTGTCACTCCGTGTAAACGGAGAGGTATCTCTGGGCCCACTCGGTAGGACATCATCATAATGTGCACAATGTGACCAAGGAGTTGATCACGGTATGATGTGTTACGGAATGAGTAAAGAGACTTGCCGGTAACGAGATTGAACAAGGTATCGGGATACCGACGATCGAATCTTGGGCAAGTATCGTAACGACAGACAAAGGGAATTGTATACGGGATTGATTAAATCCTCGACATCGTGGTTCATCCGATGAGATCATCGTGGAACATGTGGGAGCCAACATGGGTATCCAGATCCCGCTATTGGTTATTGACCGGAGAGTCGTCTCGGTCATGTCTACGTGTCTCCCGAACCCGTAGGGTCTACACACTTAAGGTTCGGTGATGCTAGGGTTATAGAGATATTAGTATGCAGTAACCCAAAAGTTGTTCGGAGTCCCGGATGAGATCCCGGACGTCACGAGGAGTTCCGGAATAGTCTGGAGGTGAAGATTTATATATATAGGAAGTCCAGTTTTGGCCATCGGGAAAGTTTCGGGGGTAATCGGTATTGTACCGGGACCACCGGAAAGGTCCAGGGGGTCCACCGGGTGGGGCCACCTATCCCGGGGGGCCCCATGGGCTGAAGTGGGAGGGGAACCAGCCCCTGGTGGGCTTGTGCGCCCTCCATGGGCCTCCCCCTGCGCCTAGGGTTGGAAACCCTAGGGGTGGGGGCGCCCCACCTGACTTGGGGGGCAAGTTCCCCCTTGGCCCCCCCTTGGAGATTGGATCTCCTAGGGCCGGCGCCCCCTAGGGGTCCTATATATAGTGGGGGGAGGGAGGGCAGCCGCACCCAAGTCCCTGGCGCCTCCCTCTCCCTCTGTGACACCTCTCCCTCTCGTTGGTGCTTGGCGAAGCCCTACCGAGATCCCGCTGCTTCCACCACCAAGCCATCGTGCTGCTGGATCTCCATCAACCTCTCCTCTCCCCTTGCTGGATCAAGAAGGAGGAGACGTCTCTCCGTTCCGTACGTGTGTTGAACGCGGAGGTGCCGTCCGTTCGGCACTAGGATCATCGGTGATTTGGATCACAACGAGTATGACTCCATCAACCCCGTTCTCTTGAACACTTCCGCTTAGCGATCTTCAAGGGTATGAAGATGCACTCCCTCTCTCTCGTTGCCAGTATCTCCTAGATTGATCTTGGTGAAACGTAGAATTTTTTTGAATTATTGCTACGTTCCCCAACACTAACATGATTCGGATAGACTTTTAAGCATCGATACGAGTGAGAAAATCTCATCGTAGTCAACACCTTGAACTTGTTGAAAACATTTTTGCGACAATTCGAGCTTTGTAGATAGTAACACTACTATCAGCGTCCGTCTTCCTCTTGAAAATCCATTTATTCTTAATGGCTCACCGATCAATGGGCAAGTCAATCAAAGTCCATACTTTGTTCTAATACATGGATCTCATCTCAGATTTCATGGCTTCAAGCCATTTCGCGGAATATGGGCTCATCATCGCTTCCTCATAGTTCGTAGTTTGTCATGGTCAAGTAACATGACTTCTGGAACAGGATTACCGTACTACTCTGGTGCGGATCTTACTCTGGTTGACCTACGAGGTTCGGTAGTAACTTGATCAGAAGTTTCATGATCATCATCATTAGCTTCCTCACTTACTGGTGTAGGAATCACTGGAACTGATTTCAGTGATGAACTACTTTACAATAAGAGAGAAGGTACAATTACATCGTCAAGTTCTACTTTCCTCCCACTCGCTTCTTTCGAGAAAAACTCCTTATCTAGAAAGGATCCATTCTTAGCAACGAATATCTTGCCTTCAGATCTGTGATAGAAGGTGTACCCAACAGTCTCCTTTGGGTATCCTTATGAAGACACATTTCTCCGATTTGCGTTCGAGCTTATCAGGTTGAAGCTTCTTCACATAAGAATCACAGCCCCAAACTTTAAGAAATGACAACTTAGGTTTCTTGCTAAACCACAGTTCATATGGTGTCGTCTCAATGGATTTGGATGGTGCCCTATTTAACGTGAATGCAGCTGTCTCTAGTGCATAACCCCAAAACCATAGTGATAAATCGGTAAGAGACATCATATATTGCACCATATCTAATAAAGTACGGTTATGACGTTCAGACACACCATTACGATGTGGTGTTCCAGGTGGCGTGAGTTGCGAAACTATTCCGCATTGTTTCAAATGAAGACCGAACTCGTAACTCAAATATTCTCCTCCACGACCAGATCGCAGAAACTTTATTTTCTTGTTACGATGATTTTCCACTTCGCTCTGAGATTCTTTGAACTTTTCAAATGTTTCAGACTTATGTTTCATCAAGTAGATATACCCATATCTGCTCAAATCATCCGTGAAGATAAGAAAATAACGATACCCACCGCAAGCCTCAACACTCATCGGATTGCATACATCAGTATGTATTATTTCCAATAAGTCAGTTGCTTCCTCCATTGTTCTGGAAAACGGAGTTTTAGTCATCTTGCCCACGAGGCATGGTTCACAAGCATCAAATGATTCATAATCAAGTGATTTCGAAAGCCCATCTGCCTGGAGTTTCTTCATGCGCTTTACACCAATATGACTTAAAGGGCAGTGCCACATATAAGTTGCACTATCATTATTAGCTTTGCATCTTTTGGCTTCAATATTATGAATATGTGTATTAATACGATTGATATTGAATAAACCATTCACCTTGGGTGTATGACCTCAGAAGGTTTTATTCATGTAAACATAATAACAATTATCCTTGACTTAAATGAATAACCGTATTTCAATAAACATGATCCAATCATATTATGCTCTACGCAAACACCAAATAACATTTATTTTAGGTTCAGCACTAATCCCGAAGGTAAAGGGAGTGCGTGATGGTGATCTTATCAACCTTGGAATCACTTCCAACTCACATTGAGGGAGTCCTGGATTAGGGGGTGTCCGGATAGCCGGACTATACCTTCGGCCGGACTCCTGGACTATGAAGATACAAGATTGAAGACTTCGTCCCGTGTCCGGAAGGGACTTTCCTTGGCGTGGAAGGCAAGCTTGGCGATTCGGATATGTAGATCTCCTACCATTGTAACCGACTCTGTGTAACCCTAGCCCTCTCCGGTGTCTATATAAACCGGAGGGTTTTAGTCCGTAGGATGAACAACAATCATACCATAGGCTAGCTTCTAGGGTTTAGCCTCCTCGATCTCGTGGTAGATCCACTCTTATACTACCCATATCATCAATATTAATCAAGCAGGACGTAGGGTTTTGCCTCCATCAAGAGGGCACGAACCTGGGTAAAACATCGTGTCCCTGCCTCCTGTTACCATCCGCCTAGACGCACAGTTCGGGACCCCCTACCCGAGATCCGCCGGTTTTGACACCGACATTGGTGCTTTCATTGAGAGTTCCTCTGTGTCGTCACTTTTAGGCCCGATGGCTTCTCCGATCATTAACAGCGATGTGATCCAGGGTGAGACCTTTCTTCCCAGACAGATCTTCGTATTTGGCGGCTTTGCACTGCAGGCCAATTCGCTTGGCCATCTGGAGCAGATCGAAAGCTACGCCCCTGGCCATCAGGTCAGATTTGGAAGTTTGAGCTACACGGCCAACCTCCGCGGAGACTTGATCTTCGACGGATTCGAGCCGCAGCCGAGCGCGCCGCACTGTGAAGATGGGCATGATCTAGCTCTGCCGCCGAACAGTGCCCTGGAGGCTGCACCCGCATCAGCCCCGACCCTTAATTCAGAGCCAACTGTGCCAATCGAGGATGGGTGGTTGGACACCGCCTCGAGGGCTGCAATCTCTACGGGCGATCGAGCCGAACACCAGCCCTATTCTCTACGAAGCCCGTGACTCCAAGGAGCCGGACTCCTCTCCAGACTCCGAGCCCTCCGCGCCCCTACCGATCGAACCCGATTGGGCGCCGATCATGGAGTTCACCGCCGCGGACATCTTTCAGCACTCGCCCTTTGGCGATATTCTGAATTCACTAAAGTCTCTCTCTTTATCAGGAGAGCCATGGCCGAACTATGGTCAGCAAGGTTGGGATACGGATGATGAATAAATTCAAAGCCCACCCACCACCCACTTCGTAGCCACTGTCGATGATTTAACCGACATGCTCGACTTCGACTCCGAAGACATCGACGGTATGGACGCCGATGCAGGAGACGATCAAGAACCAGCGCCTATAGGGCACTGGAAAGCTACCTCGTCGTATGTTATATACATGGTGGACACCCCAAAAGAAGGCAATGGCGATGGAACAGCAGAGGATAACCCCTCCAAGAAGCAGCCTAAGCGCGGGCGTCAGCGGCGCCGCTCTAAATCCCGCCAAAGCAAAAACGGTGATTCCGGCACGGGAGATAATAACACCCCGGACAGTGCCGAAGACAACCACCTCCAGCAAGATTCAGCATAGGAGGAAAAGCCAGCCCTCATGAGAGAGCGGCAGACAGAGAGGTCGAGGACGATAATTATATGCCTCCCTCTGAAGACGAGGCAAGCCTCGACGACGACGAATTTGTCGTGCCGGAGGATCCCGTCGAACAAGAGCGTTTCAAACGCAGGCTTATGGCCACGGCGAGCAGAGCTTAGAGCTAATCAAGATTTGCTAGCCGACAGATGGACTGAAGTCCTTGCGGCCGAAGAGTATGAACTCGAACGCCCCTCCAAGAGCTACCCAAAGCGCAGGTTGCTACCCCGATTAGAGGAGGAAACACCTAAACCTACATCACCAGCGCATGATGCGGCTGACCGGCCACCCCGTGGCCGGGACAGAGAGGCCTCCTGACCCTCCACTCAAGCCGCACCCCGGCGCCGCTCAAAAAATACCAAGGCACGGGAAAATGCGCCAGACCTGCGAGATATATTGGAGGACAAGGCAAGGCAAACAAGATCGATCTACGGATCGCGTGGGCGCCCCACGGCACGAGACGGTAATCGTCACTCCGGATACAGTACATCCGGCCGGGCCGAAGACAGTAGACAAAGCTCGTTTGAGCTGCGTCGTGATATAGCCCAATACAGAGGCGCCGCACACCCACTATGCTTCAAAGATGAAGTAATGGATCATCAAATCCCCGAGGGTTTCAAACCCGTGAACATCAAATCATACGATGGCACAACAGATCCTGCGGTATGGATCGAGGACTATCTCCTTCATATCCACATGGCCCGCGGTGATGACCTACACGCCATCAAATACCTCCCACTCAAGCTTAAAGGACCAGCTCGGCATTGGCTTAACAGCTTGCCAGCAGAATCAATTGGTTGTTGGGAGGACCTAGAAACCGCATTCCTCGACAATTTCCAGGGCACTTATGTGCGACCACCAGATGCCGATGACCTTAGCCACATAATTCAGCAGCTAGAGGAATCGGCCAGACAATTCTGGACACGTTTCCTAACCAAGAAAAATCAAATCGTTGACTGTCCGGACGCAGAGGCCCTAGTAGCCTTCAAGCATAACATCCGCGACGAGTGGCTTGCATGGCACCTAGGACAGGAAAAGCCGAAATCTATGGCAGCCCTCACGACACTCAGGACCCGCTTTTGCACAGGAGAAGACAGCTGGCTAGCTCGCAGCAATAACATGACCAAAAGCCCTGGTAATTCAGATACCAAGGACGGCAGTGGCAGGTCGCGTCGCAACAAGCAAAAGCGCCGCATTAACGGCGAAAATGCTGAGGATACGACATTTAATGCCGGATTCAGAGGCTCTAAACCCGGTCAGCGGAAAAAGCCATTCAAAAGAAATACTCTGGGCCCGTCCAGTTTGGACCGAATACTCGACCGCTCATGCCAGATACATGGCACCCCCGAAAAACCAGCCAACCACACCAACAGGGATTGTTGGGTGTTCAAGCAGGCAGGCAAGTTAAATGCCGAAAGCAGAGACAAGGGGCTGCATAGTGATGACGAGGAGGAGCCCCGGCCGCTGAACAACAGTGGACAGAAAGGTTTTCCCCCACAAGTGTGGATGGTGAACATGATATACGCAACCCACGTCCCCAAGAGGGAGCGGAAGCGTGCGCTAAGGGACGTATACGCGATGGAGCCAGTCGCCCCAAAGTTCAACCCATGGTCTTCCTGCCCGATCACTTTTGATCGAAGGGACCACCCCACTAGCATCCGTCATGGCGGATTCGCCGCATTGGTTCTAGACCCAATTATTGACGGATTTCACCTCACTAGAGTCCTTATGGACGGCGGCAGCAGCCTGAACCTGCTTTACCAGGATACAGTGCGGAAAATGGGCATCGATCCCTCGAGGATTAAACCCACTAAAACGACCTTTAAAGGCGTCATACCAGGTGTAGAGGCCAACTGTACAGGCTCAGTTACACTTGAAGTGGTCTTCGGATCTCCGGATAATTTCCGAAGCGAGGAGTTAATCTTTGACATAGTCCCGTTCCGCAGTGGCTATCACGCACTGCTCGGGCGAACCGCATTTGCCAAGTTCAATGCGGTGCCGCACTACGCATACCTCAAGCTCAAGATGCCAGGCCCTCGAGGAGTCATCATGGTCAATGGAAACACCGAACGCTCCCTCCGAACGGAGTAGCATACGACGGCTATCGCAGCAGAAGTACAAAGCAGCCTCTCAAGGCAATTCTCCAGTCCGACCATTAAACGTCTGGACACCGTCAAGCGCGCCCGGAGTAACCTACAACAAGACCGCCTGACACGTTCCGAGCAAGCGTAGCAATGCAGCCCCAACCCCAGCCCTCGCGAACTTGCGAAACCAGTGTTGCGCGTACATAACTACGCTCTGGAAATACCATGGGCACAGG
This sequence comes from Triticum urartu, assembly GCF_003073215.2. Lineage (NCBI taxonomy): Eukaryota > Viridiplantae > Streptophyta > Magnoliopsida > Poales > Poaceae > Triticum > Triticum urartu. Next base: position 147,894,709 of record NC_053028.1, on the reverse strand, counting down.
GGGAGGGGCACCATCACGGCACGCCCAAAACGCGGCTTAAACCGCACTAGGGGCTGCCGATTTCTTAATGTTCTCTTATTTTCAGGACTCCATTCTTCGGAAGGCTTGTTTGGCAGTACAATTGCCGCACAAACGATACAACCAGGGAAGCAGAAAGCTACGCCGCACTATGGAACTCTAAGGTGGTCTGTATAACGAGCAGTATACCTGTTTCACATAACATTCCGCAGCTCGCCCCTGGAAAGGACGTGTTAAATAGTCCCATCTTTTGCTTATTGCACTATTTGTATCGTTCTGCTTTGATCGCAGCTTTTTTAAATAAAAAATGCATAGCTTTCGTCTATTATTGCATTACTCTTTTTTACGAATATATGTTCATTAATGACATGTTGCACCCGTACACTTTGGTACGGCCAATACGCCAGGGGCTTAAGTACCCCACAATACAGTGTGAGAAGTCCGAACACTTTCACAAGTGCGGCACCCCGAACTTATAGCATTATATGCATCGGCTCCGAATCATGTCTTGGGTCAATAGTTGGGTTTGCCCGGCTCCTATGTTTTGGTACCTTACGTTCCGTTATATCGGCTAAGATAGCACTAGGAGCACTACTACGATTGTGCCCCAGTTGAGCTGGGCTAAGCACCTCAGTAGAGAAAGCTAAAACTGACCGTCATGATGAGGCGAGAGCTGGTCGCCGTTCGAGAGGTTTTCGAGTCCCTAAAGACTTATGCCGATTAGAGCGAGGAGTCGGCTTTGTCCGGCCTAGGCGTGGATAGCGCCCCGAACTCGGTCTTCCGAACACTAGGGGCTTCGCCGAAATTTAAAATTATAGAATTCTATGGCTAAGTGAGAGTGTTCAAGCATTATAGTCCAATTGCCTTGTTCGTTGTGTTGAGCGCCTCCCTCGAAGGACCCAAGAATGGGAAAAAGAGCGCTCATGTTTATCCCGAACACCCCAGCACTCGTGGCATGGGGGCAGAAGCCGACGACTCACCATCTCTCAAATTTGATAAACGGCCTCACAGAAGGTAATATTTTAGATTCAAAAGCGTTGCTTAGTGCATATGAACAAGTTTTCAGCGTACAGGATCACAAATGCGAGTTTACTCAAAAATTACATCTTTGGAGCATTCATCCGCTATAAAGCGGGCACCCTTCAGGACGCCCTCATAATACGCTTCCGGGATGTGATGCTCCTTGCCCGGCGGCGGCCCGTCCTTCACCAGCTTCTCCGCATCCATCTTGCCCCAATGCACTTTAGCACGGGCAAGCGCCCTATGGGCACCTTCGATGCAGACGGAGCACTTGATTACTTCAAGCCGTGGACAGGTGAAAGTGCAACTATCCCTAGGTGGTTTTGATAATTCATAACAACATATAGCTCATTGAGCTAATGCTATTCCAAGATGACTATTTCAGGAAAGCTCAATGATTGGCATGGCATGGATGTGAAAGTGGAACCCTCAAAATGCTAAGGACAAAGGATTGGCTCAAGCTCAAAAGCTCAAGACTCTTCATTTTATATTTTAGTGATCCAAGATCACATTGAGTCTTTAGGAAAAGCCAATACTATCAAGGAGGGATGAGGTGTTGCTTAATGATCCTCTTGCTTCATGTGCTTAGTGATATGCTCCAAAACCCTCAACTACTTTCCCATATCCACATATGACCTAAACCCTAAGCCAAACTCGGTCCTACCGATTCTTTCTATCCGGCGCCACCGAGTTTCACTTGTCATAAGCCACTGCCAAACCCTAGCAATTCGGTTCTACCGATAGGGATCTCGGTCTCACCGAGATGGGATTGCAAACTCTCTGTTTCCCTTTCGTAACTTTTCGGTCTCACCGAAAGAGCGGATCGGTCCCACCGAGATTGCAATGTAAATTCAGTGTTTCCTTTTTGTAACTTTTCGGTCTCACCGAAAGAGCAAATCGGTCCCACCGAGTTTGCCTGACCAACTCTCTGGTTAGCTAATTACCAAAATCGGTCTCACTGAGTTTGTGTAATCGGTCTCACCGAGATTTCGTTATGCCCAAACCCTAACCATATCGGTCCTACCGAGTTGCATGTCAGTCCCACCGAAAATCTCTAACGGTCACTAGGTTTACCTTTTCGGTCCGACCGAGTTTGTTGATTCGGTCCCACCGAGATTGGAAAACTGTGTGTAACAGTTGTATTTTGTGTGGAGGCTATATATACCCCTCCACCTCCTCTTCATTCATGGAGAGAGCCATCAGAACACATACACAATTCCAACTCATATGTTCTGAGAGAGAACCACCTACTCATGTGTTGAGACCAAGATATTCCATTCCTACCATATGAATCTTGATCTCTAGCCTTCCCTAAGTTGCTTTCCACTCAAATCTTCTTTCCACCAGATCCAAATCCTATGAGAGAGAGTTGAGTGTTGGGGAGACTATCATTTGAAGCACAAGAGCAAGGAGTTCATTACCTACACACCATTTGTTACTTCTTGGAGAGTGGTGTCTCCTAGATTGGCTAGGTGTCACTTGGGAGCCTCCGACAAGATTGTGGAGTTGAACCAAGGAGTTTGTAAGGGCAAGGAGATCGCCTACTTCGTGAAGATCTACCGCTAGTGAGGCAAGTCCTTCGTGGGCGATGGCCATGGTGGGATAGACAAGGTTGCTACTTCATGGACCCTTTGTGGGTGGTTGCTTCTTCGTGGACCCTTCATGGGTGGAGCCCTCCGTGGACTCGCGCAACCGTTACCCTTCGTGGGTGGAGCCCTCCGTGGACTCGCGCAATCGTTACCCTTCGTGGGTTGAAGTCTCCATCAACGTGGATGTAGGATAACACCACCTATCCGAACCACGGGAAAAACATCAGTGTCTCCAATTGCGTTTGAATTCTCCAAACCCTTCCCTTTACATTCTTGCAAGTTGCATGCTTTACTTTCCGCTGCCAATATACTCTTTGCATGCTTGCTTGAATTGTGTGATGATTGCTTGACTTGTCCTGCAATAGCTAAAATCTGCCAAGAACTAAAATTGGGAAAAGGCTAAGTTTTTATTTGGTCAAGTAGTCTAATCACCCCCCTCTAGACATACTTTTGATCCTACAACAGGCATCCACCAGCCGCCTCACCAGCCTGAAGTAGCTCCCAGGCAGAGCCTCTCCAGGCCTAAGCCGAACTATGATGCCCTTTATGGCCTGTTCGGCCACCTTGTGGAGCTCGACCATTTGCTTCAGCTGGTCGCTCAAAGGCACCAGGTGTCCGGCCTCAGCATACTGAGACCAGAACACCTTCTCCGTCGAGCTCCCCTCTTCGGCTCGGTAGTAAGCGGTGGCATCAGACGCACTGCGGGGCAAATCTGCTAATGCTCCTGGAGAGCTCCGGACTCGGGTAAGTAACAAGTAATTCACTTTCACGTGCTTGCTTTGCATAATGAATGCCTTACCCGCCGCTATCTTCTTCATCGCTTCAATTTCTTGGAGGGCTTTCTGGGCTTTGGCCTTGGCAGACTTCGCGCTTTTGAGGGCTGCCGCAAGCTCGGACGCTTGCGTCTTTGAGTCAAGCTCCAAACTCGTGTTTTTCACGAGAGCCTGGAGCTCTTTCTGCACCTCCTCCACCTGCGCCTCCTGCTTCCCTTTCTTTGTGCGCTCCGCGGCCGCTCTGTTTTCGGCCTCGGATAGCGCTTTCTTAAGGGTTGCCACCTCGGTCGTGGCCCCTATAATAGCATGTTGATCCTATCATTTTTTCAACCACATCTTCTCTATATACTTGCGCAAGGTATTACTTACCTTCCTTCTCCTCGAGTTGCCTCTTGACATGGCCGAGCTTGTTCTCGGACCGCGCGAGGTTTTTCTTCAGCGTATCCACCTCCGCAGTTAGTGCGGCGGAGGCCAGCAGCGAAGCCTGCATACGCATATTGACTTGATTATGTTAGACTCCTGCGAATGTTATTAGATCCTCTATTCATCTTTTCTTTCCAAACGCCAAACAGAGCATGAGGGGCTACTGTCTATGCGGTAATATTTTTACATATTCTTTACTTACCTCAAAGCCCGTTAGAAGGCTGGCACAGGCTTCAGCCAGTCCGCTCTTGGCGGACTGAACCTTCTGGATCACCGCACTCATAATAGTGCGGTGCTCCTCGTTGATGGAGGCGCCGTTAAGCACCTCCAGCAAATTGTCCGGCGCCTCCAGTTGGACGGAGGTCACCGGCTCGGTAGGCTTGCTCCTCTTGGAAGGAGGCTGCCTACCGAAGTCCGGAACCGTTGAAGGTTCCGGCGCGGTGTCCGGCTCAAGGCCGGACTCGGAGCCCTTGGGGGTTTTATCCCCTTTACGCCTGGAGTCCGGGAGGTCGCCTTGCGGCGCCTCCAGGACCACCTCCTCCTGGCTTGGAACCTGTTGGGACGCCACCTCGGCGTCGTCCGTAGGGTGGGGGGAGGTAGCCATCGGAAGCGAATTCACATCCGATGAATCCAGGGAGCCGCTCGACGACTCGTCGAGCCCGGCCTTGGGCAGACTGCATAGTCATATTCGGCGTAAGGAGGAGCTGTGCAAGAAAGGAACACTATGAATTGCTCTGGTGTCTGAATACTTACGATCTCGCCAAGGGCTTGGCCCTGTGCGACCACTCCTCTTTGCTGTCGTCGGTATTGGTGGAGTAGTCCGGAGGAAGGGTCTTCCCCTTCTTGGACCCTTCAGCCTCCCCAGTTGGGGTGGCCTTCCTTTTCTTCCCTCCTCCCGCTGGAGGGGGAGAGGTCTCTTCTTCCTCCTCCTCGTCTTCATGGGAGGAGTGCGCCTTGGATTCATCGGATGATGAATCCGACACCTCCTGGCGCCGGGCACTCTTTCGAGTCCCCGTGGCCTTCTTCTTGGCCTTCTTCTCCGGCACCACATAGGGTGCCGGAACCAGCAGCTTCGCCAAGCGAGCGTCCGCTGGGCCTTCGGGCAAAGGAGCCGGACAGTTGATCTGTCCGGACGTCTCCTGCCAATCCTGTCAAAGGTAAGGGAGCTTAGATCCTGCATGGAGTCAAACTATGAAAAACTAATACCCTGTAAAAGGTAAAACCAGCTTACCGCACGAGCGTGACGCTGCGTGCTGAATCCGCGATCCTCGGTAGCGGATGCGGGGCCCTCGGCGCCCTTGAAAAGCACCTTCCAGGCATCTTCGTACGTTGTGTCAAAGAGCCTGCTCAGAGTTCGGTGCCGCACCGGGTCGAACTCCCACAGGTTGAAAGCCCGTTGTTGACACGGGAGGATCCGGCGGATGAGCATAACCTGGACTACGTTGACAAGTTTGAGCTTCTTGTCCACCAGGGTTTGGACGCATGTTTGGAGTCCGGTCAGCTCTCCTTTTTTACCCCACGACAGGCCCATCTCTTTCCTGGAGGTGAGCCACGTAGGGGGTCCGGATCGAAACTCGGGGGCTGCGACCCATTCAGGGTCGCGCGGCTCGGTGATGTAAAACCACCCCGATTGCCACCCCTTTAGTGTCTCCACAAAGGAGCCCTCGAGACATAGGACGTTGGGCATCTTGCCCACCATGGCGCCTCCGCACTCCGCCTGGGTGCCGCGCACCACCTTTGGCTTGACATTGAAAGTCTTGAGCCATAGGCCGAAATGGGGGCGGATGCAGAAGAAAGCCTCGCACGATGATAAACGTCGAGATGTTGAGGACAAAGTTCGGGGCCAGATTGTGGAAATCCAGGCCATAGTAGAACATGAGCCCCCGGACAAATGGGTGGAGAGGGAAGCCCAGTCTACGGAGGAAATGGGGGAGGAACACCACCCTCTCATGGGGCCTAGGGGTGGGGATGAGCTACCCCTCTTCGGGAAGCCGATGCACAATGTCGTTAGACAAGTATCCGGCCTTCCTCAGTTTTTTGATGTGTCCCTCCATGACGGAGGAGACCATCCACTTGCCTCCCGCTCTGGACATGGCTGGAGAAGGTTGAGGTGGGGTGTGCGGAATTGGGCGCTGGAGCTCGAGTGCACGGAAATGGATAGGCAAAGGAGGAAGAAGGCGTGGATGAAAAGGTGGATCCTTATCCCCTTATATGGGTGGACGCGACTATGCGTCCCCACCAGCCTGGTAAAACTCGCTTATCTCCCAAGCGCCATAATCAATGGCGCGGTTGGGTTACCCATGCCCGTATTGATGAGAATCCCGGAATAAGGGAACACGATCTCTGCTTTGACAAGGCGTGCCAAGGAAACCGCCTCGCTAAACGCGCTGAGGTGGGACAGTAAAACGATTCGAATAAAGACTTGGCCGTGGTGTGATGTCACACTACGGAATACGTCAGCAGATTAGATTTGTGTAAATATTATTCTCTCTATGGCAATATGTGGAAACTTATGTTGCAGAGCCGGACACTACCTTTGTGTTCAAAATCTTCTATGAAGTACTTGGAGGAGGAACCCGCCTTACAATGCCGAAGACAATCTGCACGCCGGACTTGTCATCATTGAAGCCTGGTTCAGGGGCTAATGAGGGAGTCCTGGATTTGGGGGTGTACGGATAGCCGGACTATACCTTCGGCCGGACTCCTGGACTATGAAGATACAAGATTAAAGACTTTGTCCCGTGTCCGGAAGGGACTTTCCTTAGCGTGGAAGGCAAGCTTGGCGATACGGATATGTAGATCTCCTACCATTGTAACCGACTCTGTGTAACCCTAGCCCCTCTCCGGTGTCTATATAAACTGGAGGGTTTTAGTCCGTAGGATGAACAACAATCATACCATAGGCTAGCTTCTAGGGTTTAGCCTCCTCGATCTCGTGGTAGATCCACTCTTGTACTACCCATATCATCAATATTAATCAAGGAGGACGTAGGGTTTTACCTCCATCAAGAGGGCCCGAACCTGGGTAAAACATCGTGTCCCCTGCCTCCTGTTACCATCCGCCTAGACGCACAGTTCGGGACCCCCTACCCGAGATCCGCCGGTTTTAACACCGACACACATCATCACCTCGCCCTTAACTAGTCTCTGTTTTATTTTGCAACTCCCGTTTCGAGTTACTACTCTTAGTAACTGAACAAGTATCAAATACTGAGGTGTTGTTATAAACACTAGTAAAGTACACATCAATAACATGTATATCAAATATATACTTTGGTTCACTTTGCCATCCTTCTTATCTGCTAAGTATCTAGGGCAGTTCCACTTCCAGTGACCATTTCCTTTGCAGTAGAAGCACTCAGTTCCAGTCTTGGGTCTAGCTTTGAGCTTCTTCATGGGAGCAGCAACTTGCTTGCTATTATTCTTTGAAGTTCCTCTTTCTTTCCCTTTGCCCTTTTTCTTGAAACTTGTGGTCTTGTTAACCATCAACACTTGATGCTATTTCTTGATTTCTACCTTCGCCGATTTCAGCATCGCGAAGAGCTTGGAAATTACTTTCGTTATCCCTTGCATATTTTAGTTCATCACTAAGTTCTAGTAACTTGGTGATAGTGACTAGAGAACTTTGTCAATTACTATCTTATCTGGAAGATTAACTCCCACTTGATTCAAGCAATTGTAGTACTCAGACATTCCGAGCACATGCTCACTCATTGAGCTATTCTCCTCCATCTTTTAGGCAAAATACTATCAGAGGTCTCATACCTCTTGACACGGGCATGAGTATGAGGTACCAATTTCAATTCTTGGAGCATCTTATATGCTCCATGGTGTTCAAAACATTTTTGAAGTCCCGGTTCTAAGCCATAAAGCATGGTGCACTGAACTATCAAGTAGTCATCATACCGAGCTTGTCAAACATTCATAACGTCTGCATCTACTCCTGCAATAGGTTTGTCAACTAGTGGTGCATCAAGGACATAATTCTTCTGTGCAGCAATGAGGATAATCCTCAGATCACGGACCTAGTCCGCATCATTGCTACTATCATCTTTCAACATAGTTTTTCTCTAGGAACATATCAAAAATAAACAGGGAGCTACATCACGAGCTATTGATCTACAACATAGTTATGCAAATACTATCAGGACTAAGTTCGTGATAAATTAAAGTTCAATTAATAAAATTACTTAAGAACTCCCACTTAGATAGACATCTCTCTAATCATTTAAGTGATCACGTGATCCATATCAACTAAATCATGTCCGATCATCACGTGAGATGGAGTAGTTTTCAATGGTGAACATCACTATGTTGATCTTATCTACTATATGATTCATGCTTGACCTTTCGGTCTCTAGCGTTCCAAGGCCATATCTACATATGCTAGGCTCGTCAAGTTTAACCCGAGTATTCCGCGTGTGCAAAACTGGCTTGCACCCATTGTATGTGAACGTAGAGCTTATGACACCCGATCATCACGTGGTGTCTCGGCACGATGAACTGTGGCAACGGTGCATACTCAGGGAGAACACTTATACCTTGAAATTTAGTGAGAGATCATCTTATAATGCTACCTCCGAACTAAGCAAAATAAGATGCATAAAGGATAAACATCACATGCAATCAATATAAGTGATATGATATGGCCATCATCATCTTGTGCCTTTGATCTCCATCTCCAAAGCACCGTCATGATCACCATCGTCACCGTCTTGACACCTTGATCTCAATCGAAATATCGTTGTCGTCTCGCCAACTATTGCTTCTACGACTATTGCTACCGCTTAGTGATAAAGTAAAGCAATTACATGGCGATTGCATTTCATACAATAAAGTGACAACCATATGGCTCCTGCCATTTGCCGATAACTGTGTCACAAAAGATGATCACTTCATACAATAAAATTTAGCATCATGTCTTAACCATATCACATCACAACATGCCCTGCAAAAACAAGTTAGACGTCCTCTACTTTGTTGTTGCAAGTTTTACGTGGCTGCTACGGGCTGAGTAAGAATCGTTCTTACCTACGCATCAAAAACCACAACGCATTATAGTGATTGCTTTTTAATCTTTAGAAAGAACCCTGTTCATTGAATCCGATTCAACTAAAGCTGGAGAAATAGACACCCACTAGCCACCTGTGTGTGAAGCATGTCGGTAGAACCAGTCTCGCATAAGCGTACGCGTAATGTCGGTCTGGGCCGCTTCATCCAACAATGCCGCTGAATCAAGAATCAACTAGTGACGGCAAGAAAAATGTATATACCCACGCCCACAAATCCTTTGTGTTCTACTCGTGCATATAACTTCTACGCATAAACCTGGCTCAGATGCCACTGTTGGGGAACGCAGTAATTTCAAAAAAAATCCTACACACATGCAAGATCATGGTGATGCATAGCAAAGAGAGGGGAGGGTATCGTCTACGTACCCTCGTAGATCGTAAGCGGAAGCGTTATGACAACGCGGTTGATGTAGTCATACGTATTCATGATCGTCCGATCTAGTATCGAAGATACGACAGCTCCACGATCTGCACACGTTCAGCTCAGTGACGTACCGCGAACTCACGATCTAGAGCTTTGAGGGAGACCTTCGTCAGCACGACGGCCTGATGACGGTGATGATGTTGCTACCGGAACAGGGCTTCGCCTAAGCACCACTATGATATTACCGAGGTGGATTATGGTGGAGGGGGGCACCGCACACGGCTAAAGATCAGTGATCAACTTCTGTGTCTATGGGGTGCCCCCTCCCCCGTATATAAAGGAGTAGAGGAGGGGGAGGGGGCCGACCTCTCTAGGCGTGCCCCAAGCAGTCCTACTCCCACCTGGAGTAGGATTCCCCCCGCCTTCCCTTTGTCGGTTCTAGGAGAGAAGGAAGGAGAGGGAAGAAGGAAGGAAAGGGGGGGGGACCCCCTTCCCAATTCGTATTGGGCTTGGGGCGGGGGGGGCACCCCCTCCTTTGCTTCTTTCCCCTCTCTTCCACTAAGGCCCAATAAGACCCGTATACCTCCTGGGGGGTTCTTGTAACCTCCCGGTACTTCAGTATACTCCCGATTTCACCCGAAACCAATTCCGATGTCCAAACATAGGCTTCCAATATATCCATGTTTACGTCTCAACCATTTCGAGACTCCTCGTCATGTCCGTGATCAAATCCGGGACTCCAAACTACCTTCAGTACATCAAAACACATAAACTCGTAATACCGATCGTCACTTAACGTTTAGCGTGCGGACCCTATGGGTTCGAGAACTATGTAGACATGACCGAGACATGTCTCCGGTCAACAACCAATAGCGGAACCTGGATGCTCATATTGGTTCCTACATATTCTACGAAGATCTTTATCGGTCAAACCGCATAACGATATACGTTGTTCCCTTTGTCATCGGTATGTTACTTGCCCGAGATTTGATCATTGGTATCTCAATACCTAGTTCAATCTCATTACCGGCAAGTCTCTTTACTCGTTCCGTAATGACACATCCTGTAACTAACTCATTAGCTACATTTCTTGCAAGGCTTATTGTGATGTACATTACCGAGAGGGCCCAGAGATACCTCTCCGACAATCGGAGTGACAAATCCTAATCTTGATCCATGCCAACTCAACAAACACCATTGGAGACACCTGTAGAGCATCTTTATAATCACCCAGTTACGTTGTGATGTTTGGTAGCACACAAAGTGTTCCTCCGGTATTCGGGAGTTGCATAATCTCATAGTCATAGGAACATGTATAAGTCATGAAGAAAGCAATAGCAATAAAACTGAACGATCATTATGCTAAGCTAACGGATGGGTCTTGTCCATCACATCATTCTCTAATGATGTGATCCCGTTCATCAAATTACAACACATGTCCATGGCTAGGAAACTTAACCATCTTTGATTAACGAGCTAGTCAAGTAGAGGCATACTAGGGACACTATGTTTGTCTATTTATTCACACATGTACTAAGTTTCTGGTTAATACAATTATAGCATGAATAATAAACATTTATCAGGATATAAGGAAATATAAATAAAAACTTTATTATTGCCTCTAGGGCATATTCCCTTCAAAAGCCTCCTCAAACTCAGTTTTTCCCGCAAGGAAGAGTCCTTCTCAGACTTCCAGGACTAGACGCCACGGTCCTTGGCGTCTGGCCCAGCCGCCATGGGCCTCGGTGTACCACCCCGGATATGAGTTACCAAATATGTAATCCAACTCTTGCCGTTTCCGGCGTTAAGTCATTTTATTTTCTTGTGTTCGGGTTTTTGTCTCCGTGTGTTGTTATCGTTGTCATGCATCTCATTTCATGTCATCATGTGCATTGCATTTGCATACGTGTTCATCTCATGCATTTGAGCATTTTCCCCGTTGTCCGTTTTGCATTCCGGCGCTCCGTTCTCCTCCGGTGGTCATTTCTACCTTTCTTTCGTGTGTGGGGATTAAACATTTCTGGATTGGACCGAGACTTGCCAAGCGGCCTTGGTTTACTACCGGTAGACCGCCTGTCAAGTTTCGTACCATTTGGACTTCGTTTGATGCTCCAACGGTTAACCGAGGGACCGAGAAGGCCTTGTGTGTGTTGCAGCCCAACACCTCTCCAATTTGGCCCAAAACCCTCTCCATCATCTAGAGCGTTCGATCACGATCGCGTGGCCGAAAACCGCACCTCATTTGGACTCTCCTAGCTCCCTCTATGCCTATATAAAGACACCCCCAAAAATCTCCTTCTCCTTCCCCCGAAAACCCTAGATTCGTTTCTCCGCGCGCCGGACATTGTCCGGACCGTGCCGGCCCCCCCCCCCCCCAGCCACTCCCGCGCCGCCACGTCACCGCCGCCGACCCGCGCGCCGCCGGCGCCCGTCGGGCCCAGATCCGGCCCCCGCAGCCCGGCTCTCCTCCAACCGCGCCGCCCCGCGTCTTCCCCACGCCCGGCGCCTCCCCTCCCGGCCGGCCGCCATGCCAGCATTGCCGGCTGTCACCGCGGCGTCCTCTCGCCGGCCGGACCTCACCGGCGACGCCCGCGGCTTCGCCGCCCCGCGCCGCCCTCTCCCTCCGCCGGCGCCACGCGCCATCGAAGCCGCCGCGTTGCTCGCCGCCTGGATCCGGCGTCTCCTCCCTCCGGCGACCGCGGCAAGTCTGGCCACCGCGACGTCCATTTCCGGCCAACCTCGGGTCTCGTGATGAACAGTGCCAGGATCCCGATCTGGATCTAGATCGGTTGACTTTTTGCCCGAAACCCTAATTTTTTGTCTATGTTCATCGCATCATAACTTTGCATCCGTAGCTCCGTTTTGGGCATATAGCATATCAAAATGTTTGTCTCAGAGAGCACATCATTTCATCTCATTGCATCATTTTCATTTGAGTTCTTCTTGATGCCCGAAATGCTGTTGGAAGAGTGCTATTTGAGATAATTGTCAGATCTGCTGCTCCAATTAGATATTTGTCATTTTTGCCATGATTATTGTGTGCATGATATGCCCCTATGCTCTACATGTGTTTTGTTATATGTTTTGCCATATATCCAGAGGTGTAACCCATGTATTTTTGTGATGTGTGTGGTGACTAACACAAGCTTGCAAAGTGGAGCATTCGTTAATGCTGATTTCAGGTACTTAGCATTTCCACTAAGTCCTTGGTCTGTTTATCTCATTATGCCATATTTTCATGTTGTTTCCTAGTGATCCGTGCCTCTTTGGAGGATGATCAGTAAGGATGTTTTGTTAATCTTGTAGCGCTCTATCCATCCATGTATTTGTTTGCAATTATGGAGCACCCTAGCTTGATCCAATCAAGCTCTACTTTTGTCATTTCGTGAATCTGGGCAGATTGTCTACTTATTAGCAATTTTGCCGAGGATGTTGTAGTTGATCCGTGCATGCTATGTTATTGTTCTTGCCATGTCTAGCTTGTATTTTGTGTATTATTGATGGGTGCATGCTTAGATTGTCATGACATGCTCTGTAGTGAGTGCATCGAGCTCGTAAACATGCCTACTTGATATCTGTTTCAGCATGCTCCAGTTTTCAGTAAGTCTGAGAACTGATTATGTTTTTGCCATGTTCACATGCTTGCAAATGTATTTTCTGATCCCTTTTGGCTCAAGGTCACTAAGGGACTTTTGTTAAGCTCTTTGAGTAGCTCCATGCCATGCTTTACTTTTCCATGTTCAGGTCTTGTAGCATATTGTTTTCATGCTCCAAAGAGTGCTATCTGATCTGAAATTCCACACAAGTGTTAATTTCACTAAGTCTGAGATCTGTTTACCAAATGCATTTTTTCCATGCTTGTTTGAACCTGTTAATGGATGAATTGGCCGTAGCTCAGTGCTAGCCTTTTGTTAAGCATCATGAATGGATTCCTGCCATGTATTGTTTTGTCATATTTGGGTGCTGTAGCACGTTCATCTTGTTGCATTTATATGGCTACTTGCTGAAAATCGCAGAACGTGGTCATATTTGAATTGCTTGCCATTTCCAAACCGTAACTCCGATTCCGGTGATCTTTATACCGTTTTCAAGCGATTTCATCTCACCTTTCCAGTGGCGCACTTGGATTTCCACGTTGAGGCCAGGTTCATTCATTCCTTGCCAAATCTTGCATATGCATCACATATCGCATCCCACATAGCATACCATGTTTGCATCATATTGTTTGAGCTTTGCACGTGGTTGATTGTGTCCTTGTTGCTTGTTTGTCTTGTTTGGGTAGAGCCGGGAGACGAGTTCGCTAACGAGGAGCCCGTTGAGTTTGCTTTCGAGGATCCAGTCAACTCTGACAACTTTGCAGGCAAGATGATCATACCCTCGAAATCACTACTATCTTTGCTATGCTAGATGCTCGCTCTTTTGCTATGCCTATGCTATGATGCCTACCACTTGATTTCATGCCTCCCAAATTGCCATGTCAAACATCTAACCCACCATGTCCTAGCAAACCGTTGATTGGCTATGTTACCGCTTTGCTCAGCCCCTCTTATAGCGCTGCTAGTTGCAGGTGAAGATTGGAGACCGTTCCTTGTTGGAACATTATTTACTTGTTGGGATATCATTATATTGCCTTGTTATCTTAATGCATCTATATACTTGGTAAAGGGTGGAAGGCTCGGCCTCCCGCCTAGTGTTTTGTTCCACTCTTGCCGCCCTAGTTTCCGTCATATCGGTGTTATGTTCCCGAATTTTGCGTTCCTTACGCGGTTGGGTTATAATGGGAACCCCTTGATAGTTCGCCTTGATTAAAGCTTTTCCAGCAATGCCCAACCTTGGTTTTACCATTTGCCACCTAGCCTCTTTTTCCCTTGGGTTTCCGGAGCCCAAGGGTCATCTTATTTTAAACCCCCCCGGGCCAGTGCTCCTCTGAGTGTTGGTCCACCTGTCAGCTGCCGGTGGCCACCAGGGGCAACTCTGGGCTGGCCTACCCGTACCTAGGACAATCTGAGTGTGCCCTGAGAAAGAGATATGTGGAGCTCCTATCGGGATTTGTCGGCACATTCGGGCGGTGTTGCTGGATTTGTTTTAACTTGTCGAAGTGTCTTGTAGAACTGGGATACCGAGTCTGATCGGAATGTCTCGGGAGGAGGTCTATTCCTTCGTTGACCATGAGAGCTTGTCATGGGCTAAGTTGTGACTCCCCTGCAGGGATTTGAACTTTCAAAAGCCGTGCCCGCGGTTATGGGCAGATGGGAATTTGTTAATGTCCGGTTGTAGATAACTTGAACCTTAACTTAATTAAAATGAATCAACTGTGTGAGTTACCGTGATGGTCTCTTCTCGGCGGAGTCCGGGAAGTGAACACGGTGTTGGAGTAATGCTTACCGCAGGATGACCTCTAGTTACTCGCTCGCGCTTTGCCTCCTCTTCTCGCTCTCTTTTGCGAACAGGATAGCCACCATATATGCTAGTCGCTTGCTGCAGCTCCACATATTTTTCCTTGCCTTACCTATTTAGCTTAAATAGTCTTGATCGCGAGGGTGCGAGATTGCTGAGTCCCTGTGGCTCACAGATTACTTCCAAACCAGATGCAGGACCCGATGACTCCGTTCCAGATGACGCGCTTGAGCTCAAGTGGGAGTTCGACGAGGACTCACGCCGATACTACGTGTGTTTCCCTGATGATCAGTAGTGGTGCCCAGTTGGGGTGATCGGGACCGTGTCGCATGTTGGGTTGTTCTTCTATTTTGGCGCCGTAGTCGGGCCATGAGTGTTTGAATGTTGTAATGCTATTTATGTACTTTGATTGACGTGGCGAGTGTAAGCCAACTATGTATCTCCCCTTTTATTATCTATATTACATGGGATGTTGTGAAGATTGCCTAACTTGCGACATTGCTTTCAATGCGGTTATGCCTCTAAGTCGTGCCTCGACATGTGGGAGCTATAGCCGCATCGAGGGCGTAACAAGTTGGTAATCAGAGCCTTCCCCGACCTTAGGAGCCCCCATTGCTTGATCGTTTTTAGCGGCCGAGTTGTGTCTAGAAAAATGTTTTGAGTCATTTAGGAATTATATATCGGAGAGTTTAGGAATTCTTTTTACTCCCCAGTCTCCTCATCGCTCTGGTAAGGCATCCTGACGTAGAGTTTTGACTCTTCTCTTCTCAAATTTCACTAAATTTTTTTTAGGATCACGCGGGTATCTTGGAATCGTTCCGATGGTTTAGTGACGAGAACATTGTTCTTGGTGCCTCCTGTCTTTAGGGGTTGTGGCAGTGTCCCGGGGAGTAGAGCTCCGAGGTGTTGTCGTCACAATTTTATCGTTGCAGTTCTAGAATACCTGAGTTTAGTACACCGACATCGAAAATCTCCTTTATGCAGTTCGTTGGTGAGATAACCTCGACGCCACCCAGTACTGGGGCGGGAGTTCGGGAGTATCGCCATAACTTGTATAACGAATGCTTTTCGAAGGTTGAGGTAGATAGTTTCCGAAGTTTTCTCGGTTATGTGTTGAAGGATGGATACGGCTGGATGTAGGATTTGCTAGTTTTGGGTGAGATATTATGCTTCCCCTGTATCCCCAACACCTGATTGCATAACCGGAAAGGTTTGGGAGTTTCATAGGTGGGAACTCTTGTAGCTCTAGTTCTTCTTCCACGGATATTTGGTTTGAGATTGGGATTTCTTACTGAGTATTCATTCTTGATCCGTACCCTGTTGATTTATTCCTCTACCTAAATTCTAAGTGGCTTCTCAATTTATGGATATGTGACCATTTCAAGAGGAACGCATTCGTTCTTATGTTCGGATGTGAAGACTATATGTTGCAATTTCATCCCGTTTGATTCAGCTTCATTTTATCTGTCAATGTGCTAATGGTTGTCACCCTCTTCAGGATGGCTCCCGCTAAGAGCACCAATCAGAATCAGAATCAGGATCCGCCACCACCTCCACCTCCTCCGGAGGCATGGCAAGCTGTGATGGCTGCAACTAATGCAAACACGCAGTTGATCATGCAAATTCTTCAAGAGCACAATCAAGCGAACCAAGGAAACCAAGGCAACAATCAGAATCACTTTGCTACACTCAACCAGTTCCTTGCTAACAGGCCAAAGACTTTCAGCAATTGTGTTGAGGCAACCGATGCTGACGATTGGCTTGTGGACTTGTGCAAGCATTTCGAGTGCAGTAATGTCAGGCCTGAGGACTTTGTCAAGTTCGCTTCCTTCTAACTCAAAGACCAAGCTGCAGAGTGGTTCCAGCAGTACAAGGATTCCAGAGGTGGACATGTGATTACCTGGGATGAATTCCGTCAAGATTTCAGAGCTCACCATATTCCCTAGAGTGTGGTTGAAAGCAAGCGTGAGGAATTCCGCAACCTGAAGCAAGGCTCTTTGTCTGTCTATGACTACAACAAGTTGTTTCAGAAGCTCGCCCGCTTTGCTAAGCAGGACGTCCCTGACGAGAAGAGCATGATATACCAGTTCAGGGGTGGTCTCAGAGAAGAAATCCAGCTAGCTCTTGTTCTCTTTGAGCCCTTGAGGTACGATGAGTTCTACAACATGGCATTGAATCAAGAGGCCGCTCAACTGAGGTGTGATGCTTCCAAGAAGCGAGTCAAGGACACTACTCCTTCTTCCTCTACTCAAGTGGCCAAGCAGCAGAAGTATTGGCTTCCTCAACCTCCGTTCCGTCAGCCGTATCAGCAGAAGAGCAAAGGTGGCAGTGGATCCTCCCACCCACCCAACCCTGGCTTTCAGAACAAGACTTCGTCTCAAGCTCCAAGATCGAGTGCTCCGTATCACCGTCCGCTTTCAGAGGTCACGTGCAACAAGTGCCAACAGAAGGGTCACTATGCCAACAAATGCTTCAATCAGAGGCGTCTCCCTCCCCCTCCTCCTGTGAGATCGGCAAGTACAGCTGTGGTCAAGCATAAACCCAAGCACGCCAAGGTCAACTTGATGAACGCAACTCAGGCAGAGGACTTGTCAGATGTCATCATGGGTAACCTTCCTGTTAACGATATTCTAGCTAAAGTTCTTTTTGACACGGGTCCATCGCATTGTTTCATCTCGAGACCGTTTACATCTAGGCATGAATTGAGTTCGCAAGTTTTGCCTAGTCCGTTAGCAGTTGTCTCTCCCGGTAAGCGCATTCATGCTAACTCCATCGTTCCGGATGTTACTATCACTTTGGGTGACTACAAGTTTCTGGCTTCTCCAACGGTTCTTGGTGATTTGGATATTGATCTTATTCTCGGAATGAATTGGCTTTCTAAGCATAAGGCGCATCTTGATTGTGCAGCCAGGCAGATTCAATTGACTCATTCGTCTGAGGATGTATTTGTCTTTGCCGCTCATGATGATACCATCCGTCTGTTTTCCCTCAATGAGAAGGGTGAACTGGATGCTATCTCGCAAATTCCAGTCGTTTGCGAATATCAAGACGTCTCTCCAGAAGAGCTTCCAGGAATGCCTCCGCACCGGCCAGTTGAATTCGTCATTGATCTTGAGCCTGGCACGGAACCTGTGTGCAAGCGTCCTTACAAGCTCGGACCTGAAGAGTTGAAGGAGCTGAAGAAGCAACTCGATATTCAAGAGAGAATGGGTCTCATCCGACCTAGTTCTTCTCCGCGGGGTTGTGGTGTTCTTTTTGTGAAGAAGAAGGATGGAACGGACCGACTTTGTGTTGACTACCGTCCATTGAACAAGAAGACTATCAAGAACAAATACCCACTTCCCAACATCAACGAGCTGTTCGAACAACTCAAAGGTGCCCAAGTATTCTCCAAGCTTGATCTCCGTATGGGTTATCATCAGATTCGAATCCGTGAGCAAGATATTCCCAAGACGGCTTCCAGGACAAGCTATGGGTCATATGAATACACTGTCATGTCTTTTGGCCTTGTCAACGCTCCTCCGACTTTCTCTCGCATGATGAACTTCATCTTCAACGCCTACACCAATGACTTCGTTTTGGTCTATCTCGACGACATTCTGGTTTTCTCGAAGAACAAGGAAGATCATGCCAAGCACTTGTGTTTGGTACTCGATAAGCTCAAGGAACATCAGTTCTACGCCAAGTTCTCCAAGTGCGAATTTTGGCTCGATGAGGTTCTTTATCTTGGTCATATCATCTCTGCCAAGGGCATTGTGGTGAATCCTGAGAAGGTGTCTGCAATTGTGAATTGGGAACCACCTCAGAACGTGAAGCAACTCCGTAGCTTCCTCGGTCTCGCAAGCTACTGTCGAAGATTCGTTGAAAACTTTTCTAAGATCGCGAAGCCTCTCTCAAATCTTCTCCAGAAGCACGTCAAGTACGTTTGGTCTCCGGAGTGTGAATTGCTTTCAACACTTTGAAAGAGAAATTGATCACTGCTCCAGTTCTGACTCCGCCTGATGAATCCAAACCGTACGAGGTCTTTTGTGATGCCTCTCTCCAAGGTCTTGGCGCAGTGTTGATGCAAGAGAAGAAAGTTGTGGCTTATACCTCTCGCGAGTTGAAGCCCAATGAGAAGAACTACCCCACTCATGATCTCGAGTTGGCGGCAGTTGTGCATGCTCTTTTGACTTGGAGACATCTCTTATTGGGAAGAAAAGTGGACATCTTCACTGACCACAAGAGTCTCAAGTACATCTTCACTCAGCCTTATCTCAACCTCAGGCAGACTCGATGGGTCGAAATGATTCAAGAGTATAATCCGAGTATCGAGTATATTCCAGGTGTTGGGGAACGTTGCAGAAAACAAAAATTTTCCTACGGTTTCACCAAGATCCATCTAGGAGTTCATCTAGCAACGAGTGATTGGATTGCATCTACATACCTTTGTAGATCACGCGCGGAAGCGTTCAAAGAACGGGGATGAGGAAGGCGTACTCGACGTGATCCAAATCACCGGAGATCCTAGCGCCGAACGGACGGCACCTCCGCGTTCAACACACGTACGGTCTGCGTAACGTCTCCTTCTTCTTGATCCAGCAAGGGGAAAGGAGAGGTTGAGGAAGATGGCTCCAGCAGCAGCACGACGGCGTGGTGGTGATGGAGCTGCAGTACTCCGGCAGGGCTACGCCAAGCACTATGGAGGAGGAGGAGGTGTTGGAGAGGGAGAGGGAGGCACCAAAGGCAAGGGGTAAGAAGTCCTCCATCTCCCCACTATATATAGGAGGGCCAAGGGGGGGGGGGCGCCGGCCCTAGGAGATCTAATCTCCTAGGGGGTGCGGCCAAGGGGAGGAATCCCTCCTCCCCAAGGCACCTAGGAGGTGCCTTCCCCTCCTAGGACTCTTCCTCCCTTGAAACCCTAGGCGCATGGGCCTCTTGGGGCTGGTTCCCTTGGCCCATGTAGGCCAAGGCGCACCCCCTACAGCCCATGTGCCCCCCGGGACAGGTGGCCCCACCCGGTGGACCCCCGGGACCCCTCCGGTGGTCCCGGTACAATACCGGTGACCCCGAAACTTGTCCCGATGCCCGAAATAGCACTCCCTATATATAATTCTTTACCTCCGGACCATTCCGGAACTCCTCGTGACGTCCGGGATCTCATCCGGGACTCCGAACAACATTCGGGTTACTGCATATACATATCCCTACAACCCTAGCGTCACCGAACCTTAAGTGTGTAGACCCTACGGGTTCGGGAGACATGTAGACATGACCGAGATCGCTCTCCGGTCAATAACCAACAGCGGGATCTGGATACCCATGTTGGCTCCCACATGCTCCTCGATGATCTCATCGGATGAACCACAATGTCGAGGATTCAAGCAACCCCGTATACAATTCCCTTTGTCAATCGGTATGTTACTTGCCCGAGATTCGATCGTCGGTATCCCAATACCTCGTTCAATCTCGTTACCGGCAAGTCACTTTACTCGTACCGTAATGCATGATCCCGTGACCAAACACTCGGTCACTTTGAGCTCATTATGATGATGCATTACCGAGTGGGCCCAGTGATACCTCTCCGTCATACGGAGTGACAAATCCCAGTCTTGATCCATGTCAACCCAACAGACACTTTCGGAGATACCCGTAGTATACCTTTATAGTCACCCAGTTACGTTGTGATGTTTGGTATACCCAAAGCACTCCTACGGTATCCGGGAGTTACACGATCTCATGGTCTAAGGAAAAGATACTTGACATTGGAAAACTCTAGCAAACGAACTATACGATCTTATGCTATGTTTAGGATTGGGTCTTGTCCATCACATCATTCTCCTAATGATGTGATCTCGTTATCAATGACATCCAATGTCCATAGTCAGGAAACCATGACTATCTGTTGATCAACGAGCTAGTCAACTAGAGGCTTACTAGGGACATGTTGGTGTCTATTATTCACACATGTATTACGATTTCCGGATAACACAATTATAGCATGAATAAAGACAATTATCATGAACAAGGAAATATAATAATAATGCTTTTATTATTGCCTCTAGGGCATATTTCCAACAGTCTCCCACTTGCACTAGAGTCAATAATCTAGTTACATTGTGATGAATCGAACACCCATGGAATTCTGGTGTTGATCATGTTTTGCTCTAGGGAGAGGTTTAGTCAACGGATCTGCTACATTCAGGTCCGTGTGCACTTTACAAATATCTATGTCTCCATCTTGAACATTTTCACGAATGGAGTTGAAGCGACGCTTGATGTGCCTTGTCTTCTTGTGAAACCTGGGCTCCTTGGCAAGAGCAATAGCTCCAGTGTTGTCACAGAAGAGCTTGATCGGCCCCGACGCATTGGGTATGACTCCTAGGTCGGTGATGAACTCCTTCACCCAAATTGCTTCATGTGCTGCCTCTGAGGCTGCCATGTACTCCGCTTCACATGTAGATCCCGCCACGATGCTCTGCTTGCAACTGCACCAGCTTACTGCCCCACCATTCAAAATATACACGTATCCGGTTTGTGACTTAGAGTCATCCAGATCTGTGTCGAAGCTAGCGTCGACGTAACCCTTTACGACGAGCTCTTCGTCACCTCCATAAACGAGAAACATTTCCTTAGTCCTTTTCAGGTACTTCAGGATATTCTTGACCGCTGTCCAGTGTTCCTTGCCGGGATTACTTTGGTACCTTCCTACCAAACTTACGACAAGGTTTACATCAGGTCTGGTACACAGCATGGCATACATAATAGACCCTATGGCCGAGGCATAGGGGATGGCACTCATCTCTTCTATATCTTCTGCCGTGGTCGGACATTGAGCTGAGCTCAATTTCACACCTTGTAATACAGGCAAGAACCCCTTCTTAGACTGATCAATATTGAACTTCTTCAATATCTTATCAAGGTATGTGCTTTGTGAAAGACCTATGAGGCATCTTGATCTATCTCTGTAGATCTTGATGCCTAATATATAAGCAGCTTCTCCAAGGTCCTTCATTGAAAAACTCTTATTCAAGTAGGCCTTTATGCTGTCCAAGAGTTCTATATCATTTCCCATCAAAAGTATGTCATCTACATATAATATGAGAAATGCTACAGAGCTCCCACTCACTTTCTTGTAAACACAGGCTTCTCCATAAGTCTGTGTAAACCCAAACGCTTTGATCATCTCATCAAAGCGAATTTTCCAACTCCAAGATGCTTGCACCAGCCCATAAATCGAGCGTTGGAGCTTGCACACCTTGTCAGCATTCTTAGGATCGACAAAACCTTCCGGCTGCATCATATACAATTCTTCCTTAAGGAAACCATTAAGGAATGCCGTTTTGACGTCCATTTGCCACATTTCATAATCATAGAATGCGGCAATCGCTAACATGATTCGGACGGACTTCAGCTTTGCTACCGGTGAGAAAGTCTCATCGTAGTCAACCCCTTGAACTTGTCGATAACCCTTAGCGACAAGCCGAGCTTTATAGATGGTCACATTACCATCCGCGTCTATCTTCTTCTTAAAGATCCATTTATTCTCTATGGCTCGCCGCTCTACGGGCAAGTCAGTCAAAGTCCATACTTTGTTTTCATACATGGATCCTATCTCGGATTTCATGGGTTCCAGCCATTTGTCGGAATCCGTGCCCGCCATCGCTTCTTCATAGTTCGAAGGTTCACCGTTGTCTAACAACATGATTTCTAAGACAGGGTTGCCATACCACTCTGGTGCGGAACGTGTCCTTGTGGACCTTCGAATTTCAGTAGGAGCTTGATCAGAAGTATCTTGATCATCATCATTATCTTCCTCTCTAGTCGGTGCAGGCACCTCAGGAACATTTTCTTGAGTTGCGCCTTTTTCTGGTTCAAGAGGTAATACTTCATCAAGTTCTACTTTCCTCCCACTTACTTCTTTCGAGAGAAACTCTTTCTCTAGAAAGGACCCATTCTTGGCAACAAAGATCTTGCCTTCGGATCTGAGGTAGAAGGTATACCCAATAGTTTCTTTAGGGTATCCTATGAAGAGGCATTTTTCCGACTTGGGTTCAAGCTTTTCAGGTTGAAGTTTCCTGACATAAGCATCGCATCCCCAAACCTTTAGAAATGACAGCTTAGGTTTCTTCCCAAACCATAATTCAAACGGTGTTGTCTCAACGGATTTCGACGGAGCCCTATTTAAAGTGAATGCGGCAGTCTCTAAAGCATACCCCCAAAAGGATAGTGGTAAATCGGCAAGAGACATCATAGATCGCACCATATCTAATAGAGTGCGATTATGACGTTCGGACACACCATTACGCTGAGGTGTTCCAGGCGGCGTGAGTTGTGAAACTATTCCACATTTTCTTAAGTGTGTGCCAAACTCGTGACTCAAGTATTCTCCTCCACGATCTGATCGTAGGAACTTGATTTTCCTGTCACGTTGATTCTCAACCTCACTCTGAAATTCCTTGAACTTTTCAAAGGTTTCAGACTTGTGTTTCATTAAGTAGACATACCCATATCTACTTAAGTCATCAGTGAGGGTGAGAACATAAAGATAGCCACCGCGAGCCTCAACACTCATTGGACCGCACACATCAGTATGTATGATTTCCAATAAGTTGGTTGCTTGCTCCATTGTTCCTGAGAACGGAGTCTTGGTCATTTTACCCATGAGGCATGGTTCGCACGTGTCCGGTGATCTTTATACCGTTTTCAAGCGATTTCATCTCACCTTTCCAGTGGCACACTTGGATTTCCAAGTTGAGGCCAGGTTCATTCATTCCTTGCCAAATCTTGCATATGCATCACATATTGCATCCCGCATAGCATACCATGTTTGCATCATATTGTTTGAGCTTTGCACGTGGTTGATTGTGTCCTTGTTGCTTGTTTGTCTTGTTTGGGTAGAGCCGGGAGACGAGTTCGCTAACGAGGAGCCCGTTGAGTTTGCTTTCAAGGATCCAGTCAACTCTGACAACTTTGCAGGCAAGATGATCATACCCTCGAAATCACTACTATCTTTGCTATGCTAGATGCTCGCTCTTTTGCTATGCCTATGCTACGATGCCTACCACTTGATTTCATGCCTCCCAAATTTCCATGTCAAACATCTAACCCACCATGTCCTAGCAAACCGTTGATTGGCTATGTTATTGCTTTGCTCAGCCCCTCTTATAGCGTTGCTAGTTGGAGGTGAAGATTGGAGACCGTTCCTTGTTGGAACATTATTTACTTGTTGGGATATCATTATATTGCCTTGTTATCTTAATGCATCTATATAATTGGTAAAGGGTGGAAGGCTCGGCCTCCCGCCTAGTGTTTTGTTCCACTCTTGCCGCCCTAGTTTCCGTCATATCGATGTTATGTTCCCGGATTTTGCTTTCCTTACGCGGTTGGGTTATAATGGGAACCCCTTGATAGTTCGCCTTGATTAAAGCTTTTCCAGCAATGCCCAACCTTGGTTTTACCATTTTCCACCTAGCCTCTTTTTCCCTTGGGTTTCCGGAGCCCAAGGGTCATCTTATTTTAAACCCCCCCGGGCCAGTGCTCCTCTGAGTGTTGGTCCACCTGTCAGCTGCCGGTGGCCACCAGGGGCAACTCTAGGCTGGCCTACCCGTACCTAGGACAATCTGAGTGTGCCCTAAGAAAGAGATATGTGCAGCTCCTATCCGGATTAGTCGGCACATTCGGGCGGTGTTGCTGGATTTGTTTTAACTTGTCGAAGTGTCTTGTAGAACCGGGATACCGAGTCTGATCGGAATGTCTCGGGAGGAGGTCTATTCCTTCGTTGATCGTGAGAGCTTGTCATGGGCTAAGTTGAGACTCCCCTGAAGGGATTTGAACTTTCAAAAGCCGTGCCCGCGGTTATGGGCAGATGGGAATTTGTTAATGTCCGGTTGTAGATAACTTGAACCTTAACTTAATTAAAATGAATCAACTGTGTGAGTTACCGTGATGGTCTCTTCTTGGCGGAGTCCGGGAAGTGAACACGGTGTTGGAGTAATGCTTGCCGCAGGATGCCCTCTAGTTACTCACTCGCGCTTTGCCTCCTCTTCTCGCTCTCTTTTGCGAACAGGATAGCCACCATATATGCTAGTCGCTTGCTGCAACTCCACATATTTTTCCTTGCCTTACCTACTTAGCTTAAATAGTCTTGATCGCGAGGGTGCGAGATTGCTGAGTCCCTGTGGCTCACAGATTACTTCCAAACCAGATGCAGGACCCGA
This sequence comes from Triticum urartu, assembly GCF_003073215.2. NCBI lineage: Eukaryota > Viridiplantae > Streptophyta > Magnoliopsida > Poales > Poaceae > Triticum > Triticum urartu. Next base: position 147,869,854 of record NC_053028.1, on the reverse strand, counting down.
TGACTCCGTTCCAGATGACGCGTTTGAGCTCAAGTGGGAGTTCGACGAGGACTCACGCCGATACTACGTGTCTTTCCCTAATGATCAGTAGTGGTGCCCAGTTGGGGTGATCGGGACTATGTCGCATGTTGGGTTGTTCTTCTATTTTGGCGCCGTAGTCGGGCCATGAGTGTTTGAATGTTGTAATGCTATTTATGTACTTTGATTGACGTGGTGAGTGTAAGCCAACTATGTATCTCCCCTTTTATTATCTATATTACATGGGATGTTGTGAAGATTGCCTAACTTGCGACATTGCTTTCAATGCGGTTATGCCTCTAAGTCGTGCCTCGACACGTGGGAACTATAGCCGCATCGAGGGCGTTACACTCGGCGTCTGGCCCAGGGCCAGATGCCATGGTCTCCAGTGTTTGGCCCCCTGGCCTCCGCAAAACTCCTTTTGCACCGACCTAAAGCCCCATGGGCTTCACCCCTTGGCCGAACCATATCATCCTATATATCAATCTTTACCTATGGACCATTCCGGAGCTCCTCGTCATGTCCATGATCTGATCCGGGACTCCAAACAACATTCGGTCTCCAACATACATAACTCATATAGTACTATATCGTCAACGAACGTTAAGCGTGCGGACCCTATGGGTTCATGAACAATGTAGACATGACCGAGACACCTTTTTGGTCAATAACCAATAGCGGAACCTGGATGCCCATATTGGCTCCTCCATATTCTACGAAGATCTTTAACGGTCGAACCTTATGACAACATACGTAATTCCCTTTGTTTATCGGTATGTTACTTGCCCGAGATTCTATCATGGTATCTTCATACCTATTTAAATCTCGTTACCGGCAAGTCTTTTTACTCGTTCTGTAATGCATCATCCCGTAACTAACCCATTAGTCACATTACTTGCAAGGCTTATTATGATGTGCATTACCGAGAGGGACCAGAGATACCTCTCCGATACTTGGAGTGACAAATCCTAATCTTGATCTTTGCCAAACCAACAAACACCTTCGGAGATACCTGTAGAGCATCTTTATAATCACCCAGTTACGGTGTGACGTTTGATAGCACACAAGGTATTCCTCCGGTATTCGGGAGTTGCATAATCTCATAGTCAAAGGAATATGTATATGACATGAAGAAAGCAATAGCAATAAAACTAAACGATCAATATGCTAAGCTAACGAATGGGTCTTGTCCATCACATCATTCTCCTAATGATGTGATCCCGTTCATCAAATGACAACACGTGTCTATGGTCAGGAAACTTAACCATCTTTTATTAACGAGCTAGTCTAGTAGAGGCTTACTAGTTACACCGTGTTTTGTCTATGTATCCACACATGTATCAAGTTTCCGGTTAATACAATTCTAGCATGAATAATAAACATTTATCATGATATAAGGAAATTTAAAATAAAAACTTTATGATTGACTCTAGGGCATATTTCCTTCAGTCTCCCACTTGCACTAGAGTCAATAATCTAGTTCACATCTCCATGTGATTTAACACCAATTCACATTGTCATGTGATTAACACCCATAGTTCACATCGCCATGTGACCAACACCCAAAGGGTTTACTAGAGTCAATGATCTAGTTCACATAGCCATGTGATTAACACCCAAAGAGTACATAAGGTCTGATCATGTTTTTCTTGTGAGAGAAGTTTAGTCAATGGGTCTGCCACATTCAGATCCATATGTATTTTGCAAATGTCTATGTCTATAATGCTCTGCACAGAGCTAATCAAGCTAATTGCTCCCACTTTCAATATGTATCCAGATTGAGACTCAGAGTCATCTGGATCAGTGTCAAAGCTTGCATCGACGTAACCCTTTACGATGAACTCTTCGTCACCTCCATAAATGAGAAACATTTCCTTAGTCCTCTTTAGGTACTTATGGATAATTTTGACCGCTGTCCAGTGATCTACTCCTAGATCACTATTGTACCCCCTTGCCAAACTCATGGCAGGGTACACAACATGGCATACTTTATAGAACCTATGACCGAGGCATAGGGAATGGCTTTCCTTCTCTCTCTATCTTCTGCCATGGTCGGGTTTTGAGTCTTACTCAACTTCACACTTTGCAACACAGACAAGAACCCTTTCTTTGACTGATCTATTTTGAACTTTTTCAAAAAAATTGCCAAGGGATGTGCTTTGTGAAAGTCCTATTAAGCGTCTTGATCTATCTCTATAGATCTTGATGCCCAATAACTAAGTAGCTTCACCGAGGTCTTTCATTGAAAAACTTTTATTCAAGTGTCCTTTTATGCTATCCAGAAATTCTATATCATTTCCAATCAATAATATGTCATCCACATATAATATCAGAAATGCTATAGAGCTCCCCACTCTCTTTCTTGTAAATACAGGCTTCACCATAAGTCTGTATAAAACCATATGCTTTGGTCACCTTATCAAAGCGTATATTCCAACTCCGAGATGCTTGGATCAGTCCATAGATGGATCGCTGGAGTTTGCACACTTTGTTAGCACCTTTAGGATCGACAAAACCTTTTGGTTGCATCATATACAACTCTTCTTTAAGAAATCCACTAAGGAATATAGTTTTGACATCCATTTGCCAGATTTCATAAAATGTGGCAATTGCTAACATGATTCGGACAGATTTAAGCATCGCGACGAGTGAGAAAATCTCATCGTAGTCAACACCTTGAACTTGTCGAAAACCTTTTGCGACAAGTCGAGCTTTGTAGATAGTAACACTACCATCAGCATCCGTCTTCCTCTTGAAGATCCATTTATTCTCAATGGCTTGCCGATAATTAGGCAAGTCCACCAAAGCCCACACTTTGTTCTCATAGATGGATCTTATCTCAGATTTCATGGCCTCAAGCCATTTATCGGAATCTGGGCTCATCATAGCTTCTTCATAGTTCGTAGGTTCGCCATGGTCTAGTAACATGACTTCCAGAATAGGATTACCGTACCACTCTGGTGCGGATCATGCTCTAGTTGACCTACGAGGTTCAATAGTAACTTGAACTGAAGTTTCATGATCATCATCATTAGCTTCCTCTCTAGATGGTGTAGGCATCACTGAAATGGTTTTCTGTGATGATCTACTTTCCAATTCGAGAGAAGGTACAATTACCTCATCAAGTTCTACTTTCCTCCCACTCACTTCTTTCGAGAGAAAACTCCTTCTCTAGAAAGGATTCATTCTTAGCAACAAAGATCTTGCCTTCGGATCTGTGGTAGAAGGTGTACCCAACAGTTTCTTTTGGGTATCCTATGAAGACATACTTCTCCGATTTGGGTTCGAGCTTATCAGGCTGAAACTTTTTTACATAAGCATCGCAACCCCAAACATTCAGAAACGACAGCTTAGGTTTCTTGCCAAACCACAGTTCATACGGTGTCGTCTCAACGGATTTAGATGGTGCCCTATTTAACATGAATGCAGCTGTCTCTAATGCATAACCCCAAAATGATAGTGGTAAATCGGTAAGAGACATCATAGATAGCACCATATCTAACAAAGTACGGTTACGACATTCGCACACACCATTATGACGTGGTGTTCCAGGTGGCGTGAGTTGTGAAACTATTCCACATTGTTTTAAATGAAGGCCAAACTCGCAACTCAAATATTTACCTCCGCGATTAGATCGTAGAAATTTTTATTTTCTTGTTACGACGATTCTCCACTTTACTCTGAAATTCTTTGAACTTTTCAAATGTTTCAGACTTGTGTTTCATCAAGTAGATATACCCATATCTGCTCAAATCATCTGGGAAGGTTAGAAAATAATGATACCCGCCACGAGCCTCAACACTTATCGGACCACATACATCGGTATGTATTATTTCCAATAAGTCAGCGGCTCGCTCCATTGTTCCGGAGAACAGAGTCTTAATCATCTTGTCCATGAGGCGTGGTTCGCAAGCATCAAATGATTCATAATCAAGTGATTCCAAAAGTCCATCCGCATGGAGTTTCTTCTTGCGCTTTACACCAATACGACCTAAACGGCAGTGCCGCAAATATGCTGCACTATCATCATAAACTTTTCACCTTTTGGCATCAATATTATGAATATGTGTATCACTACGATCGAGATTGTATAGACCATTTATATTGAGTTTATGACCATAGATGGTTTTATTCATTTAAACAGAATAACAATTATTCTTTGAATTAAATGAATAGCCGTATTGCAATAAACATGATCCAATCATATTCATGCTCAACACAAACACCAAATAACATTTATTTTAGGTTCAACACTAATCCCGAAGGTAAAGGGAGTGTGCGATGGTGATCTTATCAACCTTGGAATCACTTCCAACACACATCGTCACCTCGCCCTTAACTAGTATCTGTTCATTTTGCAACTCTTGTTTCGAGTTACAAATCTTAGCAACTAAACCGATATCAAATACCCAGGGGCTACTATGAACACTAGTAAAGTGTACATCAATAACATGTATATCAAATATACCTTTGTTCACTTTGCCATCTTTCTTATCCGCCAAGTTTTTGGGGCACTTCCGCTTCCAGTGACCATTTCCTTTGCAGTAGAAGCACTCAGTTTCAGGCTTGGGTCCAGCTTTGGGCTTCTTCCCAATAGTGACAACTTGCTTGCCAAGTTCCCTTTCTTTCCCTTGCCCATTTTCCTGAAACTAGTGGTCTTGTTAATCATCAACACTTGATGTTCTTTCTTGATTGCTACCTTCGCCAATTTCAGCATCGTGAAGATCTTGGGAATCGTTTTCATCATCCCTTGCATATTATAGTTCATCACAAAGTTCTAGTAACTTGGTGATAGTGACTAGAGAACTCTGCCAATCACTATCTTATCTGGAAGATTAACTCCCACTTGATTCAAGCGATTGTAGTATCCAGACATTCTGAGCACATGCTCACTGGCTGACCTATTCTCCTCCATTTTGTAGACGAAGTACTTTGTCAGAGATCTCATACCTCTTAACACGGGCATGAGTCTGAAATATCATTTTCAGCTCTTGGAACATCTCATATGCTCCATGGTGTTCGAAACATTTTTGAAGTCTCGGTTCTAAGCCGTAAAGCATGGTGCACTAAACTATCAAGTAGTCATCATACCGAGCTTGTCAAACATTCATAACGTCTGCATCTGCTCCTACAATAGGTCTGTCACCTAGCGGTGCATCAAGGACATAATTCTTCTGTGCAGCAATGAGGATAATCCATAGATCACGGACCCAGTCTGCATCATTGCTACTATCATCTTTCAACTTAGTTTTCTCTAGGAATATATCAAAAATAAAACAGGGGAGCTATTATTAGGGAATGCAGTATTTCAAAAAAAATCCTACGAACATGCAAGATCTATCTAGGAGATGCATAGCAACGAGAGGGGAGAGTGTGTCTACGTACCCTCGTAGACCGAAAGCAGAAGCATTGAGTAACGCGGTTGATGTAGTCAAACGTCTTCGCGATCCAACCAATCAAGTACCGAATGCACAACACCTCCACGATCTGCACACGTTCAGCTTGGTGACGTCCCTCGAACTCTAGATCCAGCTGAGGCCATGATGTCTACTACACAACCTTCTTCTTGTAGACATTGTTGGGCCTACAAGTGCAGAGGTTTGTAGGACAGTAGCAAATTTCCCTCAAGTGGATGACCTAAGGTTTATCAATCTGTGGGAGGTGTAGGATTAAGATGGTCTCTCTCAAACAACCCTGCAACTAAATAACAGAGAGTCTCTTTTGTCCCCAACACACCCAATACAATGGTAAATTGTATAGGTGCACTAGTTCGGCGAAGAGATGGTGATACAAGTGCAATATGGATGGTAGATAAAGGTTTTTGTAATCTGAAAAATATAAAAACAGCAAGGTAACTAATGATAAAAGTGAGCGTAAACGGTATTGCAATGCTAGGAAACAAGGCCTATGGTTCATACTTTCACTAGTGCAAGTTCTCTCAACAATAATAACATAATTGGATCATACAACTATCCCTCAACATGCAACAAAGAGTCACTCCAAAGTCACTAATAGCGGAGAACAAACGAAGAGATTATTGTAGGGTACGAAACCACCTCAAAGTTATTCTTTCTGATCGATCTATTCAAGAGTTTGTAATAGAATAACACCTTAAGACACAAATCAACCAAAACCCTAATGTCACCTAGATACTCCAATGTCACCTCAAGTATCCGTGGGTATGATTATACGATATGCATCACACGATCTCAGATTCAACTATTCAACCAACACAAAGAACTTCAAAGAGTGCCCCAAAGTTTCTACCGGAGAGTCAAGACGAAAACGTGTGCCAACCCCTATGCATAACTTCACGAGGTCACGGGACTCGCAAGTTGATCACCAAAACATACATCAAGTGGATCACGTGATATCCCATTGTCACCATAGATAAGCACATGCAATACATACATCAAGTGTTGGGGACATTACTATTGGACGTAAACCGGCCAGGAGTAGACAGATTAACTCCAAGAAGATCAGAAGCCCATGAAGACGTAAGGATGGTGGCGCTTTATGAAGGCCCAAGGCCCAAAGGCGAATTAAGGTCTGTAGATGTAAACCGACTTTCTCATGTAACTTGCATTGTAAGATAGGAAGGATAGAGACCGAGCCGGACACGTTTATGATCTGGCCTCGGGACTCTGTAAACCGGCGGGCGTCAACCTGTGTATATAAAGGGATGACCCGGCAGCGGTTTAGGGACAACAGACAACAACTCAAGAGCCAGGCAAAGCGGATTTGCTCCCTGGTCATCAAAACCCCAACAATACCAAACACAACTAGACGTAGGCTTTTACCTTCATCGAAGGGGCCGAACTAGTATAAAAACCCTTGTGTCCCTTTTACGGTTTAACCCCTTTAAGCTAACCCATAGCGATGGCTCCACGACTAATTCCTTTCTCGAGGACATCTGCTGTGACAAACCCACGACAGTTGGCGCCCACCGTGGGGCGTTCGCACGACGGTTTCGAGTTCTTGAAGGGCAGCTTCGAAGGACTCAAGGGACACGCTGTGGGCCGGATGACGAAGAGTCGTCGCGGCAAGCTCTACATCGACGATGCGGGATGGGGTCCCGAGGCTGGTTCGATTGAATATGGGTACCGGGTCCCCTTTGGCAAAATTCACGTCTTCATCGGCAAGATCGGCGAACCGAGCCCTAAGCCGGACACCTGCACCGACATCATCGAGACGGCTCAGCGTGCAAACCCTACCCCGGTTCAGCCCGTACCAAGGCATGATTTCATAGGTGTCATCCATGGAGCGGAATATGAGGATGGACCGGCATCTGATGGGGAAGCCGTTGTCCGTTCTGATGACGAGTCTTCAACCGAAGAGACCGATTCACTGTTGCTGGAAATATGCCCTAGAGGCAATAATAAAATGGTTATTATTATATTTCCTTGTTCATGATAATTGTCTATTGTTCATGCTATAATTGTGCTATCCGAAAATCGTAATACATGTGTGAATACATAGACCACAACACATCCCTAGTGAGCCTCTAGTTGACTAGCTCATTGATCAAAAGATAGTCATGGTTTCCTGACTATGGACATTAGATGTCATTGATAACGGGATCACATCATTAGGAGAATGATGTGATGGACAAGACCCAATCCTAAGCATAGCTCAAAGATCGTGTAGTTCGTTTGCTAGAGCTTTTCCGAATGTCAAGTATCATTTCCTTAGACCATGAGACTGTGCAACTCCCGGATACCGTAGGAGTGCTTTGGGTGTGCCAAACGTCGCAACGTAACTGGGTGACTATAAAGGTGCACTATGGGTATCTCCGAAAGTGTCTGTTGGGTTGGCACGAATCTAGACTGGGATTTGTCACTCCGTATGACGGAGAGGTATCTCTGGGCCCACTCGGTAATGCATCATCATAATGAGCTCAATGTGACCAAGTGGTTGATCACGGGATCATGCATTACGGTATGAGTAAAGTGACTTGCCGGTAACGAGATTGAACGAGGTATTGGGATACCGACGATCGAGTCTCGGGTGAGTAACGTACCGATTGACAAAGGGAATTGTATACGGGATTGATTGAATCCTCGACATCGTGGTTCATCCGATGAGATCATCGAGGAGCATGTGGGAGCCAACATGGGTATCCAGATCCCGCTGTTGGTTATTGACCGGAGAGTCGTCTCGGTCATGTCTGCGTGTCTCCCGAACCCGTAGGGTCTAAACACTTAATATTCGGTGATGCTAGGGTTGTAGAGATATTAGTATGCGGTAACCCGAAAGTTGTTCAGAGTCCCGGATGAGATCCTGGACGTCACGAGGAGTTCCGGAATGGTCCGGAGGTGAAGAATTATATATAGGAAGTCCATTTTCGGCCATCGGGAAAGTTTCGGGGGTCACCGGTATTGTACCGGGACCACCGGAAGGGTCCCGGGGGTCACCGGGTGGGGCCACCTATCCCGGAGGGCCCCATGGGCTGAAGTGGGGAAGGGAACAAGCCCCTGGTGGGCTGGTGCGCCCCCTTGGGCCCCCCCTGCGCCTAGGGTTGGAAACCCTAGGGGTGGGGGCGCCCCACTTGGCTTGGGGGGCAAGCCACCCCCTTGGTCGCCCCCCCTTGAGATTCAATCTCTAGGGCCGGCGCCCCCCCTAGGGGCCCTATATATAGTGGGGGGGGAGGGCAGCCACACCCTAGCCCCTGGCACCTCCCTCTCCCTACCGTGACACCTCTCCCTCTCGCTGAGCTTGGCGAAGCCCTGCCGAGATCACCATTGCTTCCACCACCACACCGTCATGCTGCTGGATCTCCATCAACCTCTTCTTCCCCCTTGCTGGATCAAGAAGGAGGAGACATCTTCCCAACCGTACGTGTGTTGAACGCGGAGGTGCCGTCCATTCGGCGCTAGGTCATCGGTGATTTGGATCACGACGAGTACGACTCCATCAACCCCGTTCTCTTGAACGCTTCCGCTCGCGATCTACAAGGGTATGTAGATGCACTCCCCTCTCCCTCATTGCTAGATGACTCCATAGATTGAGCTTGGTGAGGCATAGAAATTTTTAAAATTCTGCTATGTTCCCCAACAGTGGCATCATGAGCTAGGTCTATGCGTAGTTTCTATGCACGAGTAGAACACAAAGCAGTTGTGGGCGTCGATATTGTCAATTTACTTACCGTTACTAGTCTTATCTTGATTCGGCGGCATCGTGGGATGAAGCGGCCCGGACCGACCTTACACATACGCTTACGTGAGACTAGTTCCACCGACTGACATGCACTAGTTGCATAAGGTGGCTAGCGGGTGTCTGTCTCTCCCACTTTAGTCGGATCGGATTCGATGAAAAGGGTCCTTATGAAGGGTAAATAGAAATTGGCATATCATGTAGTGGTTTTGGCGTAGGTAAGAAACGTTCTTGCTAGAAACCTATAGCAGCCACGTAAAAACTTGCAACAACAATTAGAGGACGTCTAACTTGTTTTTGCAGCATGTGCTATGTGATGTGATATGGCCAAAAGGATGTGATGAATAATATATGTGATGTATGAGATTGATCATGTTCTTGTAATAGGAATCACGACTTGCATGTTGATGAGTATGACAACCGGCAGGAGCCATAGGAGTTGTCTTAATTTATTTATGACCTGCGTGTCAACATAAACATCATGTAATTACTTTACTTCATTGCTAAACCGTTAGCCATAGTAGTAGAAGAAATAGATGACGAGATAACTTCATGAAGACACGGTGATGGAGATCATGATGATGGAGATCATGGTGTCATGCCGGTGATGATGATGATCATGGCGCCCCAAAGATGGAGATCAAAAGGAGCAAATGATATTGGCCATATCATGTCACTATTTGATTGCATGTGATGTTTATCATGTTTTACATCTTATTTGCTTAGAACGACGGTAGCTTAAATAAGATGATCCCTTGTAATAATTTCAAGAAAGTGTCCCCCCTAACTGTGCACCGTTGCGAAGGTTCGTTGTTTCGAAGCACCACGTGATGATTGGGTGTGATAGATTCTAACGTTCGAATACAACGGGTGTAAGCCAGATTTACACACGCAATACACTTAGGTTGACTTAACGAGCCTAGCATGTACAGACATGGCCTCGGAACACGGAAGACCGAAAGGTCGAGCATGAGTCGTATAGAAGATACGATCAACATGAAGATGTTCACCGATGTTGACTAGTCCGTCTCACGTGATGATCGGACACGGCCTAGTTGACTCGGATCATGTTTCACTTAGATGACTAGAGGGATGTCTATCGGAGTGGGAGTTCATTGAATAATTTGATTAGATGAACTTAATTATCATGAACTTAGACTAAAATCTTTACAATATGTCTTGTAGATCAAATGGCCCACACTAATGTTGCCCTCAACTTCAACGCGTTCCTAGAGAAAACCAAGCTGAAAGATGATGGCAGCAACTATACGGACTGGGTCCGGAACCTGAGGATCATCCTCATAGCTGCCAAGAAAGATTATGTCCTAGAAGCACCGCTAGGTGACGCACCCATCCCAGAGAACCAAGACGTTATGAACGCTTGGCAGTCACGTGCTGATGATTACTCCCTTGTTCAGTGCGGCATGCTTTACAGCTTAGAATCGGGGCTCCAAAAGCGTTTTGAGCAACACGAAGCATATGAGATGTTCGAAGAGCTGAAAATGGTTTTCCAAGCTCATGCCCGGGTCGAGAGATATGAAGTCTCTGACAAGTTCTTCAGTTGTAAGATGGAGGAAAATAGTTCTATCAGTGAGCACATACTCAAAATGTCTGGGTTGCATAACTGCTTGACTTAGCTGGGAGTTAATCTCCCGGATGACACGGTCATTGACAGAATCCTTCAGTCACTTCCACCGAGCTACAAGAGCTTTGTGATGAACTTCAATATGCAGGGGATGGAAAAGACCATTCCTGAGGTATATTCAATGCTGAAATTAGCAGAGGTGGAGATCAAAAAGGAACATCAAGTGTTGATGGTGAATAAAACCACTAAGTTTAAGAAAGGCAAGGGTAAGAAGAACTTCAAGAAGGACGGCAAGGGGGTTGCCATGCCCGGTAAGCAAGCTGCCGGGAAGAATCCAAAGAATGGACCCAAGCCCGAGACTGAGTGTTTTTATTGCAAGGGAAGTGGTCACTAGAAGCGGAACTGCCCCAAATACTTAGCGGACAAGAAGGCCGACAACACTAAAGGTATATGTGATATACATGTAATTGATGTGGACCTTACCAGTACTCATAGTAGCTCCTGGGTATTTGATACCGGTGCGGTTGCTCACATTTGTAACTCAAAGCAGGAGCTGCGGAATAAGCGGAGACTGGCGAAGGACGAGGTGACGATGCGCGCCGGGAATGGTTCCAAGTTCGATGTGATCGCCGTCGGCACGCTACCTCTACATTTACCTACGGGATTAGTTTTAAACCTCAATAATTGTTGTTTAGTGCCAGCTTTGAGCATGAACATTGTATCAGGATCTCATTTAATTCGAGATGGCTACTCATTTAAATCCGAGAATAATGGTTGTTCTATTTATATGAGAGATATGTTTTATGGTCATGCTCCGCTGGTGAATGGTTTATTTTAATGAATCTCGAGCGTGATGTTACACATATTCATAGCGTGAATACCAAAAGATGTAAGGTTGATAATGATAGTCCCACATACTTGTGGCACTGCCGCCTTGGTCACATAGGTGTCAAACGCATGAAGAAGCTCCATGCAGATGGACTTTTGGAGTCTCTTGATTACGAATCATTTGACACGTGCGAACCATGCCTCATGGGTAAAATGACCAAGACTCCGTTCTCAGGAACAATGGAGCGAGCAACCAACTTATTGGAAATCATACATACCGATGTGTGTGGTCCAATGAGTGTTGAGGCTCGCGGTGGCTATCGTTATGTTCTCACCCTCACTGATGACTTGAGTAGATATGGATATGTCTACTTAATGAAACACAATTATAAGACCTTTGAAAGGTTCAAGGAATTTCAGAGTGAGGTTGAGAATCAACGTGACAGGAAAATCAAGTTCTTGCGATCAGATCGTGGGGGAGAATACTTGAGTCACGAATTTGGCACGCACTTAAGGAAATGTGGAATAGTTTCACAACTCACGCCACATAGAACACCTCAGCATAATGGTGTGTCCGAACATCGTAATCACACTTTATTGGATATGGTGCGATCTATGAT
>NC_053028.1:147706636-147856543 GCF_003073215.2 Triticum urartu | reverse complement strand
TATATCATTTCCCATCAATAGTATGTCATCCACATATAATATGAGAAATGCTACAGAGCTCCCACTCACTTTCTTGTAAACACATGCTTCTCCATAAGTCTGCGTAAACCCAAACGCTTTGATCATCTCATCAAATCGAATGTTCCAACTCCAAGATGCTTGCACCAGCCCATAGATTGAGCGTTGGAGCTTGCACACCTTGTCAGCATTCTTAGGATCGACAAAACCTTCTGGCTGCATCATATACAATTCTTCCTTAAGGAAACCATTAAGGAATGCCGTTTCGACGTCCATTTGCCATATCTCATAATCATAGAATGCGGCAATTGCTAACATGATTCGGATGGACTTCAGCTTCACTATGGGTGAGAAAGTCTCATCGTAGTCAACCCCTTGAACTTGTCGATAACCCTTAGTGACAAGCTGAGCCTTATAGATGGCCACATTACCATCCGCGTTTGTCTTCTTCTTAAAGATCCATTTATTTTCTATGGCTCGCCGATCATCGGGCAAGTCAGTCAAAGTCCATATTTCGTTTTCATACATGGGTCCTATCTCGGATTTCATGGCTTCAAGCCATTTGTCAAAATCCGGGCCCGCCATCGCTTCTTCATAGTTCAAAGGTTCACCATTGTCTAACAACATGATTTCTAGGACAGGGATACCGTACCACTCTGGTGCAGAATGTGTCCTTGTGGACCTACGAAGTTCAGTAGTAACTTGATCCGTAGTTCCTTGATCATCATCATTAACTTCCTCTGTAGTTGGTGCAGGCACCACAGAGACATTTTCCTGCGCTGCGCTACTCTCTGGTTCGAGAGGCGGTACTTCATCAAGTTCCACTTTCCTCCCACTTACTTCTTTCGAGAGAAACTCTTTCTCTAGAAAGGATCCATTCTTGGCAACAAAGACCTTGCCTTTGGATCTGAGGTAGAAGGTATACCCAATAGTTTCCTTAGGGTATCCTATGAAGACGCATTTTTCTGACTTGGGTTCGAGCTTTTCAGGTTGAAGTTTCTTGACATAAGCATCGCATCCCCAAACTTTCAGAAACGAACAGCTTAGGTTTCTTCCCAAACCATAATTCATACGGTGTCGTCTCAAAGGATTTCGACGGAGCCCTATTTAAAGTGAACGTGACAGTCTCTAAAGCATAACCCCAAAATGATAGCGGTAGATCGGTAAGAGACATCATAGATCGCACCATATCCAATAGAGTGCGATTATGACGTTCGGACACGCCATTACGCTGAGGTGTTCCAGGCGGCATGAGTTGTGAAACAATTCCACATTTCCTTAAGTGCATGCCAAATTCGTGACTCAAATATTCTCCCCCATGATCTGATCGTAAGAACTTTATTTTCCTGTCATGTTGATTCTCTACCTCATTCTGAAATTCCTTGAACTTTTCAAAGGTTTCATACTTGTGTTTCATTAAGTAGACATACCCATGTCTACTCAAGTCATCAATGAGGGTGAGAACATAACGATAGCCACCGCAAGCCTCAATGCTCATTGGACCGCACACATCAGTATGTATGATTTCCAATAAGTTTGTTGCTCGCTCCATTGTTCCGGAGAACGGAATCTTGGTCATTTTGCCCATGAGGCATGATTCGCACGTGCACTACAAGAAATATGTCAACTAGTGACCTTCTGTTAGTGACCTTGGAAGAATTGGTCATAGATCTATGACCATTTGAGACCAATTGGTCAAAAGCTGTTCGGGGGGCTCCAAACCCTAAACTATAATGACCATTTTGGTCAGAAAGGTCGTAATTTCCTTACACAAAATGGTCATAAAGCAGCTAGCACAGGTCCACTGCCTTATTTCTAGCTGATCATGACCAATATAGATGGTCATAACCTTGTAAATTGTGGTGGGTTGCTATGACTAGGCGCCACCTCATCAGTTTTGCCTATGTGTCATGTCCATGTGGCAGTTTTTGCCCTAGGTTGTGAAGCAACCTGTATTTCTGTCATTCCAACAATTCCAAAAACTCTCAAAAATCCTTTGGGTCATATCTTCGTCAAATATGTAAAAATCCTTCCATGCCTAGTTCAAAACTAATTCAACAATATTCATTTTCCTATTCTGTTCACAACAACACTTTATGAAGGAAGTGCTATTTATATATTCTTGATTATCCTCGAAATTTCTGGGCACTCTTTCCTATCCAAATCATTGCCTCATGACAAAATTCAGCTCCATTTGCCTAGCAAATCTTCCTCAGCAAATTTCCAAAGTTTTTGTCCACCTAGAAGCATTGTGAAGGAAGTACCTTTTTTTATATATCCAAATGGTATGAATTTTCTACAGTGCTTTCCTATGCCCAAATAACAATCCTCCACCAAATTTTAGCTCAATCCATTCATTATTTTGAGCCCAGCTTCAACATTCATATTTTTGTGCAGTGTGATACTTTGCAAAGCAAGTACCACCTAGGATCCTCCTTTTGAGCTGAAAAATTGTGAAGACATTCTTCTTAGTAGATAATCCTCCTCAACCAAAACTCACGCCCATTGGCCATGTGCATTTCCCGTACCGCTAATCAAACACTTGGCTGCTAATTCATCTTTGAGAATAGGTCGGTCTCCTCGTGAGATTCTTCTATTGTAATTTTCTTCCTAGCACCTACATGGGGAGTTCACAACCCACTAGACATGCCTGGGCCTCCCAGAACGCATGTCAACACCAAGGTCACGCGGTGACCACGCGGCGGGCATGCGAGTTTATGCGTTTTGGATTTGGGGCCCTGGGCCACCATCCGAACATCGACGTATCGCCACCAAACCATGTATTTTTGCTTAAATAGATACTTATGTAACTAGAAATGATTTTTGGAAAAAATAAAGAGCAAAAAATAAGGTAGGTGCAGTTCAAATTTGACCCGCTTCCTACTGAATTAGCGGAAATTTGTCTTTTTCACCAGAGGTGGATCAAAACATTTGAAACCAACCATTTTGTCAATTGTGCATTAAATATGGCCTATTATTTTATAAAATTGATTAGGTCCAATTTTGCAACAAATATATGGTAGGTCCTTCACAAAAAAACTCATTTCGGGCACTCAAAAAATAGAAAATGAATTTTCCATGCAAAGAAAATGAAAACTCCATTAGGAAACATTGTTTGGAATTCCAACATGCACCCTAGTGCACAATATGAGATCATTTGAACAAACTATGCCATGAATGTGGACATAAGATTGATCATTTGGCTTGAAAGCCATGAATCTTCACGCATGATAGCTCATTTCTGTGAACACCTTTTTAAAATAATTGTCGTATTACAAGTTTATTATTTTTCCTGGAAACTTGGTCACATATAAGGACACAATGCGAAGGTTTTCCATTTTTTTTGATTTTTTGAATTTTTTTATGCCCGTTTCAAAATGCGGTCAAAACGGCGGGCTTGACCATTCCTAGCTAGTGGTTGAATCTTGGAAAACTTTTGACGTTTCTCTGATTAAATAGATACTTATGTACCTACAAATGATTTTTGGAAAAAATAAAGAGCAAACAATAAGGTAGCTACAGTTCAAATTTGACCCGCTTCCTACTGAATCGGCACAAATTTGTCTTTTTCATCAGAGGTGGATCAAAACTTTTGAAACCCAACCATTTTTTCAATTGTGCATTAATATGGCCTAGTATTTTAGAAAATTGATTTGGTCCAATTTTGCAACAAATATATGGTAGGTCCTTCACAAAAAAACTCATTTCAGGCACTCGAAAAATGGAAAATGAATTTTCCGTGCAAAGAAAATGAAAAATCCATTAGGAAACATTATTTGGAATTCCAGGATGCACCCTTGTGCACAATATGAGATTATTTGAACAAACTATGCCATGAATGTGGCCATAAGATTGATCATTTGGCTTGAAAGGCATGAATCTTCACGCATGATAGCTCGTTTTCCAATTTTTTGATTTTTTTTGAATTTTTTATGCCCGTTTCAAAATGTGGTCAAAACGGCGGGCTTGACCGTTCCTAGCTAGTGGTTGAATCCTGGAAAACTTTTGATGTTTCTCTGATTAAATAGATACTTATGTACCTAGAAATGATTTTTTGGAAAAATAAATAGCAAACTATGAGGATGTCGCATTTCAAATTTGACCTGCTTCCTACTGAATCGGCAGGAATTTGACTTTTTCACCAGAGGTGGATCAAGGCTTTTGACACCCAACCATTCGGTTAATTGTGAATTAAATATGGCCTAGTATTTTATAAAATTGATTGGTCCAATTTTGCAACAAATATATGGTAGGTCCTTCACAAAAAAACTCATTTCAGGCACTCGGAAAATGGAAAATGAATTTTCCATTCAAAGAAAATGAAAAATCCCTTAGGAAATATTGTTTGGAATTCCAAGATGCACTCTCGTGCACAATATGAGATCATTTGAACAAACTATGCCATGAATGTGGCCATAATATTAATCATTTGGCTTGAAAGCCATGAATCTTCACGCATGATAACTCGTCTCTGAGAACACTTTTTTAAAATAATTTCCGTATTACAAGTTTATTATTTTTCCTGAAAACTTGGTCACATATAATGACACAATGCGAAGGTTTTCCATTTTTTGATTTTTTTTGAATTTTTTATGCCTGTTTCAAAATGCGGACAAAACGGCGGGCTTGACCGTTCCTAGCTAGTGGTTGAATCTTGGAAAACTTTTGATGTTTCTATGATTAAATAGATACGTATGTACCTAGAAATGAATTTTTGGAAAAATAAATAGCAAACTATGAGGCAGTCGCAGTTCAAATTTGACCCGTTTCCAACTGAATCGGCAGAAATTTGTCTTTTTCATGAGAGGTGGATAAAAGCTTTTGACACCTAACCATTTGGTCAATTATGCATTAAATATGGCCTAGTATTTTAGAAAATTGATTTGGTCCAATTTTACAACAACTATTTGGTAGGTTTTCACAAAAAAACCTCGTTTTGGACACTCAAAAAATGGAAAATGATTTTTTCGTCCAAAGAAAATGAGAACTTCCTTAGGCAACATTGTTTGCCATTCCAATATGCACCCTTGTGCACAATATGAGATCATTTGAACAAACTATGTCATGAATATGGCCATAAGGTTGACCATTTGGCTTGAATGCCATGAATCTTCACGCATGATAGTTCATTTCTGAGAACACTTTTTTAAAATAATTGTTGTATTACAAGTTTATTATTTTTCCTGGAAACCTAGTCACATATAATGACACAATGCGAAGGTTTTCCAATTTTTTGATTTTTTTTGAATTTTTTATGCCTGTTTCAAAATGCGGTCAAAACAGCGGGAATGACCGTTCCTAGCTAGTGGTTGAATCTTGGATTTTTTTGGTGTTTCTCTAATTAAATAGATACTTATGTACCTAGAAATGATTTTTAGAAAAAATAAAGAGCAAACTATGAGGCAGCTGTAGTTCGAATTTGACCCGCTTCCTGCTGAAACATCGAAATTTTTTCTTTTTCACCAGAGGTGTATAAAAACTTTTGACAACCAACCATTTTGTCAATTGAACATTAAATATGGCCTAATGTATTATGAAAATGGGACAATTGCATTTTTACCCCTAGTTGGTTCCTACCCACGGGTTTCGCCCTTACTTTTCGATCTTGCTCAGTTTTGCCCTTACTTTTTCCGTCGTGGTCCCTCGAATGCCCTTTGACCGTTTGACCAAAACTTTGAAAATTCATAACTAATTCATATGAACTCAGAAAAGTGCAAATAAGATATCAAAATGTTCAGATAAACATTACCTTTATGTGCATATCATTTGCATTCAGGACAAAAGCACCCTTTAAACAACCTGAGGTAATTAATTTTATTAGCATTATTAAAAATAAAAAGGTATAAACCATATTTTTTCATGAATAAAAACTACATGCAAATGTAGGTGATGTTTTCTGAACATCCATATATCTTATTTGCATTTTTGTAAGTTCGTATTATCTTGTTACGAATGTTCTAACGACTTTGACCATTATTTAGAAACTTCATAACAAATTGATACGAACTCTGAAAAATGCAAATAAGATATCAGGATGTTCAGAAAACATCACCTACATTTGCATGTAACTTTTATTCATTAAAAAATATTGTTTATACCTTTTTATTTTTAATAATGTTAATAACATTAATTACCTTAGGTAGTTTAAAGGTTGCTTTTGTCCTGAATGCAAATGATATGCACATAAAGGTAATGTTTATATGAACATTTTGATATCTTATTTGAATTTTTCTGAGTTAATATGAATTAGTTTTGAATTTTCAAAGTTTTGGTCAAACGGTTAAAGGGCATTCGAGGGACCTCGATCGAAAAAGTAAGGGTAAAACTGAGCAAGCTTGAAAAGTAAGGGCAAAACCCGTGGGTAGGAACCAACTAGGGGCAAAAATGCAATTGTCCCTATAAAAATGATCTGGTCCCATTTTGCAACAAATATATGGTAGGTCATTTACAAAAAACTCAATTTAGGCACTTGAAAAATAGAAAATGATTTTTTGACAAATTTAGATGGTCATAACGTCGTACAGTTTTCTGATTGGTCCGTGGACGCATCATGCGGATCATGCATCGAATACCGTCGGATGATCGTGGATCCAACGGTAGTCATCAGCCCTTCCACACCATCCCCGAAACCCTAGCTCTGCCCTGTGGTAATTTTACATCCACCCCCCCCCCCGCCTCCTTCTTTCCCTCACTCTCTTCTCCTCCTCTCCCCTTCCAGATCCACCCTCGCCGCCACCAGATCGCTCCTCCCTCCCTCTCCTCCGGCATTACGGCGCCCCAAAGCATGCGTGCTCGCCGCATACTCGACGAGAGGATAGAGCTCCCCACCTCTTCTCCACCTCGCGCCTCGCAGTCGTACTACCAACCAACCCCGGCCGACGCAACTCCAGTCACTCCCCGCCACCCGCGATGGTCACCACCGTGAAGATCCCGCAGCGGCAGCTCTTCATCGATGATGACTGGCACGCGCCCGTGCTTGGCCGCCGCCTCCCCGTCATCAACCCCACCACCGAGGCCCCCATCGGTCCGTACCAGATCCATCCATCATGCTTTCTCTCTGCTTTCCGTTCGCCCGTGCCGTTGCGTGCTCAGCGGTAGGTTTGCGCAGGCGAGATCCCAGCGGGCACCTCGGAGGACGTGGACGCGGCGGTGGATGCCGCGCGGGCGGCCCTCAAGAGGAACCGCGGCCGCGACTGGTCCCGCGTGCCCGGCGCCGTCCAGGCCAAGTTCCTCCGCGCGATCGCCGCCAAGGTACTACTCTCCTGCTGCTTCCGCACGCAACTACAACAATAGGCCATGTGGTTGCGTATGTAGATATGCTTGGATAGGTGAGACTGGTCGAGTTGTATTTTACCAAATATGGAGTAGCAGCTACCGGCGCGTAGTGGGATCTGAGCATGGGATCGGAACTGAACCCAGTTCCGGAACCATCACACGGTGCTGTAGTTAGGCTGGCTTCTCAGATGGAACATGCCTTTACCTAGGTCTGGGTTGGTGAACATGGTCTTCTTAGCTATGCTTATTTTCTGTTTTAATGTCTGTATCAGTTCCCTCTGCCATTAAGGGCATCACTAAGAAGTCTGAATCAAGTTCCCCAATGACTGTTAGCTTATTTTCCATGGAGTGGAATTTGAGTTTCGAGCCTCAAATTATCAGGAAAGTTGCAGTCCCTTCTACAACAACTTTATAAATCCAATATCTTATTACAAATCCATTCGGCCAGTTAGATCTTAAGCCTTTGCAAGCTTGGATGATATGATCTATTGTGTGAGCATTTTACTAAATCCTTCTGTTACCTCCATTTGTGTTTTATGATAAACTGATGTGTAACATTTTGCATAGAAGCAATTATCTTTCTCTGTATTCAACAAGGAATTATATAACTGAGATTTATTTTGGCAGGTCCGTGCTGCTAATGAACGAATGCTAGGAGGGGGAGGTGTTGATGGAGGTATAAACTAGCTTCCGACGAGATGGTGTGTATTGTACATACCCCTCTGTGATTTATGCACTTCACATGCATTTTCCCCATCACCCACCAACAGTAACATGCTAGTTGTATGTGTTGCAGCCATTCTTGCACTTGATTTCAAATCCGAGTGTGGTTTGTTTCTCTACAATTTTTTGGAGTGTGGGCTATTCGATCTGACGTGGCTCATCGACGCAGGGTGATCGAGGAGAGGGGAGAGGCCTGGGCGAGGGGACCGGTCCGATCGGTCAGGGTGGCGACCAAGGAGCTGAGGATGCCGAGGAGGGCGGTGAACCCCGGCGGTCATGGAAAGGCGGCTGGACATGTGTAGGTGCCTCGTCAACCCGTGAAGTCTCACAGGATAATTAATCTAGTTCCCTTTTGATCTCTTCGCATCAATTCTGCTGCACATCCCAGTAATCCTAGATTAATTTGGTTCTTTTGTTTTACTTATTGAAAGTGACACTGCTCTGGCCATTTCTGCGGCTTATGGGATGCCTGCTATCACGAGATATCTCCTGGGTCGTGGTGCTGATCCAACTTGGACGGTGGAACAAAGAAACAATGAGTTTCTGTGCGACAACTTTGAGGATTGGATTATAACGTGAATTGGTTTCTGATACTCTGTCGCTCAAGTGTTAATTCTAGTCTTGTTTGCTCACCATTCGATGACTTTTGCTATTATTATAGTAGGCACAATCAGCATGACTTCTTATGTGTTTCTTTTGCTATTATTATAGTAGGGGGTTGCTATTTCTTTATTAGAACAAACATGAAATTGGTTGCTCTATTAGGCAACTCATTTTTTGTGTGCTATTCCTGGAGCTTTGAGTGAAGAGTAGGCTTGCAATGCCTGCCTTTTTTGTGTGCTATTTTTTTGTGTGCTATTCCCTAGTTTGGGATTTTCTCCCAATTCCTAGGCATCTAGTTCCTATACTAATATACTTGTACTGCTCATGCCGCTGTTGCTAGTGGTCTTGTAGCACAGCACAACACAGCACTTCTAGTTCCTATACTAATATACTTGTACTGCTCATCCAACTCTACTGATACATGTTTACACTGTTAATTATTGGTGAATGGTGATGTCTGTGGTCACGAGATCCTCGGTTGCATCTGGTTTCTTAGTGCCATTTCCGCGGTTTGCAAAATGTTGTGATGAATCATGAAATCTACGACGTATGTCAGACTTCAGAGATGCCATTTGTCATTGATGAGAAGATATTTCATATTCTGAGCAATAATGTTTGCATTTCATACCGATAGTTGCCAAACTATAAATTGTTATAGCCTTTTTTCTTGCTGCCGATGCATGCTTATATGTTTGAGGGTAAAGTGATGAGGAATAAACCATCAACAATATGATGGAGCTCTTCTCCTCTGATACTTAGTATTTAAGTCTCTGATGGTACCTCAACACCCTGATATGTTTGTGGCTTTCTATGTTATCCACATACTGAAGGAAGTCCTACTATCTTCACAACAAATATAATTTTGCTTGAACGAGTTTATAAATTGAACTATCTCCACAACAAAGATATTTACCATTTGTAGTTCCAATCTAAAGTGTTGCTTGATTTCATTTGTGGTTCAAGTGATGATGAGAAACTGCAACAATATGACAGGAGTTACACTCCTGTGATTCGTAGTTTAAAGTCTGATGATTTCTTATCTTCAAATAACCGTTGTCTTGTGAAATGCAATGTTGCTCACGTTCTTGTTTTCTTACAAATTACTTGATGCAATTTCAAGGGCGGGTTTCTTTGACACTGAGGGAGTATTGTCTTAGTACTTGTATATCCATCAGCTGTTACTGTGCCTTTGTGGCGCAGTCTGAATCCCTGTAGACCGATCATATCTGAAGCATGAGTGTCGGTGTCAAAACCGGCGGATCTCGGGTAGGGGGTCCCGATCTGTGCGTCTAGGCCGGATGGTAACAGGAGACGAGGGACACGAAGTTTTACCTAGGTTTGGGCCTTCTCGATGGAGGTAAAACCCTACGTCCTGCTTGATTAATAGTGATGATATGGGTAGTACAAGACTAGATCTACCACGAGATCGAGGAGGCTAAACCCTAGAAGCTAGCCTATGGTATGATTGTTGATGTGTATGTTGTTCTACGGACTAAAACCCTCCGGTTTATATAGACACCGGGTAGGGTTAGGGTTACATAGAGTCGGTTACAATGGTAGGAGATCTGTATATCTGTATCACCAAGCTTGCCTTCCACACCAAGGAAAGTCCCTCCCGGACACGAGACGAAGTCTTCAATCTTGTATCTTGATAGTCCAGGAGTCCGGCTAAAGGTATAGTCCGGTCATCCGAACACCCCCTAATCCAGGACACCCTCAGTAGCCCCTGAACCAGGCTTCAATGACGACGAGTCCGGCGCGCATATTGTCTTCGGCATTGCAAGGCGGGTTCCTCCTCCAAGTACTTCATAGAAGATTTTGAACACAAAGATAGTGTCCGGCTCTGCAAATTAAGTTTCCACATATTGCCATAGAGCGAATAATATTTACACAAATCTAGTCTGCTGACGTATTCCATAGTGTGACATCACACCACGGCCAAGCTTTTATTCGAACTGTTTTACTGTCCCATCTCAGCGCGTTATGCAAGGCGGTTTCCTTGGCACGTCTTGCTAAAGCAGAGATCGTGTCCCCTTATTCCAGGATTCTCATCAATACGGGCGTGGGTAACCCAACCGCACCATTCATTACGGCGCTTGGAGATAAGCGAGTTTTACCAGGCTGGTGTGGACATGTAGTTGCGTCCACCCATATAAGGGGATAAGGATCCACCTTTTCACCTACGCCTTCTTCCTCCTCTGCCTATCCATTCTCGCGCACTCGAGCTCCAGCACCCAAGTCCACACTCCCCACCTCAAACTTCTCTAGCCATGTCCGGAGCGGGTGGCAAGTAGATGGTCTCCTCCGTCACGGAGGGACACATCAAAAAGCTGAGGAAGGCCGGACACATGTCTAACGACATCGCGTACCGGCTTCCCAAAAAGGGGCAGCTCATTCCCACCCCTAGGCCCCATGAGAGGCTGGTATTTCTCCCCCATTTCCTCTACGGACTGGGCTTCCCTCTCCACCCATTTGTCCGGGGGCTCATGTTCTACTACGGCCTGGATTTCCACGATCTGGCCCCGAATTTTGTCCTCAACATCTCGGCATTTATCGTCGTGTGCGAGGCCTTCCTCCGCATCCGCCCCCATTTCGGCCTATGGCTCAAGACTTTCAACGTCAAGCCGAAGGTGGTGCGCGGCAGCCAGGCAGAGTGCGGAGGCGCCATGGTGGGAAAGATGGCCAATGTCCTCTGGCTCGAGGGCTCCTTTGTGGAGACCCTGAAGGGGTGGCAATCAGGGTGGTTTTACATCACCGAGCCACGCGACACCGAATGGGTCGCACCCCCCGAGTTTTGATCCGGACCCCCCACGCAGCTCACCTCCTGGAAGGAGACGGGCATGTCTTGGGGTAAAAAAGGAGAGCTAACCGGACTCCAAACATGCATCCAAACCCTGGCGGACAAGAAGCTCAAGCTTGTCAACGTAGTCCAGGTTATGCTCATCCGCCTGATCCTCCCGTGTCAACAACGGGTTTTCAACCTTTGGGAGTTTGACCCGGCACGGCACCAGACTCTAAGCAGGCTCTTCGACACGACGTACGAAGATGCCTGGAAGGTTCTTTTCAAAGGCGTCGAGGCTCCCGCATCCTCTACCGAGGATCGCGGATTCAGCGCGCAGCGTCACGCTCTCGCGGTAAGCTGTTTTTTTCCTTTTACAGGATATTAGTATTTCATAGTTTGACTCCCTGCGGGATCTAAACTCCCTTACCTTTGACAGGATTGGCAGGTGACATCCAGACAGATCAACTATCCGGCTCCTTTGCCCGAAGGCCCAGCGGACGCTCGCCTGACGAAGCTGCTGGTTCCGGCACCCTACGTGGTGCCGGAGAAGAAGGCCGCAAAAAAGGCCGCGGGGACTCGAAAGAGTGCCCGGCACTAGGAGGTGTCGGATCCATCATCCGACGGTTCCGAGGCGCATTCCTCCCGTGCGGACAAGGAGGAAGAAGAGAAGACCTCTCCCCCTCCAGCGGGAGGAGAGAAGAAAAGGAAGGCCACCCTCTCTGGGGAGGCCGGAGGTTCCAAGAAGGTAAAAACCCTTCCTCCGGACTACTCCACCGACGCTGACGGCGGAGAGGAGTGGCAGCCCAGGGCAAGCCCCTGGAAAAATCGTAAGTATCCGGATACCAGAGTAATTCATAGTATTCGTTTATTGCACAGCTTTCCTTACGTCGAATATGTTTATATAGCCCACCCAAAGACCGGCTCGACGCGACGTCGGGTGGCTCACGGGACTCGTCGGATGTGAACTCGCTTCCGACGGCTTCCTCCCCCTGCCCTATGGACGACACCGAAGTGTAGTCCCAACAGGTTCCAAGCCGGGAGGAGGTGGTCCTGGAGGCGTCGCAAGGCGGCCTCCCGGACTCCAGGAGTAAAGGGGCTGAAACCCCCCAGGGTTCCAAGTCCGGCTCTAGGCCGGACACCGCTCTGGAACCTTCAAAGGTTCCAGAGTCCGGCGGGGTACCTCCTTCCAAGAGGAGCAAGTCCACCGTGCCGGCGGCCCCCGTCCAATCGGAGGCGCCGGACAATATGTTGGAGGTGCTCCAAGGCGCCTCCATCGACGAGGGACACCGCACTATTATGAGTGCGGTGGTCCAGAAGGTTCAGTCCACCAAGAGCGGACTGACTGAAGCTTGTGCTAGCCTTTTGACAGGAATTGAGGTAAGAATGTGTAAATAATAGTACCGCATAGACAGTAGCCCCTGATGCTCTGTTTGGCGTTCGGGAAGAAAAGCCGAATAGAGGATCAACTAGAATTCGCAGGAGTCTAACAAAAATGAGTCAATATGCATATGCAGGCTTGCCTGCTTGCGTCCGCCGCACTGACTGCGGAGGTGGACACGCTAAAGCAGAACCTCAAGCGGTCCGAGCAAGAGCTCGGTCGTGCCAAGAAGCAGCTCGAGGACAATGAAGTTAAGAAATACCTTGTTTTTGAATATATATATATAGAAAGGTGCAATTGCAAAAAATGACAGGATTATCGTGGCTAATGTAGGGGCCACGTCTAAAGTGGCGACCCTTAAGCAAGCGCTGGTCGAGGCCGAGAAGAGGGCGGCCTTGGAGCGCACCGAGCGGGAGAAGTATGAGGCCGAGGTTGTCAAGGTGCGGCAAGAGCTCCAGGCTCTCATGGAAAAACATGAGAGTTTGGAGCTTGACTCAAAGACGCGAGCGTCTGAGCTCGCGGTGGCTATTGAAAATGCCAAGTCTGCCAAGGCCAAATCCCAGAAGACCCTCCAGGAGTTGGATGAGGTGAAGAAGATAGCGGAGGGTAAGGCATTCTTTATGCAAAGCAAACACATAAACGTGAGTTATTTGTTACTTACCCGAATCCGGAGCTCTCCAGGAGCGTTCGCAGATCTCCCCTGGAGTGTGTCCGATGCCGCCGCATTCTATCGAGCCGAGGAGGGCAGCTCGACAGAGAAGGTGTTCTGGTCTCAATATGCTGAGGCCGGACACCCCGTGCCCCTGAGCGACCAGCTGAAGCAACTGGTCGAGCTCCACAAGGCAGCCGAACAGGCCATGAAGGGCCTCATAGTTCGGCTGTGGCCTGGAGAGGCTCTGCCTGGGAGCTATTTCGGGCTGGTGCGGCGGCTGGTGGAGGCTCGCCCGAGGCTTGAAGACATCAAGCGCTCTGTCTGCATTAAAGGTGCCCGTAGGGACCTTGCCCGTGCTAAGGTGCACTAGGGCAAGCTGGATGCTGAGAAGCTTGTGAAGGACGGGCCACCACCGGGGAAAGAGCATCGCAAGCCCGAGAATTATTATAAGGATGTTCCGAAGGGTGCCTGCCTTGTTGCGGATGAATGTACCGAGGATGTATTTTTTGAGTAAAACTCGCTCGTGGTATCCTGTGCGCTGAAAACTTGTTCATATGCGCTAAGCAATGCTGTTGGAATTTAAAATATTACCTTCTGTGTGGCTGTTTATCAATACTGAGAGATGGAGACTCGTCGGCTTCTGCCCCGTGCCGCTAGTGCTGGGGTGTTCGGGGATGAACCTGAGCGCTCTTTTTCCCATGTTTGGGTCCTTCGAGGGAGGCGCTTAGCCCAACGAACAAGGCAATCGGACTATAATGCGTGAACACTCTCACTTAGCCATAGAATTCTATAATTTTAAATTTCGGCGAAGCCCCTAGTATTCGGAAGACCGAGTTCGGGGCGCTATCCACGCCTTGGCCGGATAGAGCCGGCTCCTCACCCTAAGCGGCATAAGTCTTTAGGGACTCGAAAAACCTCTCAAACAGCGACCAGCTCTCGCTTCATCATGACAGTCAGTTTTAGCTTTCTCCACTGAGGTGCTCGACCCAGCTCAACTGGGGCACAATCGCAGTGGTTCTCCTAGTGCTACCTTAGCCGATATAGCGGAACGTAAGGCACCAAAACATAGGAGCCGGGCAAACCCAACTATTGACCCAAGACATGATTCGGAGCCGATGCATATAATGCTATAAGTTCGGGGTGCCACACTTGTTAAAGTGTTCGGACTTCTCACACCATATTGAGGGGTACTAAAGCCCCTGGCGTATTTTGGCCGTACCAACGTGTACGGGTGCAACATGTCGTTGAGGAACATATATAAAAAAAGGTAATGCAAAAATAGACGAAAGCTATGCATTGTTTATTAAAGAGGGCTGCGATCAAAGCAGAACGATACAAATAATGCGATAAGCAAAAGGTTGGACTATTTAATATGTCCGTTTCAGGGGCAAGCTGCGGAATAGTATGCGAAACGGGTATACTGCTCGTGATAGAGACCACCTGGGAGTTCCGTATTGCGGCGTGGCTTGTCTGCATCCCTGGTTCTTGCATTGTTTGTGCGGCAATTGAACTGCCGAACAGGCCTTCTGAAGAATGGAGTCCTGAAAGTAAGAGAAAATTAAAAAATCGGCACCCCCTGGTACGGTTTAAGCCGTGCTCCAGGCGTGCCATGATGGTGCCCCTCCCCCTGTATCCATGGTATTTCTAGAGCGTAGTTATGTACGCGAAGTACTGGCGTCGCCTTTTTGCGAGGGTTGGGGTTGGGGCCGCATTGCTACGCCTGCTCGGATCGTGCCAGGCGGTCTTGTTGTAGGTTACTTCGGGCGCGCTTGACGGTGTCCGGTCGTTTAGTGGCCAGACTGGAGAACTGCCTGGAGAGGCTGCTTTGTACTTCCGCTGCAAGGGCCGCCGTGTGCTCCTCCGTTCAGAGGGAGCGTTCGGTGTTTCCATTGACCGTAATTACTCCTCGAGGGCCTGGCATCTTGAGCTTAAGGTATGCGTAGTGCGGTACCGCATTGAACTTAGCGAATGCGGTTCGCCCGAGCAGTGCGTGATAACCACTGTGAAATGGGACTATGTCGAAGATTAACTCTTCGCTTCGGAAATTATCCGGAGATCCGAAGACCACTTCAAGTGTGACTGAGCCTGTACAGTTGGCCTCTACACCTGGTATTACGCCTTTAAAGGTCGTTTTGGTGGGCTTAATCCTCGAAGGATCTATGCCCATTTTCCGCACTGTATCCTGGTAAATCAGGTTCAGGCTGCTGCCGCCGTCCATGAGGACTCTAGTGAGATGAAATCCATCAATAATTGGGTCTAGGACCAATGCGGCGAACGCGCCATGATGGATGCTAGTGGGATGGTCCCTTCGATCAAAGGTGATCGGGCAGGAGGACCATGGGTTGAACTTTGGGGCGACTGGCTCTACCGCGTATACGTCCCTTAACGCGCGCGCTGCTCCCTTTTGGGGACGTGGGTTGCGTATATCATGTTCACCGTCCGCACTTGTGGGGGAAAACCCTTTTGTCCACTGTTGTTCAGTGGCCGGGGCTCCTCGTCGTCATCGCTATGCAGCCCCTTGTCTTCATTTTCGGTGTTTAACTTGCCTGCCTGCTTGAATACCCAACAATCCCTGTTGGTGTGATTGGCCGGCTTTTCGGGGGTGCCATGTATCTGGCACAAGCGGTCGAGTATTCGGTCCAAACTAGACGGGCCCCTAGGATTCCTTTTGAATGGCTTTTTCCGCTGACCGGATTTAGAGCCTCTGAATCCGGCAGTAACTGCCGTATCTTCAGCATTGTCGCCGTTAATGCGGCGCTTCTTCTTGTTGCGACGCGACCTACCACTACTATCCCTGGTGTCCAAATTACCAGGGTTCTTGGTCATATTGTTGGTATGAGCAAGCCAGCTGTCTTCTCCCGCGCAAAAGCGGGTCATGAGTGTCGTGAGTGCTGCCATAGATTTCGGCTTTTCCTATCCAATGTGCCGGGCCAGCCACTCGTCACGGATATTGTGCTTGAAGGCTGCTAGGGCCTCAGCATCCGGACAGTCGACTATTTGATTTTTCTTTGTTAGGAACCGTGTCCAGAATTGCCTGGCCGATTCCTCTGGCTGCTGAATTAAGTGACTTAGGTCATCGGCGTCTGGGGGTCGCACATAAGTGCCCTGGAAATTGTCGAGGAATGCGGCTTCCAGGTCCTCCCAACAACTGATTGATCCTGTTGGCAAGCTGTTAAGCCAATGCCGAGCTGGTCCTTTAAGGTTGAGTGGGAGGTATTTGATGGCGTGGAAATCAACACCGCGGGCCATGTGGATATGAAGGAGATAATCCTCGATCCATACCGCAGGATCTGTTCTGCCATCATATGATTCGATGTTTACGGGTTTGAAACCCTCGGGGATTTGATGATCCATTATTTCGTCTGTAAAGCATAGTGGGTGTGCGGCGCCTCTGTACTGGGCGATATCATGACTTAGCTCCAATGAGCTGTGTTCGGCCCTGCCGAATTTGTGGCCGGCGTGACGGTTACCGTCTCGAGCCATAGGGCGCCCACGCGATTCGTAGATCGATCGTGTTTGTCTTGCCTTGTCCTCCAACATGTATCGTAAGTCCGGCGCATATTCCCGTGGCTTGGTACGGGGTGCGGCTTGAGTGGAGGGTCGGGAGGCCTCTCTGTCGTGGCCACGAGGTGGCCGGTCGGCCGCATCAAGTACTTCCTCCTGTAATCGGGGTAGCAACCTGTGCTTTGGGTAGCTCTTGGAGGGGCGTTTGAGTTTATGTTCTTCGGCCGCAAGGACTTCGGTCCATCTGTCGACCAGCAAATCTTGATCAGCTCTAAGTTGTTGCTGTTTTTTCTTGAGGCTTCTTGCTGTGTCCATAAGCCTGCGTTGAAAACACTTTTGCTCGACGGGATCCTCTGGCACGACGAATTCATCGTCGTCGAGGCTTTCCTCGTCTTCGGAGGGAGGCATATAATTATCGTCCTCGACCTCTCTGTCTGCCGCTCTCTCATGAGGGCTGGTTTCTCCATCCTCCTGTGCTAAGTCTTGCTTGAGGGGGTTTTCTTCGGCACTTTCCGGAGTATTATTATCTCCCGTGCTGGAATCACCGTATTTGTTTTGGCGGGATTTTGAGCGGCGCCGCTGACGTCGGCGCTTAGGCTGTTTCTTGGAGGGACATCCTCCACTGTTCCATCGCCATCTCCCTCTTTTGGGGTGTCCACCATGTATATGTCATATGACGAGGTGGCTTTCCAGGGCCTAGTAGGCGCTGGTTCTTCATCATCTCCTTCATCGGCGTCCATACCGTCGATGTCTTCGGAGTAGAAGTAGAGCATGTCGGTTAAGTCGTCGACAGTGGCTACAAAGTGGGTGGTGGGTGGGCTTTGAATTTCTTCATTGTCCGTACCCCAACCTTGCTGACCGTAGTCCGGCCAGGGCTCTCCTGATAAAGAGAGAGACTTCAGTGACTTCAGGATATCGCCGAAAGGAGAGTGCTGAAAGATGTATGTGGCAGTGAACTCCATGATCGGCGCCCAATCGGATTCGATCGGCAGGGGCGCGGAGCGTTCGGAGTCCGGAGAGGAGTTCGGCTCCTTGGAGCCACGAGTCTCGCGGAGTGTGGGGCTGGTATTCGGCTCAATCGCCGTTGGGATCACAGCCCCCGAGGCGGCGTCCAACCACCCATCCTTGATCTGCGCGGTTGGCTCCGAATTAAGGGTCGAAGCCGAGGCGGGTGCGGCCTCCAGGGCACTGCTCAGCGGCAGAGCTAGATCATGCTTGTCGTGACAGTGCGGCGCGCTCGGCAGTGGCTCGAATCCGTCGAAGATCAAGTCCCCGCGGATGTCAGCCGTGTAGTTAAAACTTCCAAATCTGACCTGACGGCCAGGGGCGTAGCTTTCGATCTGCTCCAGACGGCCAAGCGAATTGGCCTGCAGTGCGAAGCCGCCGAAGATGAAGATCTGTCCGGGGAGGAAGGTCTCACCCTGGACTGCATCGCTATCGATGATCGTAGGAGCCATCGAGCCTGACGGCGACGACACATAGGAACTCTCAATGAAAGCATCAATGTCGGTGTCAAAACCGGCGGATCTCGGGTAGGGGGTCCCGATCTATGCATCTAGGCTGGATGGTAATAGGAGAGGAGGGACACGAAGTTTTACCCAGGTTCGGGCCCTCTCGATGGAGGTAAAACCCTATGTCCTGCTTGATTAATATTGATGATATGGGTAGTACAAGAGTAGATCTACCACGAGATCGAGGAGGCTAAACCCTAGAAGCTAGCCTATGGTATGATTGTTGATGTGTATGTTGTCCTACGGACTGAAACCCTTCGGTTTATATAGACACCGGGTAGGGTTAGGGTTACATAGAGTCGGTTACAATGGTAGGAGATCTGTATATCCGTATCGCCAAGCTTGCCTTCCACGCCAAGGAAAGTCCCTCCCGGACACGGGACGAAGTCTTCAATCTTGTATCTTCATAGTCCAGGAGTCCGGCTGAAGGTATAGTCCGGTCATCCGGACACCCCCTAATCCAGGACTCCCTCAATGAGCCAAGCACAGCATATCTACAGTTTTAGAACGGAAAACCAATCATGCTATAAGTATTAAGCAACTCCATTGCAGTCTAATTTGTTCAGAATGGAGATGAAAACTTTGGTTGGTTTGCATCATACCTTATAGCCATATATATATATAAAGCTTCCATTTAACGTCCAAAGAATGCATACCTGATTTGAGTTAGACTCTACTCTTGACTATTTTATGTAGGTGGCAACTGACAAGAGTTTTAGTCTAGCTCATCTGAAGTTTCTTTGTATGCAGGAGGGCGAGCTGGAGGAGCTTGAGAAGGGCGTGGAGCCTGTGTCGGAGCGCTTGGTCCACCCGCTCAAGCACATCGTCGCCTGGCTGAACGCCGTTGACCATATCAAGGCCGTCAAGGACTCACCCGACCTCCGTGTTGCCGTCAAGGATGTCCAGGTAGTCTCTTCTTCTGTCACACTGCCTGCGATCTGGACGAACGAAGCCGTTGATTGGTTAGCGCATCATGAGATGATGATGTTGTCTCTGTATTTCTTCTTACTCCATGAATTAATCCTGATGAATGCTGCTTGTTTTGCACAAGCTGACAAGGGCACTAGCTAGAGCGCACTACCGCTCCTCTTCTTGCATGCAACATAATCTGAAATTCATTCAGTTCCACTTTGCGTAAACACTATAGTGTACAACTATCAACTTGTTTCACTATTCAGTTTGTCACCCATTCAGCTTACTTACTGGGGCATCTTTCTTGTACGAGTTTACTTAAAATAGATTGTAGTTTCCTTCTTGTTTGTTTTGATACACATATACCTGCCCTGTATTAGCTCTTTCCTTTTGTGCATGTTAATTCAGTGTTTGTGTTGATTTGATGCCAATGTTCAGAAACAAGATTTTGATGGATGGGTTTATTTGTTCTGCTGGTATATATGCATGCTAGTATATATGCACACGGATTGGCCTTCATTATTTTTATCTACTGTTAGATATATGCTGTTAGATTTGCTTTTATTTTGTACCTAACCATTTTGTTCTATAACATGCAAATGCTGGCGTTTCATGTTTCGTCGCGAGCATCAAGACGAAGAAGTCGGAAGAAGCATAGTTCAAGCTCATCTGAGCTAGTTCAAGGAGTAATGAAGCCCTTGATACTGATCCGTATTGGAACAAATTGAAGCCGAACTGTGACATAGAGCTTGTTATATTGTAGAGCTTGATGCTCATCGGCTCATGTGACATATTGTACACCTGTAGAGCTTGTTATACTGTGATCGCATTTGTATGTGTTGATGCTACAGATTGTTGCTTCTTGTTATTTGAAGTATTACACCTGTTTTCTGTCTATTTTGATTTAAATATTGGTTTTTTAATTATTGGCATATTGAAATCTGAGGAACATGACCATGACAACAGGGACCCACAAACCAGAATAGAACATTTGGGACCTGCTTATCAGAATCTGACAATTGGGACCCATTTGAAAAAGGAAAAAAGGCCACAACCCAAAAATAAAAGGCTGAATTATAGGTCCTAGCCCGTGTAGCTTACCCAAATTGAAAGAAAAAAACAACAAATGGGCTGAATTAATGGGTGTCGGTGTCAAAACCGGCGGATCTCGGGTAGGGGGTCCCGAACTGTGCGTCTAGGCCGGATGGTAACAGGAGGCAAGGGACACGAAGTTTTACCCAGGTTCGGGCCCTCTTGATGGAGGTAAAACCCTACGTCATGCTTGATTAATATTGAAGATATGGGTGTTACAAGAGTAGATCTACCACGAGATCAGAGAGGCTAAACCCTAGAAGCTAGCCTACGGTATGATTGTATGTTGTGATTGTTGTCCTACGGACAAAAACCCTTCGGTTTATATAGACACCGGAGAGGGTTAGGGTTACACAAGGTCGGTTACAAAGGAAGAGATATCCATATACGTATTGCCTAGCTTGCCTTCCACGCCAAGTAGAGTCCCATCCGGACACGAGACGAAGTCTTCAATCTTGTATCTTCATAGTCTAACAGTCCGGCCAATGGAGATAGTCCGGCTATCCGGAGACCCCCTAATCCAGGACTCCCTCAGTAGCCCATGAACCAGGCTTCAATGATGACGAGTCCGGCACGCAGTTGTCTTCGACATTGCAAGGCGGGTTCCTTCTCCGAATACATTACAGAAGAAGTTGAATACGAGGATAGTGTCCGACCCTGCAAAATAAGTTCCACATTCCACCGTAGAGAGAATAATTTTTCCGCAGATCTAATTTGCTGGCTTGTTTGGACAGCATGACGTCATGTCATGGCCTGGTGATTACTCGAACCGTTTCTCTTAACCAGCTCCACACATAACGCGAGGCGGTTTCTTGACATGTCTTGCCGAAGCGGAGATCATGTTCCCCTAATTACGCGATTCTCATTAATGCGGTTCGTGGGTAACCCAACCATGTCTAGGACTCCTAGATTATAGGTAAGTCCTAAACGGCTACGGAGGGGACGCTTGATATTCCCCCTCTTTATAAGGGGATAAGGTTTTCACTTTTTCCCTCCCGTGCTCAATCAAACCCTTCCCCCACCTTGAGTTCTAACACCCAAAGCTCAGGTTAGGTGCTCCGGATCTTCAACCATGTCCGGATCCAGCCTTCAAGGCCGATGGACGCCCTCCTCCGTTACGGAAGAGGACATTAAGAAGTTGAGGGAGGCCAGATATCTGACCGCCGAGGTTTCACATCGGCTGCCTACTTGAGGGCAGGTCGTCCTACTCCCAAACCCAACGAGAATGTTGTGTTTGTCTCCCACTTCCTCCGAGGTCTAGGCCTCACTCTGGATCCTTTCATCACGGGCTTGATGTTCTATTACGGGTTAGATTTCCAATATCTAGCCCCGAACTCCTTTCTCCATATCACGACATTTATTGTCGTGTGTGAGGCCTTCCTCCGCGTTACCCCTCACTTTGGCCTGCGGCTCAAGACTTTTTAAGTAAAGCCGAAGATGATCAAGGAGCAACAAGCAGCGTGCGGAGGTGCATCAATAGGCAAGATGGCAGGAGCTCCATGGCAGAGAGGTCCTTTCCAGAGGTGCCCGAATTATGGCAACGGGAGTGGTTTTATGTCACGGCTCCTA
Organism: Triticum urartu; assembly: GCF_003073215.2. Lineage (NCBI taxonomy): Eukaryota > Viridiplantae > Streptophyta > Magnoliopsida > Poales > Poaceae > Triticum > Triticum urartu. Next base: position 147,834,524 of record NC_053028.1, on the reverse strand, counting down.
GAAGTACCAAGTGGGCGACTGCCCCCGCTTTCCGCTCGGGCCCCCCACCACAACTGATGTCATGGATTAGGACGGGTCTGAGCTGGGGTCCAGCCAAGGACGTGCCTATACTGCAAAGCCGCATCCGAGATCTCTTCGAGGGAGATTTCAATTTGCTTGCGGTAATACAAGTTATGCTGGTTTGCCAAGTCTGGCCTTGCAAATGCCGAGCCCTATGTTTGTGGGAGTTCAACCCAGAGGGACCACGTGCCATTCAAAGTTTCCTCGGCCTGACACACGACGAGATGTACAAGTCATTCTTTGGACCTCAAGTGGAATGTCCGGATATCACCGAGGACGTGGGCCTAAGCAGTAACCGCGCCGCCAAACAAGTAAGAAATCCTCTAGCCGAACACACTGTCTTTTATTCGAGGTTATTTTTGAGAGTTCACCTTTTGACCAGGACTGGCTAACGAAGGCGAAGATGATTCGGTGTTTGGCCCCCCTCCCTGAGGGTTTGGAAAACCCGGTATTGGAGAAGATGCTTGAGGTCGCACCTTGCTCGGAGCCCTTGAAGGAAGATACCGAGGGGGATAATACGGGCGAACGCGGGCCCCCATCGCTACCCGCTCCGACCGAGGGAACGAGCGTCTCCACGAAGGAGGACGACCGGGGGAGGAAAAGGACTGCTTTAGAGGATCCGGAAGCCGAAGCCTCCAAACGGGAGAAGAAGTCTCCCACGGAGGGTCCTGCCTTGGGGGGTGCTTTTGCCGCACAAAGTCCGTGAGGGGATCAGCCCTCCAACGAGTCGTAAGTGATCCCAAATATTTTAATAGTAAGAGTATGCTATATTTTTCCTCTGAGAAAACAACCACCGCATATATCTTGCAGTTCGGGCCTCAGCCCCTCTCAAATGAGTTCGTCTTCGGGGGATCTTCTTCCGGAGATGATGGAGAGCGAAACGCCTCCCCCGGACTCCTCTGCTCCAGAAGCGGGTGACCCCGAAGTGTCGTCGCGGAGGGCCTCTCTGGATCCGATGAGGCCAGAAGATAGTCCCGTAGACCCCATAAGTCCCCAGTGTTCGGCTCCCGAAGAGAGCATACGAAAGAGTCTGGCACCGCCTGGTGTGCGGTCGGACGTTCTGAGGGAGTTGGTGGGGCGAGCGGCCATCTCAGAAGAGCACAGTATGTTGATGGGTACGGTGATGGAGAGAATCTCGTCCGCTGAAAGCGGATTACATGAAGCCTTTATGAGTCTACTGACAGGCTTTGAGGTATGTGAGATAATATGTGATAGTACTGCACATGTTAGGTGTGCCCTGTGTAGATAGTAGCCCTTGAGACTCTGGCTGTCGTCAAGAATGGCAGCGAACAGAGGATCGTATTCCCAGGCAATAACCAGACTGCCTCTATGTGCAAGTGGTGGAAGCTCCGGTGGCTAGCCGGACTAATGAGTTTGCCCAATTAAAACGGCAACTGGATGCGGCAGACGCCGACATCGAGCTTGTTAACAAGAGGCTTGACGAGGCACATGGTAAGTGTTATCATCCGGTGAACGCCACATAGTAAGAGCAGCATAATGCCAGTATCTTTAATATGTTGTGACTGCAGATGGAGCTGCCACCGTGGAAGCCTTGCGTGCGGAACTTGCCCGAGCCAAGGAACAAGCAAGGATTAGTAATGCGGCTGCTTTGGAGGCAGCCGAAGAGTTGAAAGCCGAGAAGGACGCACATTGCGGGAGCCAGGAGAAGATGGACAAGATGGCCGTAGAATTAAAAGACATTGCCGACCGTTGCCGGGTCCTTGAGAAAGAAAATCGAGCGAAGGCAATGGACCTTGAGAAGGCCGCGGGGCCAGACAAAGACACCCATTCTGCTATGAGAGCGAAGAAGGAGGATTTGCGGGAAGCCAGGGATATTGCGGCTGGGAAACCCTTCATGTTACGGACGAAGTTCGGAGATCCACGGTATGCCCCTCTGGATCGGCTGTGGAACTCGGCAGATGCATATATGGATTTGGCGGCGAGCGCTGCCGATGCGGCCAAGTACTTCCAAGGTCAGACAGATCGTGAAGTGGACAAGCTGTTCCGGACGCAATTCCACGTTCCAGAGCGTCCACTTTCATTGACTGACCAGCTAGCCGAATGGGCCGAACTGAATAGGTTGTCCAGACTCGCCATGAGGTATGTTGTGGATCAGCTATGGCCGGAAGGGCCTAAGCCGAACAGCTATTTCAGCTTAGTGCAGCAGTTCCTTGATGCGGTGTCGCGCATTAATGCGATGAAGAGGTCGGCGTGGATAGAAGGCTCGCGGATGGCCCTTGCCCGTGTTAAAGCATACTGGGCAGAGATGGACGCTACCACTGTTGCGGCGTAGGGTTCGGCCATAGGCCGTGTGGCTGCCGAGCACTATTTCGAGGAAGTTCTCGAGGGTGCTCGTTTGATAGAGGCCCAGTGCTTGAAAAATATTATGTTTGAGTGATATGTATTCTCATTGTAAACATAATGCTTTTATGAAGTTTTTATAAGGCTATGTTTATACTTTTGCCTGAAAGTAGTATGATGCCTCCTGTGCGGCCGTTTATGTATACATGTGTATAACCTGAAAGATTGCAGCCGTCGGCTTCAACCCCCACGCATATAATGCGGAGGTGCTTGCAAAAAACGCGTGTTCACACTTAACCCAACGTCTTGGTCCTGATAAGGAGGTGATAGCGCAGCGAGCGAGGCAACCGGACTATAATGCTTTAACACTTTCACTTAGCCATAGGAGTTTGACAGTGGGGCTACTAGATAGCCCCTGGTGGCTCCGCAGTCTCCCGATCACGGGGTGTGTATATGCCTGGCCGGAAAATGGCCCTTCGTTAAGGTGGAGGAATTCTAACATTCCGATAGGTCATCGGTGGTTGACCAGTCTCACGCTATATCATGACTGTCAGTTTTCGGCTTTCTCTACTGAGGCGCTCATCCGGATGAACCAGGGCACAATCGCAGTAGTTTTCCTAGTGCTACCTTAGCCGATAAAGCAGAACGTAAGGCACCAAAACACAGGAGCCGGGCAATCCCAACATTTGACCAAAGACAATGATTCGGAGCTGATGCATATAAGGCCGAACTCGCGACGCCGAACACTCCCTAAGGTATTCGGTCTTTATGGTATAAACCGGGCCGAAATGGTGCCGCTTGTAAGAAGCCCCTTGTGTCCAGGTACGTGCATTATTCTGACGTGGCCACATGCCAAGACATCAGCATCCTTCTCAATTGTGCTGAGAATTCGGTGGATATGTATCAACAAGAGACAATAAAAAGGTTTACGCAGGGTCTTAATCTAAAAAGAATCCTTGGAGCGGGTCCCTGCTGCACGTCTGCGCGTGTGTCTCCGTTGTGCCGTATCCTGGACGGGTGTAGCACGATGATTATCTGTAAAAGAGAGGAGCTTAGGTAAAAAAGCTGTCATGCAAAAAGATAGTTTTTAAATAAACCATGTATAATTCAAGGTGAGTAAGAATTGCCACTTGTCTGCGCACGTTGAGCCCCTTGTATTTGTAATAGGGGTGTGATCATTGATCCGGTATAAATTGCATATAGCTGCACCGGACTCGTCTAACCGTGTCTGAGGTCATGACGACCTGCTAAATGTTTTAGTTGGTGAGGCCGTTTTTAGTGTGCGGCTGTCAAGGCAGCCGCACGCTCTTCGGCGCGCAGAAATCGCTTAATATTTTCATTCACTGTAATGATGCCACGTGGACCGGGCATCTTGAGTGTGAGGGAAGCGTAGTCTGGTATTGCATTAAAGCAAGCGAAAGCTTCGCGTCCGAGTAGTGCTTGATAGCCACTTTGGAACGGAGCGATGTGGAAGGTTAGATGTTCGCTACAAAAGTTATCGGGGAAGCCAAATATAACTTTTAGTAGTAGGGAGCCCGTGCAACGAGCCCCTGGGCCTAGCATTACTCCTTTAAAGGTAATATTGCTATGGCAAATTTTTGTTGGGTCTATCCCCATTTCGCGGATTGTATCCTGGTATATCAGATTTAGACTGCTGCCACCGTCCATCAGGACTCGTGCGAAGCGGTATCCGTCAATTATTGGGTCTAATACCAGGGCAGCCCATCCTGCATGTCGGATACTTGCTGAGTAATCACGATGGTCGAAAGTGATCGGTTGAGACGACTAGTGGCAGGACTCCGCGGTTATAGGCCTTCGGGCGTATTTTTCTGGGAGTGTCGTTTTGTTTCTTCCATTGATCACGTGTAACACGTTTACTGTTTTGACTTCTGGTGGAAATTTCTTTTGTTCCCCAGCGTCTCCCTTGAGAGGCTCATCCTCATCTTCGCTTGGTGTATCCCCCCCCCCTTGTGTACGGCGTTGAGCTTGCCGGGCTGCTTGAAGACCCAACATTCTCTGTGGGTATGATTGGCTGGTTTGCCAGGGGTGCTATGGACCTGACATATTTGGTCCAGAATTTTATTCAGGCTGGACAATTCGTCTCTGGCGCCTTTAGAGGGCGGGTTCTGACCTGGCCGAGAGCTTTTGAATCCGGCGTTTACTGTCGTGCTCTTCGTGCTGTCTCCTTTGTTCCGGCGTTTGTTATTGCTGTTGCACCGTGATATCCCATTTCCATCTCTAACTTCGGATGTACTGGGGTCACTGGTGCTGCATCTGGCTAGCCAGCTGTCCTCACCCGCGCAAAAGCGGGTCATGAGGCTTGTTAATGCTGCCATCGTTCTCGGCTTTTCTTGGCCGAGGTGTCTGGCGAGCCATTCGTCACGGACGCTATGTTTAAAAGCTGCCAAGGCTTCGGCATCCGGACAGTCAACAATTTGGTTCTTTTCAGTAAGAAACCTGTTCCAAAGTTTTCGGGCTGACTCTCCGGGCTGTTGAGTTATATGGCTCAAATCATCCGCGTCCGGAGGTCGGACATAAGTTCCTTGAAAATTTGCCCGAAAAGCGTCTTCAAGCTCTTCCCAACTTCCAATGGAGTTTCCGGGGAGGCCTTTAAGCCAGTGGCGGGCTGGCCCTTTGAGCTTGAGGGGTAAGTACTTGATGGCGTGGAGATGATCTCCTCGAGCCATATGGATATGGAGGATATAATCCTCAATCCAGACCCCAGGGTCTGTTGTTCCGCCGTATGCCTCTATGTTTACGGGTTTGAATCCCTCTGGAAATTCATGGTCCATCACCTCATCGGTGAAACATAGGGGGTGTGCTTCACCCCTGTATCTGGGTGTACCACGTTTGTTCGGATGTTTTTTGTGTTACATTGTAAGCTGGGGCACGCTTGCGTGGTCCGTAGATGGATCTGGTTGCGTCGTCCTGTTGGTGCGATCCCTCGAGTGGATCACGTATTGGCTTGTGAGTGGCGTTGTTTGCCACTTGATGTTGGCCGTGAGGTCGTCTATCCGGCCAGGTGGCCGTTTTAATTTTTGGTTGTGACGGGTCTGAGGCCTCCTCATCGAATTCAGGTAGCAACTTCCGCTTTGGGTAGCTCTTGGTGGGGCGATTGTCACCGTACTTCACTGTTGTGTTGAGTACTTTACTCCATCTGATTTGGAGTGTGTCCTGCGCAGCCTTGAGCCTTTGCTTCTGCTTTTTTAGACTCCTCGCGGTGGCAACAAGCCTTTGACGGGCACTATGCTGCTCCGGGTGCCTGTCCGGCGTTGTGTCGTCTGGACTATTATCTTTGACAGAATTGGTTTCTTCGGTTTGATTCTCCATATTGCCGTGGTCCGACAGTGGTTCGCCCTGCTCCAACGCTGGGTCTGTGTGATCGTTATTTCTGGCGAGGCGGGATTTGGGGCGGCGCTTGCACCGCCGCTTTGACTGCTTCTCGAGGGAACAAGCCTTCGATGCGTCCTTCCGTTCCTCGTCGTCGTCTTCTTTTGGTGTGTCCACCATGTATACGTCATATGATGAAGTGGACGTCCAGCGCCCTATGGGCGGTGGTTCATCTTCGCCTCCCGCATCATTGTCCTTACCGTCGATGTCTGCGGAGTCGAAGTCGAGCATGTAGGTTAAATCATCGACAGTGGCTACAAAGTGGGTGGTGGGTGGGCGTCGAATTTCTTCGTCATCCCCATCCCAATCCTGTTGGCCATAATCCGGCCAGGGCTCTCCTGACAAATAGAGAGACCTTAGTGAATTCAGAACGTCGCCGAAGGGCGAGTGCTGAAAGATATCCGCGGCAGTGAATTCTATGATCGGCGCCCACTCGGATTCGATTGGCAGGGGCGCGGATGGTTCGGGGTCCGGAAGAGAGTCCGGCACCTTGGAGTCACGAGCTGTGCGGAGGATTATGCTGGTGTTTGGCTCGATCGCCGTCGAGACTGCAGCCCCTGAGGCCGTGTCTAGCCACCCGTCCTCGATTGGCGCAGTTGGCCCCGAGCTAAGGGTCGGAGCTGATGCAGGCGCAGCCTCTGGGGTACCGTCCGGTGGCAGAGCTACGTCATACCCATCGCGACAGTGCGGCGCGCCTGGATGTGGCTCGAATCCGTCGAAGATCAAGTCCCCATGGGTGTTGGCCGTGTAATTCAAACATCCAAATCTGAACTGATGGCCAGGGGCGTAGCTTTCAATCTACTCCAGATGGCCAAGCGAATTAGCCCACAGTGCAAAGCCGCCAAATATGAAGGTCTGTCCCGGGAGAAAAGTCTCACCCTGGACCACATCGCTATCGATGATAGTAGGAGCCATCAAGCCTAACAGCAACGACACAGTGGAACTCTCAATGAAAGCACCAATGTCGGTGTCAAAACCGGCGGATCTCGGGTAGGGGGTGCCGAACTGTGCGTCTAGGCCGGATGGTAACAGGAGGCAAGGGACATGAAGTTTTACGCAGGTTCGGGCCCTCTTGATGGAGGTAAAACCCTACGTCCTGCTTGATTAATATTGAAGATATGGGTGTTACAAGAGTAGATCTACCATGAGATCAGAGAGGCTAAACCCTAGAAGCTAGCCTACGGTATGATTGTATGTTGTGATTGTTGTCCTACGGACTAAAACCCTTCGGTTTATATAGACACCGGAGAGGGTTAGGGTTACACAAGGTCGGTTACAAAGGAAGAGATATCCATATACGTATTGCCTAGCTTGCCTTCCACGCCAAGTAGAGTCCCATCCGGACACGATACGAAGTCTTCAATCTTGTATCTTCATAGTCTAACAGTCCGGCCAATGGAGATAGTCCGGCTGTCCGGAGACCCCCTAATCCAGGACTCCCTCAATGGGCTCGGCCCATATAAACAACCAATTGGACCGGGCCGATTCTAATTTTTGACCTTTTCAATTGGTCACAATTTTGCCATGTCAGATTGCCACGTCGGATCCGACATGGCCTAGGCAGACAGCCAGTGACCAAAACAAAAGGTCATCGATTCAATGACCTTCTGTTTTGGTCGTAAACGTGTACGACCTTCTCACAGAGAAGGCCGCTAATTTCAGTTTACGACTGCCAACTTTTGACCTTCTATTTCTGGTCACAAAAAGGTCGCAAATGAAAAACTATGACGTTTCAGCGGCCAATAGTGAGGGTCACAAGTTGAAATATTTCTTGTAACTGTTCTCCTCCATCTTACAACTGTAGAACTTGTCAGAGACTTCATATCTCTCGACTCGGGCATCACTACAAGAAATATGTCAACTTGTGACCTTGACTATTGGTCACTGAAAGGTCATTGTTTTTCATTTGCGACCTTTTTGTGACCAAAAACAGAAGTTCAAAAGCTGGCGGTCGTTAACTGAAATTAACGATCTTCTCTGTGAGAATGTCATAGACGTTTACGACCAAAACAGAAGGTCGTTGAACCCATGACCTTTTGTTTTGGTCACTGGTTGTCTGCCCAGGCCACGTTGGATCCGACGTGGCAATCTGACATGGCAAAATTGCGACCAATTGAAAAGGTCACTGACAAGATTCAGCTCGGTCCGATTCGGTGTTCTACATGGGCCGAGCCCAACAATTCAGCCTTTTTATATATTTTTTCTTGTATGTTGCACGTGCCAAGCCCATTTCCGCCTTTTATTTATTTCTGGGCCAGGGCCTTTTTAACAATGTTTGGTCCATTATATTTTGGAGCTGGTCCCACTTGTCATCTTGTCACACATTTGGCCCACCTGACAAAAAATTCAAAAATGCTCAGATTATTTTCATAAGTGGATCCCACAAGTCAGGTTTCCATTCCACACGTTTACAAATCACATACATAATCAATATTTCAAACGAAACAGTACAAATGTAGTTCATCAAATAACACTAACTAAGTCTACTACAATCTGTACATAGTTATTACAACCTAGATATGCCTACTATTACAATTACATTATTTACATTCTATTACAATCAAACAGAAGAGACGGCTCTTTGCTGAGTAGAGCTATATGGTTTCAAACTTCAAATTTTGTAGACCTCGAGCTCCTGAACACAAAGAAAAACATCATTAGAGATTTGAGTGTACACATGCTAGGACTAAAATTGGTTAAAAATAACTAATAATCACATGATGAAGTCCTGGAATGAAATTTCAGTAGTGACCAGATCTAGATATATAGGAAACAGAACAGCCATGACAAAATCCTAACCAGAATGCATTTAATAAAAATGGATTGCATCTCGTTACTGTAGTGCAAGCTAACGACATGGGTTCCATCAGGCACTGATCAACTACTCAAAACCATTCCGTGCTTTGCAAAAAAAATACTACATGAATCTCACTAACGGGAGCACTAGGCGATTAATAGAAGAAGTAATCAGCAGATGGCACAATAACAAGTGGAGGATTTATCTATCTCCCTGTGGAAGAGATCTAAATCAGGGTATGTAAATGGTTCATCATCAGCTAGTAACAGGTAGATGTGAGTTTGTAGCCATACCGACATGGTTGGTTGCAATCTTGCCATCCTTTGAGGGAGAAAGGTGTTGCCATCACTCCTGCATTGTTGCTGCCAGAAAAAGCACCATGTAATCAGGGGGTGTGGTGAGCCATTAAGTACATTCCAACAGATGTGACAGCGAGCAGGCATGAAAGGACTAGATGTAAAAATAGACTAGGTTTGTTGTTAGAGTACGTAATGGGCCTAATAGGCCCGTTAGTCTTAGGGTTAATTAGAGATAAGAGTCGCTTTCTTAGGGGTCAAGTAAGCCTTGCTTGGGAGTCAAGTAAACCTCTCTATATAAAGAGAGGAGATGTATCAATCTAATCAAGCAAGAATTAAGAAGGAAATCCTTCCATCTTGCCCAGCCGTGGGCAAAAGGCCCCCAGCCGGCCTTCTTGCGCCCTCCTTCTAGCAACACCATAACAATTTGGTATCAGCTAGCTTCGGTTCGATCATGTCTTCACCGCCGCCCAACCCGTCTCTTCCGCTGCCGGTCACGACCGTCGCCCCGCTCTTGCCCGCGCCGGGATCCTCGGTCGCGCCCGCCCCCGTCGTCCTCACCCCGGAGGTGTCCGGGGCGCTGCGGGACCTAACACAGGCGGTCCAGGAGATCCACCTGTTCTTGGCCGGGTCCTATGGGCCGCACACGGCTGCGCCGCCGTGGCTGCCATGGCAGCCCCTGCCGCGCTCGCTGGGCTGCTGCAGCAGCCGCTGCAGCTGCCATCCATCGCCCCGTCCTGGCTGTCGTGGCAGCCACCGCACCAAGCGGCCTTCGCCGCGCTCGCCGGGCCACTGCAGCTGCCATCCATCGCCACCACCGCTCAGCCCTGACTGCACTAGCAGCCGCCGCTCCTGCCGGTCTCCGCCGCGCCCGACGCTCCGCCGCAGCAGCCGGTGCCGCTGCCCGGTGCACCACCGCCGCATCAACCGCATCAATCGCGCCGGCGGGAGTCCCGCTCCACCAAGTCCAGTCCCCGTCGTCGCCATCACCGCTTCCGTCTTGGATCTCTACCCGCCACGTGTCGGCGGCGATGAGGCTGCAGGCTACTGCGCGCGGCCTCCTAGCGCATCGGCGTGTGCGGGAGATGCGTGGTCTGTAGCTGCCGCTCCTCCAAGTTGCCCTTCGCTGCGCAAAGGACCTCGATCTCATCTGCTCCGCCGGGATCTTGGGCATGCGGTTTCCCCCACGGGCAGCGGGCATGCTGTTTTCCCCACGGGCAGCGACCTCCAAGTCTGCGACATTGGCGGTTGGGGGGGCGCACCCCTCCTCGTCATTCTCCATCGCAAGCCCCCCACTCTTCCCTGTGCGGTGCAGACCAACAGTCGTCCGGCAGGAACAAGGCACGGTGTCACCGACAACAACGCACCATGTAGCACCACTACATTCCGTCACCGGGCGCCGCAAGGGCACCTCTGCTGGTCACTCTTGCGACCACTTCCAGGTGGCCATACACATGCACTCCTTTTGTCCAGATGGTGTCCATGGGATCCAGGTGGCTGTACACATGCATGTCCGACATGCGGATGGTATCCACTTTTTGTTAAGAGGTCCAAAATAAATCATCCCAGTCCATTTCAGGTTGAGAATAATAAAACAAGCCAAGATGTAAAAGGCTTGTTTTTAGGTGTTAGGTTTGGGTTGCGTCGAGTCATGGTTATAAGTTGGTTAGGCTGCAGCTTGAGGACAAGCTGCATGTCCAGGTGGGGTGTAGTGTTAGAGTACGTAATGGGCCTAATGGGCCCGTTAGTCTTAGGGTTAATTAGAGATAAGAGTCGCTTTCTTAGGGGTCAAGTAAGCCTTGCTTGGGAGTCAAGTAAACCTCTCTATATAAAGAGAGGAGATGTATCAATCTAATCAAGCAAGAATTAAGAAGGAAATCCTTCCATCTTGCCCGGCCGTGGGTAAAAGGCCCCTGGCCGGCCTTCTTGCGCCCTCCTTCTAGCAACGCCATAACATTTGTGCTATCCAGTTGTTATACAAGGACTCTCATACATACAGAATGAACTCTTACAAATCAATTACCCATACATGAAACTGTCCATTCCTATAACATCCTACAAACTAGTAACTGTCCTCAAACCTGAATTAAACCCATACAATATGTAAGCCCAGCTGAAATTGATAACTACAAGCCTACAGCAGCTCAAAGTGGCAGTAGCTAAAACACAAGCATTGTTTGAAGACAAGCCACAACAATCATCAGTACTGGATTAAACTCAATGCTATCTTCATATTAACTAATCTAGTGTTAAGTTGCTTCCAATGTTCCAAAATCTAATTAGCATCCATGTGTAATTTGGTCAGTATGAAGAAGAACAGGACTAATGAAGACACAGAAGTAGACCTTCATGCCGTCCTCGATCTTGGCGACCTGCGACTGGATGCTGGCGACGGTCTCCTTGAGTGGGGCGTTGACAGGGTAGTTGCCCTCGTCCAATACGAATCTGCAACAATCTAGTACAGTTGAAGATTGTACGCTATGGGAAGGTGAAAAATGTAAGCAACAGTACTAGCCACATGCAGATTGAGGGACCTGGTGAGGTAGCTGCCAATGTGGACGCAGTCGACGATGAGGGTGTCGGGATACATTCAGGCAATGAGGAGGTCTCGGGTCCAGCAGCAGCCGTCGGGGACACGGCTATCTCCAGCTTTGATGAGAGACCGTCAGGAAGGAGGGAGACTCGGGACGCGGATGTCTCGGCACGATGCAGAGCCTGGAGGAGCGGTAGCAAATGAAGCACTATAAATAGCCAGTACACGTGTATCTACTAGTAAGTAATCAGACCGCTACACAAGACATAGCAAGCACCAATTCCTATATCACCAAGACAGAAACATAAACCATAGTAGTTAAATGGAGATATATGAGCTCAAGCAGTGCATAATTCTAGGATAACATCTCCCATGCCTATATGCATAACACTGACAAAACAGCAGCAGCACAAACAGTACTATAGAAACTTAAAACAGTAACATCCCATACATAGTAGTAACCAGGGAATTAATTGACAATTGGTAGAGGAAAACAAAATCACAAACACTACTCGTAGTAGCACATGCAACAGTTTTTGACTGAATGGAATATTACTTATATTGAAATAACACAGACTAAGAACTAAGATTACTTTGTTCTAACTCTTGAGCTCTCTGTCACGTTATGCCAGGTGTAATGTGACATCACAATACCACCAAACTATTCAGCAATACGAGCATACACCTACAGCAAAGCAGAGCAGAATGCATTACTAATCTGCATGACTCAAACTGCTCCAATTTTTTGTTTTAATATGTATACAACACACAATCATTGACCACGGAGCATGCACCCACAGAAAACTGGGGAGCAATTCAGTTCTAGATCAGATCTTAGACAAGTGATACTAGTCAATTGGTTCAATCAGGAGCAACAATACATATTTCCCTAAACCTAAAATTGCCATAGTGTGTAAAACATGCCACCTGTCAAAGCACAACACCACAATCACAAGTCCAAGGCCACCACGAAGGCAAAAGCATAGCCGACCGTGGTTGCGGCAGAGTTCGTCACCTCCGTCCCACCGGCTGCCTTGCCGACTTGAATAAAATAAGCAATCAACCGGATGGCAACTAGTTAGCATTTGCATTATCAGCATCAATGTTTCATAAACACCACATGAAAAACTGAATATCAAACAAAATGAGATATATTGTAAGCCTGAGACGAATCATGTATTCCTGGCTTTCTTCTAGTAAATTAGTAAATCATAGGTTGAGGTGTAATCCAACAAGGTAGACCGATCTTCGGGGTTGCTGACTTGCACAAAGAGGAAGAGGAGGGAAGAGGAGGGAAAGGCAGCTACCTTCCATTGCATGGCATCCGTCAAGGTCAGAGCCCTCCTCTCCCGCAGCTTCTACATCGGCCAAGAACGTCCTCCTCTCTGGCATGCCCATGGCCCTGCAGCCTCTCCATGGCTTGGCCCCTTCCTTCAACATCCTCTACATGCACAACACACATTAGTTCGGGGGAAGAAGGAAGAAGCAGAGGAGGGAGAAGGAGAGAAGGCACTCACGCGTCTGATGATTTGCCGGCTTCGAGCGGCGGTGGAGGTTGGACGTCGTGGCTCCTTCCCTGCATGTGTGTTCTTTGTGGTGGACAAGGAAGCAAGGGAGGACTCCCCCTCTACCGGAGGAGTTCCTCTGCTAGTCGCCGCAGCCCGACCACGGCGGTGGCGAAGAACGTCGTCGTCGCTGGGGGAGGAAGACGTCCTAGTGGCCATTTTCGTCCCTTTGAGGTGGCGGTCCAGGAGGCATCAGCGGCGGCTGCGTGGGAGGGATTGGGAGCTGCGACGGCGTGGGTTGTGGATGCGGTTGGGGCGTGCTAGATCTGATATCGGACGGGGAAGAGGCGCGCCATGGCCACCGGCGATAGAGCTCCCTCCTTTTTTCTTCTCTTGTCTTGTAATGAGTGGAGGGGAGGGGAGGGTGCAGATGGCTGCAGACCGGCGGCGAGGGGAGAGGTGGGTGGCGGAGGCGAGGGGAGAGGTGGAGTAGTGGAGAGGTGGGTGGCGGAAGAAGGGGAAGACGGGGCGGCGGCGGACGGATCTAGATCGGGGGAGAGGAGTGGGGGCTAGGGTTCACGCGCGTGTGTGAGAGAGAGGCTGTAGTGGGCTGGATGGACGGATGGATGGATGTATGGATGGACGGATGCTTGCCACATCATCGATCCATGCCACAACGGATTCCACCAATCAGAATTCAGCTTATGTTTCTCTTGTAGTTTCTATCCTCTTATTTGGGGCAAACATTCAACATATTAACCACGTATAGTTTGTTAAAATGAATGAATATTGTGCACATGTGTGTATATTGTGATGACAAACAATGTTGATATGGGGAGTTTTCATTTTCTTTGGACGAAAATCAATTTTTCATTTTTTGAATCCCCAAAATGAGTTTTTTTGTGAAGTATCTACCATATATTTGTTGCAAAACTGAATCAAATCAATTTTATAAAATATTAGAATATATTTAATGCATAATTGACCAAATAGTTGGGTGTCAAAATTTTCGAGCCACCTCTGGTAAAAAACACAAATTCTCGCCGATTCAGCAGGAAGCGGGTCAAATTTGAACTGCAGCTACCTCGTAGTTTCCTTTTTATTTTTTTCAAAAATTATTTCTAGGTACATAAGTATCTATTTAATCAAAGAAACATCAAAAGTTTTCCAAGATTCAACCACTAGCTAGGAACGGTCATGCTCGCCGTTTTGACCGCATTTTGAAACAAGCATAAAAAATTCGATAAAACCAAAAAATTGGAAAACCTTCGCATTGTGTCATTACATGTGACCAAGTTACCAGGAAAAATAATAAACTTGTAATAGGACAAATATTTTTAAAAAGTGTTCTAAAAAAGAGCTATCATGTGTGAAGATTCATGGCTTTCAAGTCAAATGATCAATTGTATAGCCACATTCATGGCATAGTTTCTTCAAATGATCTCATATTGTGCACAACGGTGCGTCTTGGAATTCCAAACAATGTTTCCTAAGGGAGTTTTCATTTTCTTTGCACAAAAAATTCATTTTCCATTTTCTGAGTGCACGAATTGAGTTCTTTTTGTGAAGGACCTACCATATATTTGTTGCAAAATTGGACCAAATCAATTTTCTAAAATACTAGGACATATTTAATGCCCAATTGACAAAATGGTCGGGTGTAAAAAGTTTTGATCCACCTCTCTTGAAAAAGACAAATTTCCGCCGATTCAGCTGGAAGCGGGTCAAATTTGAACCGCGGCTGGCTCATAGTTTGCTATTTATTTTTTCCAAAAATCATTTCTAGGTACATAAGTATCTATTTAATCAGAGAAACATGAAAAGTTTTGCAAGATTCAACCACTAGCTAGGAACGGCAAGCCCGCCGTTTTGACCGCATTTTGAAACGGGCATAAAAAATTCAAAAAAAAATCAAAAAATCGGGAAACCTTCGCATTGTGTCATTATATGTGACCAAGTTTCCAGGAAAAATAATAAACTTGTAATACGGCAATTATTTTAAAAAGTGTTCTCAGAAATGAGCTATCACACGTGAAGATTCATGGCTTTCAAGCCAAAAAATCAATCTTATGGCCACATTCATAGCATAGTTTGTTCAAATGATCTCATATTGTGCACAAGGGTGCATCTTGGAATTCCAAACAATGTTGCCTAAGGGAGTTTTCATTTTCTTTGCACGGAAAATTCATTTTCCATTTTTCGAGTGCCCAAAATGAGTTTTTTTTTGAAGGACCTACCATATATTTGTTGCAAAATTGGACCAAATCAATTTTCTAAAATACTAGGCCATATTTAATGCACAATTGACCAAATTTTTGGGTTTCAAAAGTTTTGATCCACCTCTGGTGAAAAAGACAAATTTCCGTCGATTCAGGTGGAAGCGGGTCAAATTTGAACTACGGCTGCCCCATAGATTGCTCTATATTTTTTCCAAAAAATCATTTCTAGGTACCTAAGTATCTATTTCATCAGAGAAACATGAAAAGTTTTGCAAGATTAAACCACTAGCTAGGAACGGTCAAGCCCGTCGTTTTGACCGCATTTTGAAAACGGGCATAAAAATTGAAAAAAAAAATCAAAAAATTGGGAAACCTTCGCATTGTGTCATTATATGTGACCATGTTTCCAAGAAAAATAATAAACTTGTAATACGGCAATTATTTTAAAAAAGTGTTCTCAGAAATGAGCTATCACACGTGAAGATTCATGGCTTTCAAGCCAAATGATCAATCTTATGGCCACATTCATGGCATAGTTTGTTCAAATGATCTCATATTGTGCACAAGGGTGAATCTTGGAATTCCAAACAATGTTGCCTAAGGGAGTTTTCATTTTCTTTGCACGGAAAATTCATTTTCCATTTTTCGAGTGCCCGAAATGAGTGTTTTTGTGAAGAACCTACCATATATTTGTTGCAAAATTGGACCAAATCAGTTTTCTAAAATACTAGGACATATTTAATGCACAATTGACCAAATGGTTGGGTGTCAAAAGTTTTGATCCACCTCTGGTGAAAAAGACAAATTTTCACCGATTTAGTAGGAAACGGGTCAAATTTGAACTGCGGCTGCCTCATAGTTTGCTCTATATTTTTTCCAAAAATCATTTCTAGTTACATAAGTATCTATTTAGTCAGAGAAACATGAAAAGTTTTGCAAGATTCAACCACTAGCTAGGAACGGTCAAGCCCGCTGTTTTGACCGCATTTTGAAACGGGCATAAAAAATTCAAAAAAAATAAAAAAATTGGGAAACCTTCACATTGTGTCATTATATGTGACCAAGTTTCCAGGAAAAATAATAAACTTGTAATATGGAAATTATTTTAAAAAAGTGTTCTCAGAAATGAGCAATCACGCGTGAAGATTCATGGCTTTCAAGCCAAATGATCAATCTTATGGCCACATTCATGGCATAGTTTGTTCAAATGATCTCATATTGTGCACAAGGGTGCATCTTGGAATTCTAAACAATGTTGCCTAAGGGAGTTTTCATTTTCTTTGCATGGAAAATACATTTTCCATTTTTCGAGTGCCCGAAATGAGTATTTTTTTTGTGAAGGACCTACCATATATTTGTTGCAAAATTGGACCAAATCAATTTTCTAAAATACTAGGCCATATTTAGTGCACAATTGGCAAAATGGTTGGGCGTCAAAATTTTTGATTCACCTCTGGTGAAAAAGACAAATTCCCGTTGATTCAGCACGAAGCGGGTCAAATTTGAACTGCAGCTGCCTCATAGTTTACTATTTATTTTTTCCAAAAATCATTTATAGATACATAAGTACCTATTTAATCATAAATACATGGTTTGGTGGCGATACGTCGAGGTTTGGGCGGTGGCCGGGGCCCCCAACTTTAGAGCACGTAAACTCGCATGCCCGCTGCGTGGTCACCGCGTGACCGTGGCGTTGCCATGTATTCTGGGAAACCTAGGCATGTCTAGTGGGTTGGGCACTCCCCAGGTAGGTGCTAGGAAGAAAATTACAACATAAGATTCTCACGAGGAGACTGATTGATGCTTAAACATGAATTAGTAGCCAAGTGTTTGATTAGCGGTACGGGAAATGTACATGGCTAATGGGCGTGAGTTTGGGCTGAGGGTGATCAGTTACTAAGAAGACCGTCTTCACAAATTTTCAGCTCAAAATGAGGAGCCTAGGGGGTACTTGCTTTGCAAACTACCACACTGGACATAAATACGAATGTTGAAGCTCGGCTCAAAATAATGAATGGATTGAGCTGGCATTTGGTGGAGGATGGTTATTTCGGCATAGGAAAGCACTGTAGAAAATGGATACTATTTGGACATGCCAAAGTGGTACTTCCTTCACAAACTGTTGTTCTGAACAGAATAGGGAAATGAAAATTTTTGAATTATTTTTGAACTAGGCAAGGAAGGTTTTTTACATATTTGACGAAGATATGACCCAAAGAATTTATGAGATTTGTTTGGGAATTTTGGGAATGACAGAAATATAGGTTGCTTCACAACCTAGGGCAAAAACTGCCACATGGACATGACACATAGGCAAAACTGATGAGGTGGTGCCTAGTCATAGAAACCCACCACAATTTACAAGGTTATGACCATCTATATTGGTCATGATCTGCTAGAAATAAGGCAGCAGACCAGTGCTATCTTCTTTATGACCATTTTGTGTAAGGAAATTACGACCTTTCTGACCAAAATGGTCGTTATAGTTTAGGGTTTGGAGCCCCCCGAACAGCTTTTGACCAATTGGTCTGAAATGGTCATAGATCTATGACCAATTCTTCCAGGGTCACTGACAGAAGGTCACTAGTTGACATATTTCTTGTAGTGCATGAGCTTGGAAAACCATTTTCAGCTCTTGAAACATCTCATATGCTACTTGTTGCTCAAAACGCTTTTGGAGCCCCGGTTCTAAGCTGTAAAGCATGCCGCACTGAACCAGGGAGTAATCATCACTACGCGACTACCAGGAGTTCATAACATCTTGAGTTGCTGGGAAAATTGGTGCGTCACCTAGCGGTGCTTCAAGGACATATGCTTTCTTGGCAGCTATGAGGATAATCCTCAGGTTATGGACCCAGTCCATGTAGTTGCTGCCATCGTCTTTCAGCTTGGTTTTCTCTTGGAACCCGTTAAAGTTGAGGGCAACATTAGCATGGGCCATTTGATCTACAAGCCCACTCAGATTGACATCCCTCTAGTCATCTAAGTGATACATGATCTAAGTCAACTAGGCCGTGTCCGATCATCACGTGAGACGGACTGCTCATCATCGGTGAACATCTTCATGTTGATCGTATCTTCTATACGACTCATGTTTGACCTTTCGGTCTTCCGTGTTCCGAGGCCATGTATGTACATGCTAGGCTCGTCAAGTCAACCTAAGTGTATTGCGTGTGTAAATCTGGCTTACACTTGTTGTATGCGAACGTTATAACCTATCACACCCGATCATTGATACATCTCCGTCATATCTATAATTTTTTATTGTTCGATGCCAATATTCTACAACTTTCATATACTTTTGGCAACTTTTTATATTATTTTTGGGACTAACATATTGATCCAGTGCCCAGTGCCAGTTCCTATTTGTTGCATGTTTTATGTTTCGCAGAATATCCATATCAAACGGAGTCCAAACGGGATAAAAACGGTGACGGAGCTTATTTTTGGAATTATTTGGGAAAATCTGGGAGAAAGATAAACGTGAAACGCGTGTCCGGTGGGCCCACGAGGCAGGGGGCGCGCCCCACCCCCTGGGCGCGCCCCTGACCTCGTGGTCACCATTAAGGTGGATGATGCCCTTCTCCGCGACGCAAGAAAGCTATTTTTGGTAATAAAAAAAATTCATGGCTCGAAGGTTTTCACGATTCCAATTCCGAGGAGTTACGGATCTCCATATAAATACGAAACGGTGAAAGAGGCGCACCAGAAGGAACGCAGGAAAAACAAAAAGAGACAGAGAGACAGATTCCATAGTCAGAGGGGCTCTCACCCCCATGCCATGGAGGCCAAGGACCAGAGGGGAAACCCTCTCCCATCTAGGGAGAGTCAAGGAAGAATAAGACGAAGGGGCCCCTCTCCCCTTCTCTTTTCGTGCACCAAACGCTGCCGTGGCCATCATCATCATCATCACCGCGATCTCTACACCAACACTCTGCCATCTTCAACCAACATCTCCGTCACCTTCCCCCCTCTATCTAACAGCGTCCACTCTCCGCAACCCGTTGTACCCTCCTACTTCAACATGGTGCTTTATGCTTCATATTATTATCCAATGATGTGTTGCCAATCATATGATGTCTGAGTAGATTTTTTCGTTGTCCTATTCGGTGGTTGATGAATTGCCTATGATTGATTAATTTGCTTGGCGTTATGTTGTTTGTCCTTTGGTGCCCATCATATGAGCGTGCGCGTGGCTCACAACCATAGGGTTAGTTGTATGTTGGATAGGACTATGTATTTGGAGGGCAAGAGTGACAGAAACTTCAGCCTAGCATAGAAATTGATGCATACGGGATTGAAGGGGGGCCAATATATCTTAATGCTATGGTTGGGTTTTACCTTAATGAACGGTAATAGTTGCGGATGCTTGCTAATAGTTCCAATCATAAGTGCATAGAATTCCAAGTCAGGGATGACATGCTAGCAGTGGCTGTCGGTGTCAAAACCGTCGGATCTCGGGTAGGGGGTCCCGAACTATGCGTCTAGGAAAGATGGTAACAGGAGGCGGGGGACACAATGTTTACCCAGGTTCGGGCCCTCTCGATGGAGGTAATTCCCTACTTCCTGCTTGATTGATCTTGATGATATGAGTATTACAAGAGTTGATCTACCACGAGATCGGAGAGGCTAAACCCTAGAAGCTATCCTATGGTATGATTGTTGTTGTCCTACGGACTAAACCCTCCGATTTATATAGACACCGGAGGGGGCTAGGGTTACATAGAGTCGGTTACAAGGGAGGAGATCTACATATCTGAAGCGCCAAGCTTGCCATCCATGCAAAGGAGAGTCCCATTCGGACACGGGACGAAGTCTTGAATCTTGTATCTTCATAGTCCAACAGTCCGGCCAAAGTATATAGTCCGGATATCCGATGACCCCCCTAACCCAGGACTCCCTCAGTAGCCCCGAACCAGGCTTCAATGACGATAAGTCCGGCGCGCAGATTGTCTTCGGCATTGCAAGGAGGGTTCTCCTCCAAATCATGAGTACCTGTCGTAATGAGTTGTGTCTGGCCTCCCAGGAATGTTGCACTCCTCGGCTTTTGTGCCTTAATAATGGCTATCTTCCACGTGTCGAACAAATGAGAGAGGTCGGGGTGTTTTTACATTTACGCCCAAACCAGGTAGATGAATCGTCTATTTAAACAGTCGGGGATCTTTAGATCTAGATCACACCACCTTCCCACAGCGAGTATCCATCGGAGCGTGCCCGGAAAAATCCATCCCATCATGGCCGGTCACCGCAGCTCCTCATCTCGCCTCGTAGCCCTAAGCCAGGTAGTTGGGAGAAGTGTTCTATTCCCCTTAGCCAACTAGTGGACTTGCAGACCCAGGGGTTTCTCCCTCCTGCGTACATGGTCCCCATCCGAGCCAGACTAGCCACTTATAATGGCGGGGAGCAAGCGGAAAGCTTTCCCAACCCATCCACGGGGGAGCGGGTATGCCTCATCCCTTATTTATTGAGGGGACTCAGATTTCCAATCCATCCATTCCTCCGCGGGCTCCTGGAGTTCTACGGCCTCCAGCTGCATAACTTTACTCCTGCCTCCATATTACACATCGCAGGCTACGTTGCCCTTTGCGAGCTGTTTCTGGGCTGCGAAGCTTATTTCTAGCTATGGCAGAGGCTATTCTGCCTCGTGCCCCGTACACAGAAGGGGTCAATATTTCAAGTGGGCGGAGCCGAAATATGGCGCATCGCCGGGACCGGATACTTGTCCGGTACTCCGAAGAAGACATCCGAAGACTAGCCTTCGGAGTGGTTTTATATGGAGGACGTTCCCCTCCCAGACCCTATTCCGATGGGCCTTCCTGAGTTTAACAACGCCCCTTTGAAGAAACGCTGTAGCTGGCGCCCTCGGAGCCCCCAGGAGGAAGATAACAGAGAAGTGCTTTACCTGATGAGCCGGATAAAGACACTGGCCGAATCAGGACTGACAATAATCAAGGTGATGTCAATATGTATAATGTGGGGGGCGCAGCCACTTCAATATCAGGGACAACCCATGTGGCACTTCAATGGAGAAGACGATGCCACCCGCTGCGGTCGTAAAGGTCCGGACACCGCCGCCGCTTTGGCGAAAATAATGTCCAATTTATATAAGGGAGAGGTAGAGGAGTTCATCCGTATTAAGCCACGGGATGGATTCTCCATGTACAACCCCCCAAACTGGGTGAGATGCTGCTTTTTATTCCAAACCTTCCCGCTTTCTTTGTCATAAATGTTTACCTTGCTATTTCATAGCAGGAACTACGAAAAGCTGTGAGGGAGATTCACAGCCCATCTCCACAGCTAGAGGACCCTGATCGGGCCCTCGATCCCGGACTCGAAGAAGATCCGGACATATTCATGGAGCTCATCGACGGGACGTTTTATCAATTAAGCTGCGACGGTGCCTTGGTGGCCATCACCGCCGATTATCCTGGACTGATCCCTGCATTGCATGTAAGCAAAACTGGAGTTCCAACTTCCGAGAAGGATCCCCTTTCTTGCACTTCACCCACCACACACGTATGGTGTCTTGCAGGGAAGGCCCTCAGGACGCCATGCCGAACCCGCAGTGACTCACCAACAAGGGGCACCGAAACTGGGTAGGCTTAAAAGAAAGGCGGTCAGGACTGAGATGGCGTCGCAGAGGTATGAAAAAGAACCCTGCTCTGTGGTTATTGTATTTGAGGGAGTCCTGGATTAGGGGGTCTCCGGACTGCCGGACTACATCCTTTGGCTGGACTGTTGGACCATGAAGATACAAGATTGAAGACTCCGTCCCGTGTCCGGATGGGACTCTCCTTGGCGTGGAAGGCAAGCTAGGCAATACGGATATGTAGATCTCCTCCCTTGTAACCGACTATGTGTAACCCTAGCCCCCTCCGGTGTCTATATAAACCAGAGGGTTTAGTTCGTAGGACAACATACAATCATACCATAGGCTAGCTTCTAGGGTTTAGCCTCTACGATCTCGTGGTAGATCAACTCTTGTAATACTCATATCATCAAGAACAATCAAGCAACACATAGGGTATTACCTCCATCAAGAGGGCCCGAACCTGGGTAAAAATCATGTCCCCTGCCTCCTATTACCATCCGCCTTAGACACACAGTTCGGGACCCCCTACCCGAGATCCACCAGTTTGGACACCGATATTGGTGCTTTCATTGAGAGTTCCACTGAGCCGTCACCATAAGGCTCGATGGCCCCTTCGATCATCGGTAACGATGCGGTCCAAGATGAGGTTTTCCTCCCCGGACAGATCTTCGTATTCGGTGGCTTCGCACTATGGGCCAACTCGCTTGGCCATCTGGAGCAGATCGAGAGCTACACCCCTGGCCATCAGGTCAGATTCGGAAACTTAAACTACACTGCCGACATCCGTGGAGACTTGATCTTCGACGGATTCGAGCCCGTGTCAGGTGCGCCACACAGTCACGACAAGCACGACGTACATCTGTCGTCGGACAATGTTCGGGAGATCGCATCTACAACTACTCCAGCTTTCAATCCAGAGCAAATCGCGCCATCCAAGGACGGAGGGATAGACCCCACCATGGAGGCCGCATTCTCAGTGGCGATGGAGCCAGATACTGACTTCACCCCTTACGAGAGTTGTGTCACCGAACCACTAGATTCGTCTTCGGCCACGGACTCCAAGCCGCCTGCATCCACGCCCATCGAATCCGATTGGGCGCCGATCATGGAGTTCACCTCCGTGGATATCTTTCAGCACTCTCCTTTCAGCGATGTGCTAAATTCAATAAGATCTCTCTCCTTGTCAGGAGAACCTTGGCCGAACTATGTCCGGCTAGAATGGGATGCGGACAACGAAGAAATTCACTGCCCACCCACCACCCACTTAGTAGCCATTGTCAACGATTTAACCGACATACTTGACTTCGACTCCGAAGACATCGACGGTATGGACGACGATGCAGGAGACAAACAGGAACCACCGCCCACAGGGCGCTGGACCGCCACCTCATCATATGATATATACATGGTGGACACCCCCAAAGAAGGCAATGGCGACGAGACAGCGGAGGATGACCCCTCCAAGAAGCAACCCAAGCGCCGACGTCAGCGGCGCCGCTCTAAGTCCCGCCAAAGCAAAAGAAGTGAAACCGGCACAGAAGATAATAACACTCCAGCTAGTGCCGAAGACAACCACAATCCCCTCCAGCACGATGTAGAGCGGGAGGATGAACAAGCTAGCCCTCCAAAGAAGGCGGCAGATGGAGAACCAGAAGAGGACAATTACATGCCCCTCTCCGAAGACGAGGTTAGCCTCAGTGACGAAGAATTTATCGTGCCTGAGGATCCTGTCGAGCAGGAGCGCTTCAAGCATCGGCTTATGGCCACAACAAATAGCCTGAAGAAAAAGCAACAACAGCTTCAAGCTGATCAAGACTTGCTAGCAGACAGATGGACCGAAGTCCTTGCGGCTCAGGAATACGAACTCGAGCGCCCCTCCAAGAGTTACCCAAAACGCAGGTTGCTACCTCACCTAGAGGAGGAAGCATTGAAACCTACATCACTAGTGTATGATGCGGCTGACCGGCCACCGCGTGGCCGAGCCAGAGAGGTGTTTCAGCCTGAAGTTCAGCCTGCACCCCGCCGCCACTCAATCAAAAATAACAAGGACCGGGCAACACACAGGACCTGCGAGACATATTGGACAGCAGGGAAAAATTGGGAAGGTCAATATATGGCTCACGGGCACGCACGCCAACACGAGACGATGATCGTCCCGCCGGATACACCAAAGGTAAATCCGACTGGGCCGAATACAGTAGACAAGACTCATATGAACTGCGTCGTGATATAGCCCAGCACAGAGGCGCCGCACACCCCCTATGCTTCACTGATGAAGTTATGGATCACGAATTCCCGGAGGGTTTTAAACCCGTAAATATCGAATCGTATGATGGTACAACAGATCCCGCTGTATGGATTGAGGATTTCCTCCTTCACATCCACATGGCTCGCGGTGACGATCTACATGCCATCAAGTACCTCCCACTAAAACTCAAAGGACCAGCTCGGCATTGGCTGAATAGCTTGCCAGCAGACTCCGTCGGCAGTTGGGAGGATTTGGAAGACGCATTCCTTGACAACTTCCAGGGCACTTATGTGCGACCACCGGATGCTGATGACTTGAGCCATATAACTCAGCAGCCAGGGGAATCGGCCAGGACAATTCTGGACACGGTTCCTGACTAAGAAAAACCAAATTGTCGACTTGTCCGGATGCAGAGGCCTAGCGGCATTCAAGCATAACATCCGTGACGAGTGGCTTGCCCGCCATATCGGCCAGGAGAAGCCGAAGTCTATGGCAGCCCTCGCGACACTAATGACCCACTTTTGTGTTGGCGAGGATAGCTGGCTGGCTCACAGCAACAACACATCAAGGAATCTGGGCACTTCGGATACCAAGGACGCCAACGTCAGACCATGTCGTAACAGACTAAAGTGCCGCAACAACGGCGATAACACCGATGATATGACAGTCAATGCCGGATTCAGAGGCTCTAGATCCGGTCAGCGGAAAAAGCCATTTAAAAGAAGTACTCCGGCTCTGTCCAGTTTGGATCGCATACTGGATCGCTCGTGTCAAATCCACGGCACCCCCGACAAGCCAGTCAATCACACCAACAGAGAATGCTGGGTGTTCAAGCAGGCTAGCAAATTAAATGCCGAAAACAAGGACAAGGGGCTGCATAGTGATGACGAGGAGGAGCCCCGGCCGCCGAACATGGGAGGACAGAAGGGATTCCCCCCACAAGTGAAGACGGTGAACATGATATACGCAACCCACATTCCCAAGAGGGAGCGGAAGAGTGCACTAAGGAACGTCTATGCGATGAAGCCCGTCGCCCCAAAGTTCAACCCGTGGTTCGCTTGTCCGATAACCTTTGATCGCAGGGACCACCACACTAGTATCCATCATGGAGGATCCGCCGCACTGGTCCTAGACCCCATCATCGATGGATTTCACCTCACTCGAGTCCTTATGGACGGCGGCAGCAGCCTGAACCTGCTCTATCAGGATACAGTGCGAAAAACCCACCAAAACCACCTTTAAGGGCGTCATCCCAGGTGTAGACGCCCATTGCACGGGCTGAATCACACTGGAAATGGTCTTCGGATCACCGGACAACTTCCGAAGCGAGGAGTTAATCTTCGATATCGTCATGTTTTGCAGTGGCTATCACGCACTGCTCGGGCGAACTGCATTTGCAAAATTCAATGTAGTACCGCATTACGCATACCTCAAGCTCAAGATGCCAGGACCTAGGGGGGGTCATAACAGTGAACGGAAACACAGAACGCTCACTTCGCACGGAGGAGCACACTGCGGCCCTCGCAGCAGAAGCACAAAGCAGCCTTTTAAGGCAAACCACTAATTCAGTGATACAGCCCTCGGACACCTTCAAGCGAGTCCGGAGTAAACTGCAACAAGATCACCTGGCACGTTCAGAGCTCGCCTAGCAATTCGGCCCCCGTCCCAGTCCCAGTCAAGCAACGAAATAAGTGCCGCGCGTACATAATTACGCACTGAAAATACCATGGACATAGGCGGGGACACGATCAGGGCACGTCCCGCAATACGGCTTCACCGCCCTAGAGGTTGTATACCTTTATCATTTTTTCTCTTTCAGGACCTAACTCTCTGGAAGCCCTTTCCGACAGTACGATTGCCGGACACATTACGGGAAGGAACAACCATGGCGACAAGAAGCTAAGACCTACACATGAACCCCCAGTTGGTCTCTAATAATAATTGATATACCCGCTTTCTACTATCCATACGCAGCTTGCCCTTGGATAGGACATTTCGAATAGTCCTACTTTCTACTCATTGCACTACTTGTACCAGTACGCTTCGACGTATTATTTAAATAACAATGCATAGCATTAGTCTATTATTGCATTATTCATCCCCTTTTTTCTTATATGTCCATTTACGACAATCCGCACCCGTACATTTGGGTACAGTCAGTACGCCAGGGGCTTTCATTTACCCCATAATACAGCGCGAGAAGTTCGAACACTTTCGACAGTGCGGCACCCCGAACTTATAGCATTATATGCATCAGCTCTGAATCATGTCTTGGGTCAATAGTTGGGTTTGCCCGGCTCCCATGCTTTGGTACCTTACATTCCGCTATATCGGCTAAGGCAGCGGTGGGAGAACTACTGCGATTGTGTCCCAGTTCTTCCGGACGAGCACCTCTGTAGAGAAAGCCGGAAACTGACTGTCATGATAAGGCGAGAGACTGGTCGCTGTTCGAGAGGTCTCAAGTCCTTAAAGAATTTTTCCGCTTCGGGTGAGGAGTCGGCCTTTCCCGGCTTAGGCATGTATAGCGCCCCAAAGTTGGCCTTCCGAATACTAGGGGCTTCGCCAAAATTTAAAATTGTAGACTTCTATGGCTAAGTGAGAGTGATAAAGCCTTATAGTCCGATTGCCTGGTTCGTTGCCCTGAACACCTCCCTTGAAGGACCCAAAATTGGGGTAAAGAGTGCTCAGGTTTATCCCGAACATCCCAGTACTAGTTACATGGGGGCAGAAGCCGACGACTGGCCAACTCTCAGATTTTATAAACGGTCACATAGAAGGTAATATTTTAAATTAAAAAAGCGTTGCATAGGTAGATGAACTTGTTTCACATTACAGGATCACATGAGCATGTTCATTCAAAAATTACATCCCTGGCACATTCATCCGCCATAAGGCAGGAACCCTTCATGACACTCTCATAATACATCTTGGGACAGCGATGCTCCTTGCCCTCCGGCGGCCCCTCCTTCACCAGCTTCACGGCGTCCAGCTTCGCCTAGTGCACCTTCGCCCGGGCAAAAGCCCTGCGCGCACCCTCGATGCAGACGGACCGCTTTATGACTTCAAGCCGTGGGCAGGCCTCCACAAGCCGCCTCACCAGACCGAAGTAGCTGCCGGACAGGGGCTCGCCAGGCCACATCCAGACTATAAGGCCCCTCATGGCCTGTTCGGCCACCTTGTAAAGCTCGACCAATGCTTCAGCTGGTCACTCAAGGGCATTGGGTGTTTGGTCCCAGTATACTGAGACTAGAACAACTTTTCCGTCGAGCTCCCCTCCTGAGCTCGGTAAAACTCCGAGGAATCCAGTACACTGCCGGGAAGATCTGCGAACGCTCCTGGAGAGCTCCGAACTCAGGTAAGTAAAAGGAAAGTTTCCTCCACATGCTTGCTTTGTATAATGAATGCCTTACCCGCTGCTATCTTCTTCACCGCATCAATCTCCTGGAGGGCCTTGTGGGCTTCAGCCTTGGCGCTCCGGGCGCTTTCAAGCGCCTGTGCGAGCTCAGACTCTCGCGTCTTAGAGTCAAGCTCCAAGGACTCGTGTTTTTTGGCGAGAGCCTCGAGCTCTTGCTGCACCTCGCCCACTCGGGCTTCTTGCTTCTCCCACTCAATGCGCTCATTGGTCGCTTATTCTTCGGCCTCGGACAACACCTTCTTCAGGGTCGCCACTTCGGTCGTGCCCCCTGGCAAATTCATGATGATCCTATTACTTTACACCCGAACTTCTTTTTTATATATAGACAAGGTATTGCTTACCTTTGCTCTCCTTGAGCTGCCTCTTGGTAAGGCCGAGCTCATTCTCGGACCGCTCCAGGTCCTGCTTCAGTGCAGTGACCTCCGCAGTACATGCGGCTGTGACCAGCAGTGAAGCCTGCACATACACATAGATATATTCTTATTAGACTCCTGAGTCATCATTTGATCCTCTATTCGGCCTTTCTACTCGAACGCCGAACAGAGCATGAGGGGCTACTATCTATGTGGTAATATTTTCTTATATTTTGATGGCTTACCTCGAAGCCTGTTAGGAGACTGGCGCAAGCTTCAGTCAGTCTATTTTTGGTGGATTGAACTTTCTCGATCACCGCACTCATGATAGTGCGGTGCTCTTCGTCGACGAAAGCGCCATGAAGCACTTCCAGCAAGTTCTCCGGTGCCTCTGGATGGACAGAGGACACCGGCATGGGCGGCTGGCCCCCCTTAACGGGGGATCGCTGCCGGAGTCCGGAACCATCCGAAGGTTCTGCGGAGTATTCGGCTGGGGGCCAAAACTCGGAGCCCGTGGAGTCTTGATCCCTTTGCGCCCCAGGGTCTGGGAAGGTCACCTCGAGGCACCCAGACTACCTCCCCTCGGCTCGGTGCCTTTCGAGACAACACCTCAACGTTGTCCATAGGCAAGGGATGGAGGCGGTCCGGAAGAGAACCGATGTTCATATCCGACGAGTCCAAATGAAATCGCTCGACGAAGATACATCAAGATGAGCTCGGGACGGGACTGCATAATCATTGTTTCGGCATGAGGAGAGAAGTGCAATAAAACATACATGAATTACTATGGTGTCCGGATACTTACGACCTCGCCAGGGGCTTGACCCTGGGTAGCCAGTCGTCGCCGCTGTAGGCGGGCGTCGTGGAGCAGTCCGGAGGGAGGGTCTTCCCTTCTTGGACCCTTCGGCCTCCCCGGTTGGGTCGGCCTTCCTTTTCTTGTCTCCCCCGGCTGGGGGGAACTTCCTCCTCCTCCTCCTCGTTTTCGTGGGAGGAGTGCGCGTCGGAGTCATCGGACGATGAGTCCGATACAACCTTGCGTCGGAGATCCTTTCAAGTCCCCGTGGCCTTCTTCTTGGTCTTCTTCGCCAGCACCTCGTAAGGTGCCGAAGCCAGCATCTCTGTTAGGAGAGCATCTGCAGGATCTTCAGGCAGGGGGGCTGGGCAATCGAGCTCCTTCGCTGTCTTTATCCAGTCATGTTAATGACATGGAAGCTTAGATCCCGCACATAATTTAACTATGGCAAATAAATACCCTATGAGATATCAAAACTTACCGGATTGGCATGGCACTTTACGCTGAATCCGCAGTCCTCGGTGAGGGAAGGAGGTACCTCGGCGCCCTTGAACAGCACCCTCCAAACGTCCTTGTGTGTCATCTCGTAGAGCTCTCACAGCATCTGGTGCTTGGCCGGGTCGAACTCCCACAAATTGAATGCCTGTCGTTGACACGGGAGAATCCAGCGGAAGAGCATGACCTGGACCATATTGACGAGGTTGATTTTCTTGCTCATCATGTTCTTGATGCAGGTTTGGAGTCCATTCAGCTCTACCGAAGAACCCCAGGACAGGCCCTTCTCTTTCCACGAAGTGAGCCGTGTGGGGATTCCGGATCGAAATTTGGGGGCCGCCGCCAAGTTGGTGTCGCGCGGCTCGGTGATGTAGAACCACCCTGATTGCCACCCCCTTATGGTCTCCACGTAGGAGCCTTCAAGACAGGTGACGTTAGGAATTTTGCCCACCATGGCGCCTCCACACTCTGCTTGCTGGCCAACAACCACCTTCGGTTTGACATTGAAGGTCTTCAGCCATAGGCCAAAATGGGGCCTGATGCGGAGGAAGGCCTCGCACACGACGGTAAATTCCGAGATGTTGAGGATGAAATTGGGGGCCATATCGTGAAAATCCAGCCCGTAGTAGAACATGGGCCCGCGGACAAACGGGTGGAGAGGAAATCCCAGTCCACGGATGAAGTGGGTAAGAAAAACTGTCCTCTCATTGGGTTCGGGCGTAGGGATGATCTGCCCTGCATCTGCCAGCCGGTGCGCCGCGGCCAGATATCTGGCTTCCCATAACTTTGTGATGTTCTCCTCCATGACGGAGGAGACCATCCACTTGCCTCTCGCTCCGAAGATGCTTGGACTGGTTCGAGAAGAAAGACACGAACTTGGGCACTGGAGCTCGAGTGTGTGTGAATGGGTAAGCAAGGAGGAAGAAGGTGTGGGTGAAAAGAGTGAATCTTTGTCCCTTATTAAGGGCGGAGGAGGCGATGTTCCTCCCCACTTGCCTGGTAAAATCGCTTATTCCCCAAGCGCCGTAATTGATGGCGCGGTTGGGTTACCCACATCCGTATTAATGAGAATCTCGTAATAAGGGGAACATGATCTCTGCTTTGACAAAACGTGTCAAGAAAACCGCCTCGCGATATGTGTGGTGCTGGTTGAGAAAAACAGTTCGTATAATGAGCGGGCCATGGCGTGATGTCATGTTGTCAAAACGTGCCAGCAGATTAGATTTGTGGAAATATTATTCTCTCTACGGTGGTATGTGGAACTTGTTTTGCAAAGCCGAACACTATCCTTGTATTCAGAATCTTCCATGGAGTATTCGGAGGAGGAACCCGCCTTGCAATGCCGAAGACAATATTGCGCGCCGGACTCATCGTCATTGAAGCCTGGTTCAGGGGCAACTGAGGGAGTCCTGGATTAGGGGGTCTCCGGACAGCCGGACTATATCCTTTGGCCGGACTGTTGGACCATGACGATACAAGATTGAAGACGTCGTCCCATGTCCGGATGGGACTCTCCTTGGCGTGGAAGGCAAGCTAGGCAATACGGATATGTAGATCTCCTCCCTTGTAACCGACTCTGTGTAACCCTAGCCCCCTCCGGTGTCTATATAAACCGGAGGGTTTAGTCCGTAGGACAACATACAATCATACCATAGCCTAGCTTCTAGGGTTTAGCCTCTATGATCTCGTGGTAGATCAACTCTTGTAATACTCATATCATCAAGAACAATCAAGCAGGACGTAGGGTATTACCTCCATCAAGAGGGCCCGAACCTGGGTAAACATCGTGTCCCCTGCCTCTTGTTACCATCCGCTTTGGACGCACAGTTCGGGACCACCTACCCGAGATCCACCGGTTTTGACACCGACAGTCTCAAAACCAGGAAAAACGCTCGCCGGACCGTATCCGGAGAGCCTGCCGGCCATGCCTCCACCAGCCGGGCTCCGGAGCCGAACTTGGAGGCAGATGCTAATGTGGGGACAACGCCGGATATTCCTCCCATCGAGGATGTGGATAGGATGTCCGCTACAAACTTCGAAGTGGAGAGTTCCATGAAACACAGGCGTCGTCGGGCCGTACTCTGCGACCCCGGTTTTTCTGAAGAGAAGTTTGATGCCTTTAATTCAGGGGACGCGTACATACGAGCTGCTCAAAATGGTCTTGCTAGAGCCATGGACCAGTATGTAAAGGATATACGGGTAAGAAAATCTTGTAATTATATATACCAGTAGCCCCTGAGACTTGAAACAGTTGGCACAACTGATTTAAGGATCATTATTTGCATAGGTTCTTATTGAGAAGAATATCCAGTTGTCTCAACAGCTCGAGGAGTGCAAAGCCCAGCTACGGGCCGTAGTTGCCAAAAAGGAGGAGTCCAAGAAGGCCCCATCTGGTAACACTTGTTCCTATTGAAAAGAACGAGATATACCAGTTGATATTTGGCTTGCATGCTAATCTAATCAATAGATTCTACAGATGATCCCAGAGTGAATTCGGAGGAGCAACATGCCCAACGACAGCTGAAGGCTGGCGAGCGCGTGCTTACACAAGTTAGGCGGTAGAAAACGAGCTCCAAGATGCCAATACCCGGCTGGATGTTGAACTGAAAGATGTTCGAGCCCAGCTGGCTGACTCCGTAAAGGAGAATAAAAGGCTTTGACGCGGCATTTTCAATAAGTGCTTGAGTGAACTTCTATAGAGTTCGGCGAAGAAACCAGCTAACAGAGCTATATCTGTAGGTATGCTGACGGGCCGTCACGAAGAGGAGATGCCCGGGTCTGCGGAAGATCTTCTACCCACTAAAAAAAAGACACATCCGTGACATTTTGGGCCGAATGAAAATTTGTTCTGTCATACATATGACACTTCTATGATGATAATTGTGACAAAACCCGGTATCAGCATAGATGTGGTGGGCTCCTACTTCTATGACAAAAAATCATGACAGAAAATGGGTTTTCATCCTGGGCGGGCCGGAGCCGCAGCTGCATGACATTCTTTCGGCCGTCCATGATGGAAAAATCCGTGGTAGAAGCGAGGGGGAGGAAAATTTCGGGGAGTTCCCGGTTACGATGGGAGGTCGGGGGCCGAGCGATGCCCGTTTCTCTCATACATGTACGCGCATGTGTGCGAGGCGTTGGCTCTAACTGAACCCGAGCGAGGCGTTGGACTGTAACTGAACCCGAGCGATTGCACTACAGGCTACGCGTTACTGAACCCGAGCGATTGATCGATGGCTGTTAACTGAACCCGATCGAGCGATTCCTTTGCTACTGCTGCTAACTGAAGCGGATCGATGCTGCCTCTGGATGAATAGTGAGCATTGCGGGGGGGGGGTGGATGAGCAGTTCCCGGTGGGAGTGGATGAACAGGACCCCATGGTGTTGCCTCTTGGTGAACAGGACCCTGATCGATCGAGCCGGTTGGGGCTGGATGAACAGGACCCCGTGGAGGGCTGGATGAACAAGACCACCCTGTGGAGGGCAGGATGAACAGTAGACGGTGAAGGGGTGGTTGAACAGTAGCCCGTGGAGAGGGTTGCTTGAACAGTAGCCAGTGGAGTAGCGCGCGGTGGAGGCTGGATGAACAGGAGCCCGTGGATGAACAGTCGTAGGTGGAGGCTGGAGGAGGTCGACGGTGGATGAACAGTAGCTCGTGGAGGCTGGAGGGGGTCGACGGTGGAGATGAACAGTATTCCGTGGAGTCCCGTTTTGCGGTACGCCACACCCCTTCTGATGAACAGGACCCCCGTTTCGACCGTAGCACTCCAACACAAGTCTGTTTCGTCCGTTTTGCGGTATGCCACACCCCTCTCGATCAACAGGACCCCCGTTTCGACTGTAGGAGGTCCGTTTACTCCATTTTGCGATACGCTAGACCCCTCCCGATGAACAGGATCCCATTTCGAACGTGGCCGGTCGAACACAAGGCCGTTTCCTCCGTTCTGCAGTACGACAGGCCTCGTTTCCATCGCCTGTTCTATCCAAGCCCTCCCGATGAACACGACGCATTCTGTTGCCTCCCCATCAACACGACGCATTCCGTTGCCTCCCGATGAACACGACGACGACGCTGTTTCTCCGTTCCGACCCAGCCATGTACACGAGCCCTGGCCGTGCGTATGCGTGAGTAGGCGTTCGAGACCCCGCCCGTATGTACACATACGTGGTTGTATTTTCTTTCTTGCACCCTAGCCGCCTCTACTACAACATGTGTGCGCCTCTACATCGACCAGTATATATGTACGTACACGTTCACGACCAGAATGACATCGCTACGTATGCTTCGACCAGATGGGTCCCGACTGTCAGGCACTTCCTTGCGTGAGAAGATGTAGTTGGTGGGTCCCAGCAGTCAGGGAGGCGAAATCCGGTGGCCCGTCCGGTGGGTCCCGCTGTCATGTGGAGGAATAATTATTTTGCACATAATAAGGAGGCACTTCCTTGCTGCGGCCGTGGACCCAGCTGCCAGTCTCTCCACGTACAGTCCACGTCCGATGGAAGCCGTTCCTTGACCACATTGACCATGCCGTGCCGAGAGCACCAGGGCGGTGGACGATGGCGAGGCCTAGGAAGGTGACGTCACGGAGCCGGGGAAGACGCGGCAGTGGATGCCCACGCGTAGAGGAGTACAAGGGTTCACTGGTTCGCTGCGGTGTGAGGCTGCCGTCGCCGCAGAATAACAGGGGGTGTGGGTGAGTAGAGGGATGGCCTGGCCAGCGGTGGGAGTAGTAGGGGGCGGTGAGGCCTCCGCCGCATCACAGCCGACCACGGGAGGCAGGAGCACGAGGCACGACTGGTGCTGGTTTGGGCGGCTGGAGCAAGAAGACCAAAGGTTGAAGAAGCACTATGACTGTTGGATGGACATCGTACGGTCACTGGAGCTAGAATCGTGCATATTGACTAAGTTGATAAAGCCCTCCGTCCCCGTCAACTTAGTAGGCCCACAAGTCAGCCTGCCACTATACTGGGTCCCAGCTAACAGGGGGAGTATTCATTTTTTGTGCATAATAAGGAGGCACTTCCTTGCGTGCAAAGATATAGCTAGTGGGTCCGAGCTATCAGCGGCGGTAACGTTTTTTCGTGAAATGCAGAGGCCCTTTCGGTGGGTCCCCGATGTCAGGTGGAGGAATCATTATTTTGCGCGTAATAAGGAGGCATTTCCTTGCATGCGGCCGTGGACCCAGGTGTCGGCCTCTCCACATAAAGTCCACTTCAGATGCATGTCGGTCGTTGACCACGTTGACCAGGCCGCGCCGAGAGCACCAGGGCGGTGGACGACGGCGAGGCATGGGAAGGGGACGACACGGAGGCAGGGAAGACTCGGCAGTTGTTTCCCACGCGGAGGGGAGTACAACTATACGAGGGTTTACTGGTTCGTCTGCCGTCGCCGGAGAATAGTCAGTGCTTGTGCGTCAACCTTTTTTAGGAAAGCTAGCTAAAGTTTTATTCTGCTTCATCGAGAAATGTAATATTTTTATTATTCGCAGAAAAAGTGTAATATTTTATTTCAGTCATACATAAGCTATACCTCAAGCTAATACAGGACATGAGTGTCTGTCAGACCTAAATGACTTATTTAGTTGCACAAAATAGTCCATAAACATGCATGTAAACCGTCAAACAACTCTGGAACTATACATCAGTGGAACCCAGGAAATAGCATATAATAAAACTACAACTTTTATCTTGTAATCAAATTCTTACTTGGAACTCAGTTTGATTTGTGCAAGTGATTTGCTTGTTATTTCAGAATAGTCCTTAGATCATGCAAACAAACAGACTATGATATCTACTCAAGATACGAGTACCCATTTCTCTCTCTAAAAAGAAGGTATATGAGTATCCATCATACAGAACATACGTGCAAAGCATGTGCGTTAGTAGAAGTTTAGGTGGCTTTGGAACAGCGGACGGAAGTAGAAAAGGATCCACACGAAGGGAGCTGGGGCAGTAGAGCAAGGCAGGTTTCGAAGGAATATATACCTGAGGGTCGTCGGCATGTCACAAAGACGGCGTCGGGAGGCCGCATCTTGGCCACAATACCGCAGGGAGGAAGAAGGGGTCGGAGGCCCTCCCGAGCCGGCACTCTCTTGGAGAGAACAGCACGGCCGCCGATCGGGACGCGCGGGCGGCCGTTAGTCTCCTCCCTCGCTGACGACGACAGCGTGAACGATGCACCTACACCCCTGCCCCGGTCGAGGTTGTCCGGCCGGATTTGTGACCAGCCGTGAGCTGAGAGAGTGTGGCCACCTATGTGTTGCTTAGATCTGGAGAGCATGAGAGAGTGAATGAGAGGAACCCTAGTAAAGCAAGCGCTAAGGCTCCTGCTTTTATATATAGTGGAGTGATTTTGCTATACCAGCTTCAAAAAAATGCGCTCCTACGTGTACCCGCGAGTGGGTGTGAGAGAACTAGTGCGTGCGTGCACCGCTTCTCTTCGTGAGAGTACAATATACTATGCCCAAAGAACGTTGGCCGCAAGAGTAATAGTACAAGTGTGTGACGTGTGAGCTAAAATAAAATGTGTGCGCCGTCTTTTGTTTTTTAGAAGTTATGAGGGTAGGGTGTGAAGAGCACATATGTGCGTGACGTCTACCTGCAGATAGACGGTGGGTGCGACGTGCGAGTCTGCGAGAGGAATTGGGAGAGTCGTGACTCGTGAGGGTGCAGTTGCGTGGGAGAGAGAGGGGGGCACGTATCAATGCAATGCATGTGTCCGTAAATCATTATCCGACAAACGTTTGCCACAAGCCTTTTCCTGACGAACGCCGTAAGGACCGTTAGATCGGCATCCAGCAGTGTCAATTTTGCCATGTCATTTAACAGAACAGCCACTCCTCCTACACACAAATCTTCCACGTGAGTGTTAGCAACTGCCGTATGTTCCCTCCATTCCGAAATGCGGTGCATATAGCTTTATTGAAAATTCGAACCTCGCAAACTTTTACCGAGTTTTCGTGTACCAAACTGCACATGTAGAATACCATGTATATATCATTTCATTCATTTTTGAGAGGTAACTATAAAGTTAGGTGAGGAGTCTACAAAGAAAGACCATCGTATCACCCGTAGCAATTACAAGCATCCTTTAGTGTCGAGGAATATCATAGGAACTCTATATGATATGATTTTTATAGGATTTTTTCCTTTAGAGCCAATTGGTTCATAGGAGTAGATTCATATACTCCACATTTCAAAGGAAATAAACATGATATCATTTCTATAGCTTTAGAGCCACTTGGTTCATATGAATGGATTCCTATACTCCCTTAATTTCAAAGGAAAATAAACATTAGGGTATATTCAATAGAAAAGTTCCTATGATATGAACCAAATTACATCTCTTTTCTAATCCCTCCTCATAGGAATTGAGAAACATGTCATCTCTATATTCAATAGAAAAGTTCCTACGATGTGAACCAAATGACATCTCTTTTCCAATCCCTACTCATAGGAATTGAGATGCTCCATGTCATCTCTTTCCCTACAACTTCCATGTATACATCTTCTATTCCTAAATAGATAGTACAACCCACTAGTAGCTTTTTTCCAAAACAAGCAACTATGGCACAAGAACTACATAGTGTGCCAATAACTTTGAAAGATGGTCGTTGGATGAAGCTAACCCGACAGTGCAAAGATAGGCAAATCCGAGCACTACTGGCCGTTGGATATCATCAACATTCCACAAGATCTGCCACATGTACAATTTAGAAGACTCCATGGTTGAACTTAAGCATAATGCACAAACCTCAAAACACAAGCACTTCTCCTTTGTTCTAGAATCTTCTATATCATAATTGATTATTTTTTTCTAAATGAATTTCCATTATTTGTTTTTTACTTTATGATTTACTCCCTCCGTAACAAAATAGATGACCCAACTTTGCACTAACTTTGTACCCAACTTTGCACTAACTTTGTACAAAGTTAGTGCAAAGTTGGGTCATCTATTTTGGAACGGAGGGAGTACAATGCACAACCCCATGAATCTTAACATTTTTATAAAACTTATTGATTTTGAATGAGATGAACTATAAGAACTAAACGAACATCTACATCATGCATATATGACTCAAAGCTTTACATCCTATAGTGTGTATTTATTCATAATTTGGTTTTGAAATCTCATGTGTTCAATACATGTGTACCTTACTAGTTTTGAGTAGAGTAGCAAATTTCACGTGGCCCCGGGTATATCAAAATGCAGGGCCCATGCATCATTTCCTTTCGGTCGAACCTACGTCCACAATTTTTTTACGTACTATATCTCCACTGGTCCCCGAACCCAAAATGATGCCTCGTTCCCGTAAAACCAAGCAGCCCACACATATTTAAGGCGTCGGCTCGAACCCATTTACTACGACGTGGCCCCGCACGCCGTAGTACTCCTACAAACCCTACCGCCGCACTCATCATCGGTTTTCTTCAAGAGGACGAGGGAGAAGCTGATTTGTAGTGGAGGCGCTTTCAAAAAAAGGATTTGTAGTGGAGACCCCTACCCTAGGGTGCCCTAGGTAGCTGCCGCACGCATCATTGTTTTCTCTTTTCTTTAGGCTCTTGCACCCTAGAGTGAAATGATGGTTGCTTCGTCCGTCCAGCTTAATGCGGGAAAGGTGGGGCTTTGTGATTTGACCCCTCGTCGCTCATTTTCTACTACTGCGGCGCTACGACCGGGGTGTCTCCAATTCCAACCGCTGCTCCGAACTGTAATTTGGTGCATCACACATGGAACAAGATGGTGGATGAGCCACATGTCGGCCAAAGGGGTCCTGTTAAGTGTGTCGTCATTTCGTGTGCGGACTGACCCTGCTTGAGTTGCTACGCCAACACGACAGGAGCAGCCTACCACTTGGTTTTGCTCCTTGGTGAATCCCGACTATATTGATCTAAAAAGATACGTGCTGAACTACCCTCTCTGTCTTAGTTTTTTTATTTTTAGGCGTCTCGGTTTATAGGGCCTGCACGTAGTTCTAGGTCATTCATTTGACTAACTAAATATGAGTTACTATGTCACAAAAAGTATATCATTGGATTCTTAAGCGGATGTAGTTGTATTTAAAAGTCGAGGGCGGGGCTTTTCCTGCACGGTAGGCGGCGGGGCAGTTCCGCCTAGTCGGTTCGATAGAGACGCGAGAAGACGAGGGAGTAGGCTGCTGCAAACGTAGGGCTGTGTGATTTGATAGCGAGTTACTGTTGGATAGGTGGGGCCCCGTGATTTGACTTGCCATTATCATTTTAACTACGGCGCTATGACCGGCGTGGGTCTCCCAGATTCCTGACCACCTCCATACATGTGCCTCTCCCAATGCTCCACCATGTAGTAGAGGCTGGCTCTTGCATGAGAGCCCACTTCTCCACTTTTTCCTTGCCTCTCTTTCCTCCACATATGCAAAAATGCCATGTAAAGCACACTATTGTACTTACTTTTACTTGCTCCTACAGGTGCTTAAGCTTGCCACATAAGCATAAAGTCTGATGTGGCAAGTTAATCAAGAAGAGAGAGACTAGTTTGGTGACCCAAGGAAGAAACGGTGCTAAGCGCGTGTACCTAGGTGAAAAGACAATTTTGAGTCTATAGCTAATTAAATGAAGCAAACTTAGCAACACCATTTCATTGGAAGAGGTCACTCCTTGGAAAATGCAATAAATACATGCGCTTAGCACCGTTTCTTCCTTGAGTATGAAGAAAGAGATAGAGAGGAGTAAAAAAATACACTTATAGCCAACCTTGTTGTAGTATGAGTGACTAAGCGATGACAATGTATGACATGCCAACATCAGATAGCCTAACGCACCGTGTTAAATCCCCAAGGGCGCGACCGCGCGAGCGACGCGACGGTCGTGGTAGGCGCGACCATGATACGGGCTGCTGGCAGCCCTTGGATCTGAGATCAAATGGTCGCATGCTAAGTTGCTGAAAATTTGCAGAATAACCCTCCAGGATAGGATATTCACCCATAGGTCTAGAATCACGCCATGTAATCATTCGATCTTAGATCCAAGGGCTGTCGGAAGCCCGTATCATGGGAGAATGGAAAGCCACTACCCTGCCGTTCGCACGCTGGCAGTTCCCTCCTACTCGTCCCCGCACGTCCTTCAATACTACGGAGGTTCGCTCCTAGTCATCCCGTCCATTCACATTACGGCAGTTCCACTAATCCTAACCCTCCTCCCAAATCCATGGCGTCCCAAATCTCCATGATCGGCGGTGAGTACAAGGTTAGAACCATCACCGGCGATGAGTTCGACGTCATCTACACTCGTTCTTCCGCGATGGTGAAAGGATGCCTTTCTCGCTTCAGACGCATGTTCGAAGACTCGGATGATGAGTGGGTCGCTGGGCTAGATGTTGAGTACACCACAGTCCTGGGACGAGAGAAGGATCTAAAGGACGAAGAGAGGAAGAAGCCCGTCGTGATCCAGGTTTGCGTGCATGACTTATGCTTGGTCTACCACATATGCCATGCTGACGTTGAGTCCCAGGATTTTAAGGACTTCCTCGAGATCAACCTAGTCAAATTCGTTACTGTAGACTTTGGTAACGACAAAGAAGTCCTGCATCGGATAGGCCTCGTTGTAGGCAACACCTTCGACCTCCAGAAGAATCGGCTGGTGTCCTCTCGTCAGCCTTCAATGCTGACCCTGGCAGGAGCCATGGTTCATCCTTCGTACGGTAAACTAGAGAAACCTCATTACACATTTCATCGTCATGCATGGCAGCGGAATGTACTAGATATAGACCACATCCACTACGCTGCAATGGATGGCTACCTTTGCTTCAATATCTACAAGGGTTGGATGAAGAGCAACAGCCAAGTGTGTGGTTCAAGCAAAGAAGTATCAGCCAAGAGGAAGAGGGACAAGGACGAAGTCGAGGAAGTGGACGAGGACTCCGAGTAAGGTGGCAGTGTCGTTGCTCATGGTGATTCTAATGCAATGTCTGCCGGAATAGTTGCAAAGTTTAATTTCACATGTGCTTAATTTAATTTGAGGGGTGTGTTGTGCTGAGCCCCCAGCAGAACTATGTTATGTTTCTTCTCGTTACTTTAACTCTTTAGTACGTACATACTAGTATTTCTTACATTTCATCTTTTGGTTGGTATAGTACTACCACTTGTTTCTTCACATTATATACGTACAATATATATGGCCAACATCATATAGCCAGCAGTTTAGTTGTCAAAGAATTTCAGGGTGCTTAGTTCTGTCAAAGAATTCCAGGATGCTTAGAGGGTGCTTGGATCCAAGGGACTTATTTTAGTCTGACTAAAAATAGTCTCTTTAAGAGGCTAAAGTTCCGAGCACCCCTGACTAAAGAGGGGCTAAAACTAGTCTTGAGACTAAATTTTTTTAGTCAGGGGTACCCCTACTAAAATGTGTATTAGTCCTCTCTCTACTCATTTAACTCCTCTCCTTTAACACAGGCGAGTTCTGGATTGGAGGGTTTGGAGGATAATAAATGCTCATTAACTTGATTTTAGCCTTTTTAGTATTTTGATCCAAGCATGGGTGAGGCTAGCATGTTTTAGTCCCACTACTTTTAGTCATGGGACTAAAACGTATCCAAGCACCCTCTTAGTTTTATTTGAGGGGTGGGTTGTGCTGGACACCATTATTGTGACTAGCCTTTTTAATAGTACTATATGCATAATTTGGCGACGAGTGCTCTCTATATGTACCACCTTTTTTTAATTTCAATTTTTGCTCCATGGCGCAATCCATCGATAGTACTGCTGTACAAAAGTATACATTTTTTAAAAGGCTAGAGTACTGTTCATCACATATATAGCCAGTTAAATTCTCAACCTAGAACGACGTGCATGCCATGTAGTAAACCGATATGAAGGAAGTATAGTAAAAATGAGGTGATTTTACCGAGCGATCGGCGGGGGAGCATGGCCTGTCATGCGGTCCCACGTGTCATGATGTACCAAGGCGATGCGCGTGTCCCTCTTGATGCATAAGCAATACTAGTACGTGGTTTGAGATGATGGCGAACCGAAGTGTGAAATAATGGTTGCTTCATCCGTCTGGGAAAGTGCGGAATTGTGATTTGACGTCTCATTGCTCATTACTACTACTGGGCCGGTACGAGTGGGGTGCGTCCCCCTGCTGTTCTGCACTGTTATTTGGTGCTTGACACGTCGACCCGGTTGCTATATATCCCACATGTCGGTGAAAGCATTTATAGAATTCATGAAAGGGAGCGTCGACGGAGAAGTATACTATAGAATTCATGAAAGGGAGCGACTTAGTTTTGGAAAAATCTGTTTTTACGGAGTACGTACCCACTTGGGTTTATAGGGCTCATCTAAAAAACATTCGTTTTTCCGTTTGATAAGTCTGAATTCTACTATACTAGTAGTAGTACCATTACATGTTGGATTTCGAAGTGCGTTAGATCACTCGACGCAAGCAGTGTCAAGAGGAAACTAACCAATGCATGTACAAGTTCACGGAAATTTAGTGGTCATTCATGCATTCGTTCTAATTAATGCCTCGGTAAACATAACTTCTTGAGAAAAACGAGCGT
The DNA here is from genome assembly GCF_003073215.2 of Triticum urartu. Classification (NCBI taxonomy): domain Eukaryota; kingdom Viridiplantae; phylum Streptophyta; class Magnoliopsida; order Poales; family Poaceae; genus Triticum; species Triticum urartu. The sequence goes on along the minus strand of NC_053028.1, from coordinate 147,792,989 downwards.
ACTAATTACTTGTGCAAAATACGAAATTAATTCGACCACTCACCGTCTACCTTGGTTCGAGAGATTTTGAAATTGAGCCATAAACTGGAAAGGAGAGAGTAGTAACTTTTGTCTCGATTACTATTTGTGGCCTTGTATAGATGCAAAATGTATTTTTTATAGTGGCCTTGTATAAGTAAATGGAGGGAGTACTAACCAAAGTACGTAGTAGGGACGAGGAGTAAACAGAGGGAGTAGTAAAATTTTCTCCTCGTGCTGCGAGCCACCGCGCGCGTGGGCGAGGGAGCGGGCGTAAGGCGTACTAGTAAGCAAGCTTCACCTCATCCTGCGAGCCACCGCGCCCGTGGGCGGGGGAGATGGCGTCCTAAGCAAGCTTCTCCTCGTTCTGCGAGTTGACGGGACACATCAAAAGTACTCCAGTGTATAGAGCCTTGCCTCTAAGGTAGGCCCCACATGGTTTGCCTCTTTTTTTAATTTAACATAACGCGTCAAGTCGCAATTTGTTTGTTCACCCATGGTAGACAATCCTCCCTCCACCAAGTGGACAACCAGTACACGTGCCAAATTACCATGTGGGCTGCCTTTTTCGTACAGAAATGAGCTCCACGGTGTTCCCGCGCGGGTGTGGTTGGGAAAGAGACGGGAGTACGTGTGTCGTGCATGCACCTCTTCTCTTCGTGCACGTCCCCCACCTACATGGATGTGTGTGAGAGAGATACAAACCTAGACATAATGCGCCGTCCATCCCCATGCCTCCGCCTAGTCCGACCACCAGTCACCACCACGCCCCACTCCTCCTCACCTTATCTCTCATCTTTCTCTCTCCATTTTTATATACAAGGGGCCACTATCAACATTACTATAATTTGCAGATATATAAGGCCACTAACACTAATCGATGCAATATTAATGGTGTTTGCCTCGTGGTACTAGCAAAGGAGGACATTAATTATCCCTTGCATGCATGCGGGAGTTTGTAAAAAAATGCATCTTGATGTTCCGTGCAATGCACGGGCATCTTGCTAGTCCATGAAAACAACACATGGCAAAATTCCACGGCTTGGGGCGGCAACTGGCTCCGTCGGGCGAGGGGAGGGAGGTGGATCAGCGAGCTGCATAGCTCGTATCCGGCGGGCTACCCAGCCGGCTTGGATGCGGAATAACTACTCTTCGTAAGCCATTATAAGAGTGAACAAAATGGTGGAGGAGATAGGGGAGCGGCCCGGTCATGAACGGACGTGTGTCCAGAGTGGGTTTCTCGGCTTCCACACGGGCAGGTTTCATGGAGGCGTTTGAATGCAGAACGAAGGCGTGTTCAGCCGGGCATGCCGTGAGTCACGCCCTTGACTCTGACCTAGGACACCGCGCTGTTCTTACACTGACATGTGGGCTCTGTGGGTGCATGGCATGCATGACAGTGACCCAACGCAGGCAGTGCACAACAGAGGAACCTTTGGTGGGCCAGGGCGCTCACAAGCGGGCATTTCATAAACCGATGATTGTTCATTGAGTGTGACATCATCTTTTTCATGTAGATAAGCCTACTATGTTGATAGCCCGTTCGATACGTTGTGATTCATATAGACCGCTACAAACATCAATGTTCTGCTTATCACAGATAAGATTGATTAATACCCGTAACAATCCATGTCCTTAACAAAGGGTGCATGCATGTATAGGTTGAACGTGTGTCTTGCGTCGTGTGTTGTGTGCATGCAGGCGTGTGAGTGTTGCGTGCGTGCAAGGGTACGTTTCAGTGTTGCATGCATGGGTGCGTACGTGCGTGTGTTCGTGAGTGCATGTGTACGTGTCAGTGTTGCACGCCAGCATGCATGCGTGTGTACATGTCAGTGTTGCATGCCTACATGCGTGCGTGTCTTGCGTGCGTGCATGTGTACGTGCGGGGTGAGGCTACACATCAGTCGACTGACTTTTTCATCTCTGGTCATTAGATTTTCCAGCCGTTGGATACGAAATCAAGGGCCTCCAGTTTATCATCAAACTCCATCCCCCCTGAGCCGCCAGCCACCACCAGCCAAACCGCCAGCCCCCGCCGCCCGCGGCTGGCCCGCCCTCCCCGAAACCACTCATTTATTACCATTTTTGTCCTTCATATATGCGCTGACGGGTGGGCCCTATGGTAATGTGCGCTGCTGAATGTGGACCGTTTGACTGGTCAATTGATCGTGTTATCAACAAATTACGGAGCTGTATGGTGAGCCAGTGACCGTATGATCACCCTAAAATGTACTCCTATTTTATTAACACAGTACAGACTCAAACTACCATTTCTTTCTTTCATATACGGGCTGACAGGTGGGCCCCACGGTTACGTGCCTCGATGGTGCAACACTAGTTTCGCCGCGTGGAACGTTTGACTGGTCAATTGATTGTGTCATCAACAAAATACGGAGTTGTACGGGTGAGCCAGTGACCGTATAATCATGATATGTATTTGTTTAACATGGTACAGACGCAAGGGCTCATATATACGCGCAAGCACTCACCGCTATAAGCGCACACACGTGAACCCTACCCCTATGAGCACCTTCGAGAGAGTGGGCCAGCATATATGATCTTGAGATTTTATGAAGTCGCCATAGGTGCCTCGTAGTCGAGTGGAACGTCTCCTCCCACTAAACGTATGTCGCTGGAAAATACTGAAATTAACACGAGATAAATGCGAGCACCGGGACTTTAACCTTGGTGGGCTCGAGAAACCATTGTCCTCTAACCATCCAACCACATGTTGGTTAGCACGACAAAATGTATGTGGTGACCGTGATGAGCTTATTCTGAAGTCCAATGACCATATCGTGCTTTCGCTTCAAATACAATGACCGTAAGTGTCGTCAACAAAATACGGAGCATGCATCAAATGCAAAGTCCGTCAGTGTCATCAACAAAATATGGAGACGTATCGTGAGCTAGATACCATTGTACTATTGTATATGCTTATTTTCTTAGTGGTCGATTGCGTGTGTGGTGTGGTGGGCACATCATTTCTAGTTGTGGTGGGTCAACATGAAGACTCATGGGTCGGTTCCATCCTGCGCCACATATAGGTTGGACCGAGACGTGTTATACGAAGACCCATGTGGAGGACTCGGCGTACAACACAAAGCTACCAGAGTCGTGGAGGACTCTATCCCCACTAGTGATAAGCCGACTATATATGATTTGTAACCCTAGGCCCTTAGTATGTTATACAAGCTTGGGGGCTAGTTCGTCGATAGTATACACACACGCACAATGCCTGGTATTCACGTGTACTTTGTACACACCCCTATCACTAATATATAGTACCAGGAGTAGGCTCTTTCTTCAACTCCAATTGAATTCTAGCATGTGCATGTGTTTATTTCATATTATCGATCCATAGAGTGAGAGCGGTTTGAAATACAAGCAATGGATGCTTTTGCAATTCATATATAAACATTAATTAGTGCACTCCATGTTGTTAGTGTGAAGCACTTTATACATTTGTCACTTGCATGGATACATTCCAAATTGCTAGCTACGAAATAGAATACATGTCGAATTCAACATAAAGGGGGTTTCAAAGATTCGAATTCATAGGAAGTGCATTCATCTATTTGAACCCGAGATAATGGCATTTGTAAATCAGATGTAAAAGGGGGCATCAATCTTTGTTGTGAGTTTGAACATGCTATATATATTCATACGCATATCTAACTTTTTTTGCAACCAAGGAGATTATATCTAGAACCATGCATGAACTGAGGTAAGTTGCATATTTTTTAATATATACTCGTGTACAATGTATATTCAAATGTACCCCCTCCATTCCAAAATAATCGTAGCTTTAGGATTTTCAAGAGTAAGGATTTGTGAAGTTTGACAAATCCTGAAAGTTCAACTCAAGAGAATCGAAAACGTTAAATGCTTCTGCTCCCAAATATTGAACGAAGCACCAAATAGGCCTCTGGTCACCCGAAACCGCGCGAGACTAATGTTTTGGTGGTAGGAAATTACTATCCTGACTCTGGCTCGTGTAGCCTATCGGCCCGATGTCCAAAGGTCTAAACCAGGGTAGGTTTGTAACTTCACCAAGACGCAGAGAAGCATTCATACGCCGTGGGCGCCTACCCATGCGCTCGGCCGAAATCTATCCCGCCCACATTTGGGACACCTGACATGACTGTCCTACCCCCAACACGCAATATGTACGAAATTTTAGATGGGGGGAAAGTTTGTAAATTTCCCCAAATTTCAAACAAGTGCATCTCAAACCAAAACATTGTTCCCGCTTAGTCCCCCGCCTCCCTCCGTTTCCCCATTCATACTCCGTGGGCGCGAAAACGCCCTCTCCACCAGCCGCGAAACCTCAGCCTCCTCCGTCCTCCAACCCATAGAGGCCAATCCACCGCCGCCCTCCTCCATCATGCCGGAGCCAGTACCCCGACGTCGTCCTCCAACGCAACCGCAACTGCAACGCCCTCAAGGACTTAGCAGATGAAGCCGAGGCAGAGCTGCCTCCACGATGCCGACGCCGACGTGCCATGTACCAGAACCACTCCAACCACACCGTCATGCGCCTCACTGCTGCGGCTCCACTGTCGCAACCGTCCACCGCACCGGAGTTGTTCCCGCTACGCCGTCGTTCGCCGCCTCGAATCTGCTTCCCCGCTGCCGATAGATGGCCACCGCACCACACTCAACAACTTGGCCATGGGTTCGTCCAAGGCTGCACCATCCTCCACAACTTATGGTTTCCGGCGAACAACAAGAAGCTCGTCGGAAAAACAAAAGGAGGACACAGCACTGCCAGCAGAAAGAGGTACTCATTTTCCCTTATTCGTGCAAATCTTACGTCTCCGCTCACACCGTATTGATCCCATGAAAGAAACTAGTTGAGCGCTTCTTACTGCATCTTCTTCGTGATACTAAATGCACATGGTTTCCTCCCTTTTACTATTTCACCTTTGCTAGAGGTCAGTAGCCCGCATGGATTTCAATTCAGGGTCAGTCAAACCGCAATTAAAAGAAGCAGCACCCGCTTAGGCGCGCGGAGCACCTAGTCCGCCTGTTCCCCAGGGAAGCGGTGCATCGATGTCTATCATAGGGGTGTGGAGTGCAGGAGCTGCTTGCGCCCGATCTGGAGGTCGGCGGGGCTTGAATGGATGGCCGGGGGTGTGGTGCCAAGCACGGCGATGCGGTGAGGTTGAGGGGAGGGCGCGGGCAGGGGAGGAATACTGGGCCGGTGGTCGCTGGCGTTTCGAGGAAGATCGTCAGCACTGACTCGCTGGAGGTAGATGAAGGAGATCTGCCCGTTCTTTGTACATCGGACGGTGCAGAAAAATGGACTGACCTATTTGCTTTCAGTCAACTGTTATTTTCATAGAATCCTGTAGTAATTTAGTGTGCCATGCATGTTGTAGAGCTATCATATGTCTCCCATCATTTATTTCTCATCGACCTGCTATCTGCTACCTTTACACTGTACTAATTGTGCACACACTTCACCCATACTCACACTATTGTTTTTTATGCATGGGTATTTCAGACTCTGATGCAGTGTTGATGAATGCAGAAAAGAAAAGACAGAAATCGCTCCAGTGTAATTCGAAGATAAGCACTAAGCGTTCCAGCGCTCTAACGGGTGCAGTGTCAGCAGTTGGAGACAGTAAACTTAGCTCTGCAGTTGATGATCTCAATTGCCACACACAACCATCCCAGGTGCTTGCTTTAACTTCGCCCTGTCAAATGTGGTTGCATGTTGCATATGGTGTCTAGCTTGTATTGCTTCCAATTTGGTTAAATTGCATCTGCTTACTTTACACATTATACCTTTGATAATGACATGCCTTCCTGTTTTTGATACATACTACATATGTCTATTAACCATGTTCGTACATCAAACTAATGCTCTTTTGTATCCCTCGTCAATCACTTATGATGAGACAGTCACCCGGGTGGGTTTCTATGAGACGCCATACTCGTTTAAAGAGTGCAGTGTCATCCTCCCCACATGATTCTCAAGAAACAACAAGGCTAAATGAAGATAGTCAATGTAGCTCTCTAATTGATCACCGCAATTCCCCCACACCACCATCGCAGGTGCTTTCTCTTACTTGGCAGTGTGATATGTAGTGTTCGTCTTACATGAAAGTAGTGTTCGTCAGTATCATGCATCAATGAGTTCTGAAGAGAAAATTGTATTCCTTTTTCTTGTGGGTTTGACTTGACAAGGCAAAATCAAGAAAAAGGAAGGAAAATAGTAAGGAAGGCGATGATGGTGGTCCTCTGCAGCAACGTAAACGGAGCATCTGTACCAATTCTCCTTGTACTGATAGTGCATTACAAGGTCCGAGTCTCCGCTCCCCTACTCCACCATCCAAGGTGCTTGCTCTAACTTGGCAGTGTGATATCTGATTGCATGTTGCATATGGTGTCTAGCTCGTATTGCTCCTAATTAGTGTAAACTGCATCTGCTTAGCTTACACATGATACATGTGAATATGACACGCTTTCCTGTTTTTGGTACATACTATATCTTATGGTAAGGCACTTTTCTTGTGTATCCCTCATCAATGCTCCTAATTTGTTAAATTGCATCTCCTTAGCTTACACATTATACATGTGAATATGACACGCCTTCCTGTTTTTGGTACATACTACATCTGCATATCACACCATGTTCTTACATCAAACTACTGTTCTTGTGTATCCTGCGTCTATCGCTTATGATGAGACAGTCACGTGTGTGGGTTAATATGAGACGCAATACTCTTTTAAAGAATGAAATTTCATCCTCTCCACATGATTCTCAAGAAACAGCAAGCCTAAATGAAGATATTGAACGTAGCTCTGTACCTGAAGACCGCACTTCCCCTACACCACCATCACAGGTGCTTGCTCTAACTTCGCAGTGTGATATGTGGTTGCATGTTGCATACGGTGTCTAGCTTGTAATGCTTCTAATTAGGGTAATTTGCATCTGCTTAGTTTACACACTATACATGTGAATATGACATGCCTTCCTATTTTTGGTATACACTGCATCTATGTGTTAACCTTGTTCTTACATGAAACTACCTCTCTTCTGTATCCTGCATCAATCACTTATGATGAGTCATCTTTATTCGTTGCATATTGCATATTATTTCTAGCATGTTTCCATGTATTGCTTCTAATTTGGTCAAATACATTTGTTAGGGCACCCTTTTAATTTGGCAGAGTGATATTGGTTTCATCGTTCATATGGTTTCTAGCTTGCATCGATTCTAACAAGTTCAAGCACCTTGTGCTTAGTTTACACTTTATACATCATACATGTCAATATGTCACGCCGTCCTGTTTTTCATATATATTCCATCCTCCTATCATGCGGCTGCCTTACATGAAAGTAGTGTTCGTTAGTATCATGCATCAATGAGTTCTGAAGAGAAAATTTTATTCTTTTTTCTTGTGGGTTTGACTTGACAAGGCAAAATCAATAAAGAGGAAGGAAAAGAGTAAGGAAGGTGGTGATGGTGGTCCTCTGCAGCAACGTAAACGGAGCATCTGTACCGATTCTCCTTGTACTGATAGTGCATTACAAGGTCCAAGTCTCCGCTCCCCTACTCCACCATCCAAGGTGCTTGCTCTAACTTGGCAGTGTGATATCTGGTTGCATGTTGCATATGGTGTCTAGCTCGTGTTGCTCCTAATTAGTGTAAACTGCATCTGCTTAGCTTACACATGATACATGTGAATATGACACGCTTTCCTGTTTTTGGTACATACTATATATGTCTATCACACCATGTTCTTACATGAAACTACTCTTCTTGTGTATCCTGCATCAATCACTTATGATGGGAGACCTTTAAGTTGGCAGTGTGATATTGGTTTGCGTCTTGAATATGATTTCTAGCATGTATTGCTTCTAGTTTGATGAACGCCACCTATGACGAGACAGTTTTAACTTGGTAGAGTGATATTGATTGCACCTTCCATATGGTGTCTTGAAGTGTTTCTAATTTGTTGAAGTGCCTTCTGCTTAGTTACCACATCATAGGTGTGAATATGTCAAGCCATCCATTTTTCTGTACATATTCCATCCTCGTATCATGACTTTTCCTTTCATCAGAGTAGTGTTCGTCAGTATCATGCATGAATGAGTTCTGAAGAGCAAATGATATTCCTTTTTCTTGTCGGTATGACCTCACAATGCAAAATCAATAAAGCTGAAGGAAATTGGCAAGGCATTGGATGATGGTGGTCCTTCCGAGCAACTGAAATAGAGGTTCTCTACAGATTCTACTCCGCCCTCCTCCCAACAAGATTCGCAAGACAACGCAAGGCTAGACAGTCAACGTAGCTGTGTAGATAATGAGCACATCTCCCCTACTCCACCATCACAGGTGCTTGCTCTAACTTGGCACTATTATATGTGCTTGCATGTTGCGTATGATGTCTAGCTTGTATTGCTTCTAACTTTGTTGAATTGCACCTGCTTACTTTACACATAATGCTTGTGAATATGACATGTGTTCCTGTTTCTACATCAGACTACTATTCTTGCATATCCCGCATCAGTCACTTATGATAAGGCACCTTTAAGTCGCCACTGTGATATTGGTTGTGTCTTGCATATGATTTCTAGCATGTACTGCTTCTAATTTGTTGAAACGCCATATAGTTTGAACTTGGCAGAGTGATATTGGTTGCATCTTTCATATGGTGTCTAGCTTGCAGTGCTTCTAATTTGTTGAAATGCCTTCTGCTTAGTTACCACATCATAGGTGTGAATATGTCACACCATCCTGTTTTTCATACATATTCCATCCTCGCATCATGTGTTTGCCTTTCATCCGAGTAGTGTTCGTCAGTATCATGCATGAATGAGTTCTGAAGAGTGAATTTTATTCCTTTTTCTTATCGGTTTGACTTCACAATGCAAAATCATTATAGCTAAAAGAAATTAGTCCGGCAGTGGATTATTGTGGTCCTTCGGAGCAACTCAAACAAGGGGTCTCTAAAGATTCTACTCCGCCATCCTCCCAACAAGATTCGCAAGACAACACGAGGCTGGACAGTCAACGTAGCTGTGTAGATGATGAGCACATCTCCCCTACTCCACCATCACGGGTGCTTGCTCTAACTTGACACTATTATATGTGGTTGCATGTTGCGTATGATGTCTAGCTTGTATTGCTTCTAACTTGAATTGCATCTGCTTACTTTACACATAATGCCTGTGAATATGACAGTGTTCCTGTTTCTAGAACATACGTGTACATGATGAGCACATCTCCCCTACTCCACCATCACAGGTGCTTGCTCTTACTTGGAACTGTTATATGTGGTTGTGTTTTCTGTATGATGTCTAGTTTGTATTGCTTCTGTTTATGTTGAATTGCATCTGCGTAGCTTACAACTTATACCTGCAACGATCACTTACCCATAAGACACATTTAACTTGGGACTGTGATGTAGGTTGCATCTTGCATTGTCTTCTAGCTTGTACTGCTTCTAATTTCTTGAAATGGCTCTTACGACGAGACACTTTTTACCTGATAGAGCGATATTGGTTGCATGTTCATATGGTGCCTAGCTTTAATTTCTTCTAATTTTGTTGAAAAGCCTTCCGCTTACTGTTTTTTCATACATATTCCATCCTCCTATCATACGTGTGAATATGAAACGCTGTCTTTTTTGTATATATTCCATCCTCCTATACTGCGCTTGCCTTAAATCAAAGTAGTGTTCGTCTGTATCATGCATCAACCAGTTATGCGGAGCTAATTTTATTCATCTTCTTGTGGTTTTGACTTCATAAGGCAATATCAGAAAATAGGAAGGAAAAGAGTAAGTTAGGGGATGTTGGTGGTCCTCCGCACCGACGCAAACAGAGACTCTCTAGATTTGCCACTGCTACTGCTAATGAAGTTGAAGTCCCAAGTCTACATGATGAGTTCATCTCTCGTACTCCACCATCGCAGGTGCTTGCTCTAAGTTGACAGTGTGATAATTGGTTTCATGTTGCATATGTTGTCTAGCCTGTATTTCTTCTATTTTGATTAAATTGCACCTGCTGAGTTTACACGTTATACATGTGCATATGACATGGCTTTCTGTGTCTACAATACACTGCATCTATCTATCATACCATGTTCTTACATCAAAGTACTGCTGTTGTGTATCCTGCATCAGTCACTCATGATTGGATGCTTCTAACATGGCAGTTTGATAGTGGTTGCATCTTGCATTGATTTCTACGTTGTACTGCTTCTAATTTTTCGAATTGCCACTTATGAAAAGACACTTTTAACTTGGCAAAGTAATATTGGTTGCATCTTTCATATGGTGTCTAGCTTGCATTACTTCTATTTTCTTGAAAATCCTTCTGCTTAGTTTGCACATCGTAGCTGTGAATATGTCATGTCGTCCTGTTTTTCTTACATATTCCGTCCTCATACGGTTGTCTTTCATCAAAGTATTGCTTGTCTGTATCATGCATCAATGAGTTCTGAAGAGTGATTTTATTCTTTTGTGTTGTGGGTACAGCTTGACATGGCAAAGTCAAAAAAGAGCAAGGAAAATAATATAGTAGGGAGTGCTGTTACTCGTCGGGTGAAACGAAAAAGGTTCTGCCATCGAGATTCTGCTGGTACTTATAGTGCAGTAGAAGGTCCAAGTCCACCGGCTAAATCTACAAACACAGTATCACCTGCTCCACCAGCTGCAGCATCCGCTTCAACTGTACCAGCATCTCAACTAGTTACTCGTTCGTTTGCTCCGGAACTGGCCAGTTCCCAAGCTGCCTTCACACCTAACACTACTACCGAAGCACTGTTGACACAACAGGAGTTGGCAAGATCAGATGAACCTCATGAGCATCAACACCAAGACGGTACCTGACCGAGTCAAGTTGCAGTTGCATGCTCCTTTATATGTACTCTCACAGTTTGATGTACACTAACACTTTCCATATTCGTTGTTGAACTAGCACCACGGCGCAAGCGGAAACAGACATCAGGGATAATGCTTGACAGATTAACAAAATCTAAAGGAGGAAGAATGGAGATCCATTTTGAGGCAGGTTTAAAAAGGCCACGAGATGCTACAAAGTCAGCCAAGTTAGTATCAGAGGCAGCTGTTGCCGTTAGGTGTCATGCACGTATCCTCCCAACGTGGATCCAGTACAGGAATGAGAAAGACAATACCCAGTTTAACACCTTCCTTGACCATTTATACGTAAGTAATGTTATTCGTCGCAATTAGTAATATTGTCTTGCTCTGTCCCATACTTTCTAGCTTCCTCCTAATAAGACTCACATTCTTTTTTCAAAAGATGAGGTTCAAGTTGGATCCGAAAGATGATGCAACTAGACAAGCATGCACTCATGTTTTTCGGTCTACTCTGCAACAGTATCGGTACCACCTTAGAAAATCTCACTTTGAAGGCAAGGCTAATAATGAAATCGCCAAACATCTCCAGTGGAATATATTACAGATGAAGACTGGACAACCCTCGTTAAACACTGGTCTGATCCAAAGTATCAGGTAGGCTATATGTATTTGATCAGACCACATATTGAACTTGTATTTATGTATGTGCCTTACAAGTGTATCTTCTTCTAGGCTAACTGTTTGAAGAACAAAACCAACCATTCTAAAGTGAAATTCCAACAGACCACAGGATCTCGTAGCTATATTGCACACTGTGAGGCTCTTGTAAATAGCTGGTACTTCCTTCTTCTTTTTTGTGCCATATTATCGTATCTATATTGATTTGTTCCAAATACAGAGGAAATCCCGTGCAAACCAAAAAGAACCTGAACCGAATGCAGTGCAAATCTTCAAGGATTGCCACACCAGCAAGATGAAAGGCATAAGCACACCAGTTCAAGCCGCTGTTGTAAGTCCTTACTCCTCCTGCCTTGAACTGATTGGTACTGTGATGTGTTCATTTAACTACTTGGTTTGCAGCCAATGTCAGTTACTCTGTTCACTTTTATTCACGGCTGTCTTAACGTATCATTTCACCTTACATGGTTTAAAAGAGATGAAGGATATTCTTTTGGTCTTGATCTGTAATCTAGTTGTTATGTTCACGTGCGCAAACAATGATAAAATAGCATGTTTGTTTTATATCTGTTTGCCCATGATATGAATGATGTCATACTATGTTAATCCTACTTTAAGCCATCTCTCTTTATCCTTAGATGTCAACGAATGTGAGGAAATAGACAATACAGTAGGCATGCTACATGGACATGTGTTCTGAAAGTGATTTTATTATGTAGTTGGCACTACAATACATGCTAATGTATTACAGTAGTTCACCAAAATAAGTTATGTATAAACGTTTAACCTACTTTGTTTGTTTTTGTCTCATTAGTAACTTATCTGGTACACTAATCTACAAGTTCAAACTTTCAGGAAGCTATGGAACAAATGATTGAACAGCCACAACCACCTGAAGGTGACGAGGCTACTACAGGCACAATGTCACCTCTTGCTGCAGTGCGTCAGTATCTCTCCACTAACAATGCAAAAAAGCACCTTCCTGCGTAATTCTGGGTTGGTTGTCAAGGTAACCTCGTCCAAATCGCCTACTGAACAAAATCTTCCTGCTAGACAGAGTGATATATCTGTGCTCCAGACACAAGTCCAATCCCTAATGGACATTGTTTCGAAAACAAGAATAGTGGTTGAGAAATGTCGTCAAGATATGAATGGTTTTGAAACCAGACTATCAGACATTCGCTTCGTTGTTCAAGAGCAATGGCGGAAAAAAGGTGGAGATCGTGCTGCTCCATCAGATTCTACAGCCTGAAAAATTAGCACTCGGGTCAAATGATCTGTGCTTCTATACATCTGATGGTGTTTTTATCTAGAAGGACTGTAAACCTTATGCCAACAGGCCTTTTGTTGTATGGTTGGAATTTATTTTGTTGTGATACAACATTTATGATGCTGCCTCAGGCTGCAGTAATTACGATGCTATTTTTGTATAGTGTAGGTTTATCTTAGTGATGTATTCAGCCGAAACCTTCGTAGGAGCCCAACATGCCAACATTCGTCGGGCCCATTCCAATTGGGCTAAAAACGATTACGGGCCGAAATTGGCATGTAGCCCACTAAAAATATCTGGGCCTAAATCAGCATAAGCTTTCATATTTTTGTGGTAGGCTTGTGCCCATAGTGGGCCTTTAACAGGCCTAAACATAATTTTGGCCCTCAGTAAAAATAGGCCATTTACAGGTGTAAATATCTCGAGCCCATAAAATACATGGGCCTTTAATAGAACGAAAATGAGATTGGGCCCTGATTATGCCAAATAACCCACTAGACTTTTACAGGCCGAAATTTGGACGGGCCGTAAATGCGACGACCTAATACACGGGCCTTTAACAGGCCGGAACTTCAGTCGGGCTAGATTATCGTCATTTTAATATGGGCCGTTAATGGGCCCGATATGACGTTGGGCCACATATGGCCCATGGTTTACGTCCAGCGTTAACAGGCCGAAAATGACAACAGGCCGAAAGTGGCCCAAAGCTATAGTGGGCCTCTAACAGGCCGAATGTCAGACATGGCCGAATATGACCCAAATCCTTCACGGTCGTTTATGGGCCAAAAGTTTTGATGGCCTGTAAATGGGCCCAAATGAAGCCGGACCTTTAACAGGCCGGAAATACACCGGGCCGTAATTTGGCCCAATTACTTAGCGGACTGTTAACGGGCGAGAAGTGACCATGGGCCGCGTTGATGACAAGTTTAGGACAGGCCGTTGACGGGCTGATTTGATAGAGAATGTTGGGCCTTTAGCTGGGCCGGCCCATTATGGTCGGCAGAATCTAGTGGGGCTTTAGCTGGGCCAGCCCATTGTGGTCCGCAAAATCTTGTGGGCCTTTAGTTGGGCTGGCCCATTATGGTTTGCAAAATTGTGTGGGCCTTTAGCTGGGCCGGCCCATTATGGTCCGCTAAATCTTATGGGCCTTCGGTTGGGCCGGCCCATTTAATCTTTGTGGGCCACTTTTGGGCCGGTCCACGTGTCAACATATCATAGGCCCATCTCGACCGTTGGATGAGTGACACCTGTGCCAACGCGGAGCTGACGCATGGATCTGTCAGCCAATGAGAATTTTACACGTGGAAAATCGGCATTGGTCATGGCTGTTAATGGGTTATCGGATCCAAAATCCGACCCGATAGCTTAACGGCATTCCGTTACGGTGGATGCCACGTGTCGGTCACCCTTGACGAAAGCACTTTTGTGACACGCGATTTATCATCATGGAAGTGGACACTTCCGTGATGATAATTTTGGCAATGTCATGGAACACTTCTACGACAACACAGGTATGACTATCTTGATTCTATCATAAATTTGTCATGGATGTACATGCACGACAGAAAACGCGACCTACTGTGACAAACACGTATCATCACGACAGTGTATATTTTTTGTAGTGACCAGAGCTCTCACAACTGCACGAACAAGTTCGGCAGGTGATGCAGGACCTTGCCCAGGCCTTGTGGCCATCCGCTTCCCTGCCAGGAGGCATGGGGGGCTTGTAGAGATACTCAAAGGAGCGCGGCGGCGCTTCCGATTATGGAAGATATCTGCCTGCCGACAAGGTGCAAGGGAAGCCTGGGCCATGGTGAAGACTCGATATACCAAGGCTGACCCGAACCATATGGCCGAGGTCGGACCTGTAGGGCTTGGCGGGAAAGAGATCCCCGTCAGCTTGGTGTATGACCAGGTGAAATTAGCCGCAAAGTATTCCCAACAGGATTGTAGGCTAGACATCATGTTGGATGGTATAGAAGAAAATTTTAGTCAGCCTAAGTGACTGTGTACTTCGAGTGACATATATTGTCCCTAGCCGGATTGTAAATCATTTGTCATGGCGGACCTTTTCGATTCGACCTCCGGACCCGACAGTCCGGAGTGTATCCGAATAGCCGTTCAGCTATGTAAAAACCGGGGTATGCGTGGAAACCAGGCGTAGGGGTCATAAGTGCTTGAACAGACAAGTACCCAACTAGTTATGTTATATTACATGGATAGTAAGAAACATCTTCCAGGGAGAATAGTTCCGTTAAGGGTTCCTTTCCCTGGGTACGCATGCATTAATGTCCATGTCCGAACTGCGACAAGAGACGCAGGATATAAACATCTGGGGGTATG
This sequence comes from Triticum urartu, assembly GCF_003073215.2. Classification (NCBI taxonomy): domain Eukaryota; kingdom Viridiplantae; phylum Streptophyta; class Magnoliopsida; order Poales; family Poaceae; genus Triticum; species Triticum urartu. The sequence continues at coordinate 147,777,838 of NC_053028.1, read as the reverse complement.
TGTTCTAATAAGTAAAAAAGTCATCCTTTGTTCACTGACCAAATATTCCCTTAAGAACGCTAGCTTTCGGCTTCACCCAGTCTGAGGTACATGTCTGGCTGACCCGGCAGTAACAATCGCAGAGGTGCTCCCCTTATGCCCTAGCCGAATTAACGGGAACGTAGGGCATAAACACAAGAGCGAGGCAACCCAGCTTGGCCAAAACTTAAGGCATATCGATGCATATAATGGCAAAGAAAAGCTGCATGTGTAAAAATAACACATATATATGCGGCAGGCATAGAGCCCGGATCATAATTATATTAAGCTTCTGTATAGGAAGCCCATAGGTATAATGAACACGCTTAGCGCGTAAAAATTGTGCAGTCAAGACACATTTTAACCTTTGAAGGCCGCGAAGAAAAGGAAGAAAGACAGAAAAATATAGATAACAAATATATAAAAAATTGACGGAGGTAAGGAGACGAACACAGAGTTCGGCGCTAGGCGTAGAACCTTAGGAGTCTGGCCGCATTCCATGGGTTTGGCTTGAGTCGATTGTCCGATGCATCCCGCAGACGGTACGCTCCACCGGTCAGAACTTTGTCAATAACATAGGGACCTTCCCATTTGGGTTTGAGCTTGTCCTTTTTCTTCTCTGGTAGGCGTAGAACGAGTTCACCAACATTATAAGTTTTGGCTCGTACTTCTCTGCTTTGATATCGTTGAGCCTGTTGTTGATAGAATGCGGATCGGGCTTTTGCCACGTCACGCTCCTCCTCCAGGGCGTCCAAACTGTCCTGCTGATCTAGCTCGGCTTCTTTTTCTTCGTACATGCACACGCGAGGTGAGTCATGAATGATGTCGCAGGGCAGTACCGCCTCTGTGCCGTACACCATAAAGAAAGGTGTGTATCCCGTAGTGCGATTTGGCATGGTCCGCAGCCCCCATAGTACGGAGTCGAGCTCCTCGACCCAATGCGTATCTGATTCTTTCAAGGACCGCACTAGTCTGGGTTTAATGCCGCTCATTATAAGACCATTTGCTCGTTCGACTTGACCGTTAGTTTGAGGGTCGTAGACGGATGCATAATCGAGCTTAATGCCCATTTTGCTGCACCAAGTATTTACCTCATCGGCTGTAAAGTTCGAGCCGTTATCGGTGATGATACTGTGGGGGACACCATAGCGGTGTACAACCCCGGATATGAAATCTATCACTGGTCCGGATTCGGCCGTTTTAACTGGTTTGGCCTCTATCCATTTGGTGAATTTATCCACCATGACCAATAGGCACTTTTTCTTATGGCTTCCTCCTTTAAGGGGTCCGACCATATCCAGCCCCCAGACCGCAAAGCACCAAGTAATGGGGATTGTTTGGAGAGCGGTAGGTGGCATATGGCTTTGGTTTGCAAAGAGCTGGCAACTGACGCAATGTTGAACGAGGTCTTGTGCGTCTGCTCGAGCTGTCGGCCAGTAGAAACCTGTACGGAAGGCCTTAATTACAAGGTCCCAAGCTGCGGCGTGATGGCCGCTGAGTCCAGCATGAATTTCTGCCAAAAGTTGCCATCCTTCCTCCTTGGAGATGCGCCTTTGCAGTACTCCGGTAGAGCTTTTCTTATAAAGATCTCCCTCATGGACCTTGTAGGCTTTAGACTGCCGCACAATGCAACGTGCCTCATTTTGGTCCTCAGGGAGTTCTTGCCTATTTCGGTAAGCCAAGAAGGGTTCTGTCCATGGGGCAATGACAGCTGTCGGTGTCAAACCCGGCGGAGTGCGTCTAAGGCGGATGATAACAGGAAGCAGGGGACACGATGTTTACCCAGGTTCGGGCCCTCTTGATGGAAGTAATACCCTACGTCCTGCTTGATTGTTCTTGATGATATGAGTATTACAAGAGTTGATCTACCACGAGATCGTAGAGGCTAAACCCTAGAAGCTAGCCTATGGTATGATTGTATATTGTCCTATGGACTAAACCCTCCGGTTTATATAGACACCGGAGGGGGCTAGGGTTACACAGAGTCGGTTACAAAGGAGGAGATCTCCATATCCGTATTGCATAGCTTGCCTTCCACGCCAAGGAGAGTCCCATCCGGACACGGGACGAAGTCTTCAATCTTGTATCTTCATAGTCCAATAGTCCGGCCAAAGGATATAGTCCGGCTGTCCGGAGACCCCCTAATCCAAGACTCCCTCAGTAGCCCCTGAACTAGGCTTCAATGATGATGAGTCCGGCACGCAGTATTGTCTTCGGCATTGCAAGGCGGGTTCCCCCTCCGAATACTCCATAGAAGATTTTGAACACCAGAATAGTGTCCGGCTCTGCAAAACGAGTTCCATGTACTACCACAGAGAGAATAATATTTGCACAAATCTGATCTGCTGACGCGTTCTGACAGCACGACGTTATGTCATGTCTCAGTCATTATTCGAACCATTTTTCTCAACCAGCACCGCACATAACATGGGGCGGTTTTCTCGACACGTCCTGTCAAAGCAGAGATCATGTCCCCCTTATTACGGGATTCTCATCAATACAGACGTGGGTAACCCAACCGCGCCATCAATTACGGTGCCTGGGGAATAAGCGGTTTTACCAGGCAACTAGGGAGATGCATCGCCTCTTCTGCCCTTATAAAGGGACAAGGATTCACTCTTTTCACCCACGCCTTCTTCCTCCTTGCTTACCCATTCCCGCACAATCGAGCTCTAGCGCCAAAGCTCGTGTTCTTCTTCTCAAACCACTCCAAGCATGTCCGGGGCAGGAGGCAAGTGGATGGTCTCCTCCGTCACGGAGGAGAACATCAAAAAGTTACGGGAAGCCGGATATCTGGCCGTGGATATCACGCACCGGCTGCCAAATGCGGGGCAGATCATCCCAACGTCCAAACCCCATGGGAAGGTAGTTTTTCTTACCCATTTTGTCCGCGGACTGGGATTTCCCCTCCACCCGTTTGTCCGCAGGCTCATGTTCTACTATGGGTTTGATTTGCATGATCTGGCCCCCAATTTCATCCTCAACATCTCGGCGTTTATCGTCGTGTGCGAGGCCTTCCTCCACATCAGGCCCCACTTCGGCCTATGGCTGAAAACCTTCAATGTTAAACCGAAGGTGGTGGGTGGCCAACAAGCAGAGTGCGGAGGCGCCATGGTGGGCAAGATGCCTAATGTCACCTGGCTCGAGGGCACCTATGTGGATACCATAAAGGGGTGGCAATCGGGGTGGTTCTACATCACCGAGCCGCGCGACTCCAACTGGGTGGCGGCCCCCAAATTTCGATCCGGAATCCCCATGCTGCTCACCTCCTAGAAAGAGAAGGGCCTGTCCTCGGGTTCTTCGGTAGAGTTGACCGGACTCCAGACCTGCATCCAGAACATGACGAGCAAGAAAATCAAGCTCGTCAACGTGGTTCGGGTCATGCTCTTCCGCCAGATCCTCCCGTGTCAACGACGGGCATTTGATTTGTGGGAGTTTGACTCGGCCAAGCACCAGACGCTACGAGAGCTCTATGACACGGCGCACGAGGACGTCTGGAGGGTGCTGTTCAAGGGCGCCGAGATTCCTCCTTCCCTCACCGAGGACCGCAGACTCAGCGCAAAGTGCCGCGCCAATCCGGTAATTTTTTATATCTCTCAGGGTATTTATTTGCCCCAGTTTAGTCATATGCAGGATCTAAGCTTCTATGCCATTAACAGGACTGGATAAAGACAGCGGAGCAGCTTGATTGCCTAGCCCCCCTGCCCGAAGATCCTGCACGCGCTCTCCTAACGGAGAAGCTGACTCCGGCACCTTACGAGGTGCCGGTGAAGAAGACCAAGAAGAAGGCCGCGGGGACCCGAAAGGGTCTCCGGCGCAAGGTTGTATCGGACTCATCGTTCGATGACTCCGACGCGCCCTCCTCCCGCGAAGACGAGGAGGAGGAAGAGGAAAGTTCCCCCCCCCCAGCCGGGGGAGACAAGAAAAGGAAGGCCGACCCAACCGGGGAGAACGAAGGGTCCAAGAAGGGCAAGACCCTTCCTCCGGACTGCGCCACGACAGCCGCCTACAGCGGCGACGAGTGGCTACCCAGGGTCAAGCCCCTGGTGAAGTCGTAAGTGTCCGGACACCATAGTAATTCGTGGTATGTTTTACTGCACTACTTCTTCTCATGCCGAACATGATTATGCAGTCCGCCCCGAGCTCATCTCGACGTAACTTCGTCGAGCGGTTCGTTGGACTCTTCGGATATGAACAACGGTTCTCTTCCGACCGCCTCCACTCCTTGCCCTGCGGACAACGTCGAGGTGTTGTCTCAACAAACACCGGGCCAAGGGGAGGCAGTCCTGGGGGCGCCTCAAAGTGACCTTCCGGACCCTGGGCGCAAAGGGAGCCGGACTCCCATGGGCTCCAGGTTCGGCCCCCAGCCGAACACTGCACCGGAATCTCCGGTGGTTCTGGACTCCGGCGGGCGACCCCCCCCCCCCCATTAAGGGGGAAAGCCGCCCGTGCCGGTGTCCTCCGTCTATCCAGAGGCACCGGACAACTTGCTGGAAGCGCTTCACGGCGCTTCCATCGACGAAGAGCACCGTACTATCATGAGTGCGGTGATCGAGAAAGTTCAGTCCGCCAAAAAAGAACTAACTGAAGCTTGCACCAGCCTCCTAACAGGCTTTGAGGTAAGCAATGAAGATATAGGGAAATATGCCCGCATGGATACTAGCCCCTGATGCTCTGTTCGGCATTCGGAAAGAAAGGCCGGATAGAGGATCGAACGATAACTCAGGAGTCTAATCAGAAAAATGTCTATGTGTATGTGCAGGCTTCACTGCTGGCCGCTGCCACACATACTGCATAGGTCTATGCGCTGAGGCAGGACTTGGAGCGATCCGAGGATGAGCTCGGCCATACCAAGAGGCACCTCGAGGAGAGCAAAGGTAAGAAACACCCGTGTCTATATAGTTAAAAACAAATTCGGGTGTAAAGTAATAGGATCATCATGGATTTGCCAGGGGCCACGACCGAAGTTGCAACCCTGAGGAAGGCGCTGTCCGAGGCCGGAGACAAAGCGGCCAAGGAGCGCGTTGAACGGGAGAAGCAAGAAGCCCGAGTAGGCAAGGTGCAGCAAGAGCTCGAGGCTCTCACCAAAAAGCACGAGTCCTTGGAGCTTGACTCTAAGACGCGAGAGTCCGAGCTCGCGCAGGCGCTTGAAAGCGTCCGGAGTGCCAAGGCCGAAGCCCACAAGGCCCTCCAGGAGATTGACGCGTGAAGAAGATAGCAGCGGGTAAGGCATTCATTATGCAAAGCAAGCACGTGAAGGAGACTTTCCTTTTTCTTACCCGAGTTCGGAGCTCTCCAGGAGCGTTTGCAGATCTTCCTCGCAGTGTACTGGGTGCCGTGGAGTTTTACCAAGCTGAGGAGGGGAGCTTGATGAAGAAGTTGTTCTCGTCTTAGTATACTGGGACCGAACACCCCGTGCCCTTGAGCGACCAGATGAAGCAGTTGGTCGAGCTTCACAAGGCGGCCGAACAAGCCATGAGGGGCCTTATAGTCCGGATGTGGCCTGGCGAGCCCCTGTCCGGCAGCTACTTCGGTTTGGTAAGGCGGCTCGTCGACGCCTGCTCATGGCTTGAATTCATAAAGCGATCCGTCTGCATCGAGGGTGTGCACAGGGCTTTTGCCCGGGCGAAGGTGCACTGGGCGAAGCTGGACGCCGTGAAGCTGGTAAAGGAGGGGCCGCCAGAGGGCAAGGAGCATCGCTGCCCCGAGATGTACTATGAGAGTGTCCTGAAGGGTTCCCGCCTTGTGGAGGATGAGTGTGCCAAGGATGTAATTTTTGAATGAACATGCTAATGTGATCCTGCAATATGAAACGAGTTCATTTGCGCCATGCAACGCTTTTTTAATTTAAAATATTACCTTTTGTGCGGCCGTTTATAAAATCTGAGAGTTGGCCAGTCGTCGGCTTCTGCCCCCATGTAACTAGTACTGGGATGTTCGGGATAAACCTGAGCACTCTTTACCCCAATTTTGGGTCCTTCAAGGGAGGTGTTCAGCGCAACGAACCAGGCAATCAGACTATAATGATTTATCACTCTCACTTAGCCATAGAAGTCTACAATTTCAAATTTTGGCGAAGCCCCTGGTATTCGGAAGGCCGAATTTGGGGTGCTATACACGCCGAAGCCAGACAAGGCCGACTCCTCGCCCGAAGCAGAAAAAGTCTTTAAGGACCTGAGACCTCTCGTACAGCGACCAATCTCTCGCCTTATCATGACAGTCAGTTTTCGGCTTTCTCTATTGAGGTGCTCGTCCGAAAGAACCGGGACACAATCGCAGTAATTCTCCCACCGCTACCTTACCCGATATAGCGGAATGTAAGGTCCAAAGCATGGGAGCCGGGAAAACTCAACTATTGACCCAAGACATGATTCGGAGCTGATACATATAATGCTATAAGTTCGGGGTGCCGCACTGTCGAAAGTGTTCGGACTTCTCGCGCCATATTATGGGGTAAACGAAAGACCCTGTCGTACTGGCCGTACCCGAATTGACGGGTGCGGATTGTCATAAATGGACATAAAGGAAAAAAAAGAAGAATGAATAATGCAATAATAGACTGATGCTATGCATTGTTATTTAAATAATACGTCGAAGTGTACTGGTACAGGTAGTGAAATAATCAGAAAGTATGACTATTCGAAATGTCCTATCCAAGGGCAAGCTGCGTATAGAAAGAGGGTATTATTATTAGAGACCACCTGGGGGTTCCCGTGTACGTCTTAGCTTCTTGCCGCCTTGGTTGTTCCTTCCCGTAATGTGTCCGGCAATCATACTGCCGGAAAGGGCTTCTAGAGAGTTAGGCCCTGAAAGAGAAAAGAAATGATAAAGATATACAGCCCCTAGGGTGGTTAAGCCGCATTGCGGGACGTGCCTTGATCGTGCCCCCGCCTATGTCCATGGTATTTTCAGTGCATAATTATGTACGCGTGGCACGGATTTCGTCGCTTGACTGGGACTGGGACGGGGGCCGAATTGCTAGGTGAGCTCTGAACGTGCCAGGTGATCCTGTTGCAGTTTACTCCGGACACGCTTGAAGGTGTTCGGGGGCTGTATCGCCGAATTGGTGGTTTGCCTTGAAAGGCTGCTTTTTGCTTCTGCTGCGAGGGCCGCAGTGTGCTCTTCCATGCGGAGTGAGCGCTCTGTGTTTCCATTCACTATTATGACCCCCCGAGGTCCTGGCATCTTGAGCTTGAGGTATGCGTAATGCAGTACTGCATTGAATTTTGCAAATGCAGTTCGTCCGAGCAGTGCATGATAGCCACTGCGAAACGGGACGATGTCGAAGATTAACTCCTCGCTTCGGAAGTTGTCCGGTGATCCGAAGACGACTTCCAGTGTGATTGAGCCCATGGAATGGGCCTCTACACCTGGGACGATGCCTTTAAAGGTGGTTTTGGTGGGTTTGATCCTCAAGGGATCGATACCCATTTTTCGCACTATATCCTGATAGAGCAGGTTCAGGCTGCTGCTGCCGTCCATAAGGACTCGAGTGAGATGAAATCCGTCGATGATGGGGTCTAGGACCATTGCGGCGGATCCGCCGTGACAGATACTAGTGGGGTGATCCCGGCGATCAAAGGTGATCGGGCAAGCAGAATATGGGTTGAACTTTGGGGCGACGGGCACCATCGTATAGACGTCCCTTAGTGCACGCTTCCGCTCCCTCTTGGGAATATGGGTTGCGTATATCATGTTCACCGTCTTCACTTGTGGGGGGAACCCCTTCTGTCCGCCCGTGTTTGGCGGTCGGGGCTCTTCCTCGTCATCACTATGCAGCCCCTTGTCCTTGTTTTCGGCATTTAACTTGCCGACCTGCTTGAACACCCAGCATTCTCTGTTGGTGTGATTGGCTGGCTTGTCGGGGGTGCCATGGATTTGACACAATCGATCTAGTATGCGATCCAAACTGGACGGAGCCGGAGTAATTCTTTTAAACGGCTTTTTCCACTGACCGGATCTAGAACCTCTGAATCCGGCATTGACTGCCGTATCCCCGGTGTTATCGCCGTTATTGCGGCGCTTTGGTCTGTTACGATGTTGTCTGCCGTTGGCATCTTTGGTATCCGAAGTGCCCGGATTCCTCGATGTGTTATTGCTGCGAGCCAGCCAGCTAGCCTCGCCCGCGCAAAAGCGGGTCATGAGTGTCGTGAGGGCTGCCATAGACTTCGGCTTCTCCTGGCCAAGGTGGCGGGCAAGCCACTCGTCATGGATGTTGTGCTTGAATGCCGCGTGGGCCTCTGCGTCCGGACGGTCGACAATTTGGTTTTTCTTAGTCAGGAACCGAGTCCAGAATTGTCTGGCCGATTCTCCTGGCTGCTGAGTTATATGGCTCAAGTCATCAGCATCCGGTGGTCGCACATAAGTGCCCTGGAAGTTGTCAAGGAATGCGTCTTCCAGATCCTCCCAACTACCGACGGAGTCTGCTGGCAAGCTATTCAGCCAATGTCGAGCTGGTCCTTTGAGTTTTAGTGGGAGGTACTTGATGGCGTGTAGATCATCACCGCGAGCCATGTGGATGTGAAGGAGGAAATTCTTAATCCATACGGCGGGATATGTTGCACCATCATATGATTCGATATTTACAGGTTTGAAACCCTCCGGGAATTCGTGATCCATAACTTCATCAGTGAAGCACAGGGGGTGTGCGGCGCCTCTATGTTGGGCTATATCCCGACGCAGTTCATATGAATCTTGTCTGCTGTATTCGGCCCGACCGGATTTGCTTTTAGCGTATCTGGCACGACGATCATCGTCCCGTGTTGGCGCGCCTGCTCATGACCCGTATATTGACCTTGAAAGTTTTGCCTTACTGTCCAATACGTCTCGCAGGTCCTGTGTGTTGCCCCGAGCCTTGGTATTTTGGATTGAGTGGTGGCGGGGTGCAGGCTGAACTTCAGGCTGAAACGCCTCTTTGGCTCGGCCACGTAGTGGCCGGTCAGCCACATTGTACACTGGTGCATGGGGTTTCAATGCTTCCTCCTCGAGGTGAGGTAGCAACCTGCGTTTTGGGTAACTCTTGGAGGTGCACCCGAGTTCGTATTCCTCGGCCGCAAGGACTTCGGTCCATCTGTCTATTAGCAAGTCTTGATCAGCTTGAATCTGTTGTTTCTTTTTCTTCAGGCTATTTGTTGTGGCCATAAGCCAGCGCTCGAAGCGCTCCTGTTCGACGGGGTCCTCAGGCATGATAAATTCTTCGTCGTCGAGGCTCGCCTCGTCTTCGGAGAGAGGCATGTAATTGTCCTCCTCTGGTTCTCCATATGCTACCTGCTCTAGAGGACTGGCTTGTTCATCCTCCGGCTCTACATCATGCTGGAGGGGATTATGATTGTCTTCGGCACTATCCGGAGTGTTATTATCTCCTGTGCCGGTATCACTACTTTTGCTCTGGCGGGACTTAGATCAGCACCACTGACGTCGGCACTTGGGTTGCTTCTTGGAGGGGTCATCCTCCGCTGTCTTGTCGCCATTGCCTTCTTTAGGGGTGTCCACCATATATATGTTGTATGATGATGTAGCGGTCCAGCGCCCTGTGGGAGGTGGTTCCTGCTCGTCTCCTGCATCGTCGTCCATACCGTCGATGTCTTTGGAGTCGAAGTCGAGCATGTTGGTTAAATCGTCGACAGTGGCTACTAACCAGGTGGTGGGTGGGCAGCGAATTTCTTCGTCGTCTGCATCCCATTCTAGCTGGACATAGTTCAGCCAAGGTTCTCCTCACAGGGAGAGGGACCTTAATGAATTTAGCACATCTCCAAAGGGCGAGTGCTGAAAGATATCCACGGAGGTGAACTCCATGATCTGCGCCTAGTCGGATTCGACGGGCACGGATGTAAGTGGCTCGGAGTCCGTGGCCGGAGGTGAATCCAGAGGTTCGGCGACACGACTCTCGTAAGGGGTGAAGTCAGTATCTGGCTCCACTGCCACTGAGAGTGCAGTCTCCATGGTGGGGTATATCCCTTCGCTCTCGGATGGCACGATTTGCTCCGGATTGACGGCCGGAGTAGTTGCAGATGCGATCTCCCGAACATTGTTCGACGACAGAGTTACGTCGTGCTCGTCATGACTGTGCGGCACACCTGACACGGGCTCGAATCCGTCGAAGATCAAGTCTCCGCGGACGTCGGCAGTTTAGTTTAAATTTTTGAATCTGACATGATGGCCAGGGGCGTAGCTCTCGATCTGCTCCAGATGGCCAAGCGAATTGGCCCGTAGTGTGAAACCGCCGAATACAAAGATCCGTCCGGGGAGGAAAACCTCACCCTGGACCACATCACTACCGATGATCGAAGGAGCCATCAAGCATTATGGTGACGACATAGTGGAACTCTCAATGAAAGCACCAATGTCGGTGTCAAAATCGGCGGATCTCGGGTAGGGGGTCCCGAACTGTATGTCTAAGGCGGATGGTAACAGGAAGCAGGGGACACGATGTTTACCCAGGTTCGGGCCCTCTTGATGGAGGTAATACCGTACGTCCTGCTTGATTGTTCTTGATGATATGAGTATTACAAGAGTTGATCTACCACGAGATCGTAGAGGCTAAACCCTAGAAGCTAGCCTATGGTATGATTGTATATTGTCCTATGGACTAAACCCTCCGGTTTATATAGACACCGGAGGGGGCTAGGGTTACACAGAGTCGGTTACAAGGGAGGAGATCTCCATATCCGTATTGCCTAGCTTGCCTTCCACGCCAAGGAGAGTCCCATCCGGACACGTGACGAAGTCTTCAATCTTGTATCTTCATAGTCCAATAGTCCGGCCAAAGGATATAGTCCGGCTGTCCGGAGACAACCTAATCTAGGACTCCCTCAACGGCCATAATCACGTGGGCCTAAGGTGTTATCTCGGTGGCGGAGCCTCCGATTACGTTAGAGTGTTCGGGGTCTAGTGTTGTGGCCGGATCCGGACTATTGTTGTCGGTCTCCTCTACCCACACCACGGATGGCTTGAACAACCTTTCCAAGAAGATATTAGGTGGGACAGGGTCGCGCTTAGCACCGATTCGGGCGAGGATATCCGCCGCTTGATTGTTTTCTCGGACCACATGGTGGAATTCGAGCCCCTCGAATCGAGCTGACATTTTGAGGACGGCATTGCGATAAGCCGCCATTTTTGGGTCCTTGGCATCAAAATCACCATTTATTTGAGATATTGCGAGGTTCAAGTCCCCACGCACCTCTAGGCGTTGAATGCCCATGGAGACTGCCATCCGGAGACCATGCAACAGGGCCTCATATTCGGCTACGTTGTTGGAGTCTGTGTATAATATTTGGAGTACGTATTGGACTATATCTCTGGTTGGGGATGTCAGGACGATGCCTGCTCCCAAACCCGCTAGCATTTTAGAGCCGTCGAAGTGCATGATCCAATTGGAGTACGCGCCGTATTCTTTAGGGAGTTCAGCTTATGTCCATTCGGCGGCAAAATCGGCCAGTACTTGTGACTTAATGGCTCACCGTGGTTTGTATGATATGTCGAACGGGAGGAGCTCAATAGCCATTTGGCAATCCGGCCTGTGGCATCGCGGTTGTTTATACTGTCGTTGAGTGGAACCTCGGAGGCCACCGTAATTGAACACTCTTGAAAGTAGTGTCATAGTTTTCAGGATGCCATGAAGACCGCGTATGCTATCTTTTGATAATGTGGGTATCGGGATTTGCATGGAGTGAGGACAGTAGATACGTAGTATACCGGATTTTGAAGCGGGAACTTATGTCCGTCCGTTTCTCGTTCGACAACGAGCACTACGCTTACAACCTGGTGTGTTGCCGCTATATATAACAGCATTGGTTCGCCGATATTTGGCGCGGCCAAGATTGGGTTGCTGGCCAAGGCAGCTTTTATTTCTTCCAATCCAGCTGTAGCTGTGTCCGTCCACTCGAAGTGTTCGGTGTGCCGAAGAAGGCGATAAAGAGGTAATGCCTTTTCTCCCAGTCGGGAGATAAAGCGGCTTAAGGCAGCCACGCATCTAGTTAATTTTTGGATTTGCCTGAGGTTTGTTGGGATAGCCAACTGTGACAGAGCTTGGATTTTAGCCGGATTCGCTTCAATTCCTCTGTTGGAAACGATGAAGCCCAAGAGCTTTCCAGTGGGTACGCCGAAAACGCATTTTTCCGGATTGAGCTTAATGTCATATGTTCAGAGATTGTCGAACATGAGCCTCAAGTCGTCTATCAAAGATTCGACGTGTCTGGTTTTAATTACCACATCGTCTATGTATGCCTCCACTGTTTTGCCGATTTGTGCTTCCAGGCTTGTCTGAATCATGCGTTGATAGGTCGCACCGGTGTTTTTGAGCCCGAAAGGCATGGTGTTGAAACAGAAGGGGCGGTATGGAGTAATGAATGCCGTTGCGGCTTGATCGGGCTCCGCCATCTTGATTTGATGGTATCCGGAGTACGCGTCGAGGAAACACAACGAGTCGTGTCCCGCGGTAGCGTCGGTAATTTGATCGATGCGAGGGAGGGGGAAGGGATCCTTGGGGCAGGCATTGTTAAGGTCCCTAAAATCGACACATAGGCGCCAGGATTTGTCCTTCTTTGGTACCATCACCAGGTTTGCTAGCCAGTCCGAGTGTTTGATTTCTCTAATGAATCCGGCCTAGAGTAACTTGGCTAGTTCTTTTCCCATGACTTTTCGCTTGGGTTCGGAGAAACGCCGAAGAGTTTGCTTGACCAGCTTGTATCCCTTTAGAATGTTTAGGCTATGCTCGGCCATCCTGCGTGGGATGCCTGGTATATCTGAAGGATGCCAGGTGAAGATGTCCCAATTCTCGCGTAAGAAATCCCGCAGTGCGGCGTCTGTTGTGGGGTTCAGCTGTGCCCCGATGGATGTTGTTTTATAGGGTCCATTGGGTGGACCTGGAATTTGACTATTTCGTCTGTTGGTTTAAAAGAGGTGGACTTGGGTCTTTTGTCGAGTATCACGTCGTCCCTGTCCACTGTAGAGCACAGCACAGTTAGTTCTTCGGCCGCGAGGACTTGGGGTAACGCTTCGAGGGCCAGTGTGGCGGTTTTATTTTCGGTGCCGAGTGCTATGTCCGGATCACTAGCTAGAGTGATGATTCCATTGGGCCCGGGCATCTTGAGCTTCATGTACCCGTAATGGGGTATAGCTTGGAAGATCATGAATGCCTCTCGCCCTAGAAGGGCGTGGTATCCGCTACTAAACGAGGCCACTTGGAATGTGATTTCTTCGGACCTATAATTCTCCGGCGTGCCGAATACCACATCTAGTGTGATTTTTCCCGCACAACATGCCTCCTGACTAGGGATGATTCCTCTGAAGGTCATGCTGCTTTGCTCAAGGCGGCTCTTGTCTATTTCCATTTTTCTAAGAGTCTCCTCATAGATGAGATTTAATCCGCTGCCACCACCCATGAGTACTTTAGTAAGCCGAAAGCCATCCATAATTGGACTAAGGACCAAAGCGGCTGGAGCTCGGGCTGTGCGGAATTGAGGTTCGTCACTGGCATTGAAGGTTATGGCCGTGCCGTTCCATGGATTTATCGTTGCGACATGGCAGACTTCGGCGAGGCTACGAAGTGCCCGCTTGCGCCTATTGTTTGAGGCAAAAGTCTCGAAGACTGTTAGTATTGTATTGTTATTTTCCGCGGGAGGGTGCTCTGCGGTATTGTTGACGAGGAGATCCTCACCGCTCCTGGCCAACTGCCGGAGTATCCAACATGCTCTGAGGCTGTGTGTTGGTCTGGTATCCGATGTATTGTGAATTTTGCATGGTCCATTGAGCCATCCCTCCAATACGGCTCTGCGCCCTGTAGTTGGTTTTAGCTTCTTTGTAATTGGATTGGGTGACTTACGAGAGTACACCCTTTTAGTTCGGACAGAGGGTTTAGTTAGATCCGGAGGATCCCAGAATCGTGTTTGGGTTTTCCAGGTGCTTTCCATCTCGCAGTACTTCCGTACTATGGACGCCAAGTCAGCGAAGTGTGTTATATCACGACGACTTATGGCGTTGAGGATTCCCTTGTCCGTGCAATTTTTGCAAAAGAATGAGATTGCGTCTTCCTCATGACAGTCCTTCACCTTGCTTATTGGAAGGAGGAATCTGGACCAATAGTGATGTACCGTCTCTTGGGCTCTTGTCTAATATGGGAAAGATCACTTATGTGAGGGTGGGTGGGTAGATTTAATTCCAAACCCTGACCCGGTCTGAGGCCCAAAGGAGTTTCCGAGCTTGGTAGCTCGGGCTATGGGACGTTGCCCGATGGTACTAGCCCGCTCTTCGATTCCAGGTTCGAAGCTTGGGCCATGTCCTCCCGTAGACGGGTATACGGCTCGGAGAGCTCGAGAATCCAGACATAGTTTGTCCTCAAAATAGAGGAAGAATTGCTGCATCGCTCCTCCACCACCGCTATCTGATGAGTAACCGGTGGAGAGTTAATCTCCCTTTGGTCGGGTCTAAGTCTGATCCGATCATAGTCCGTAGCGACTCCCAAGGCGGCGATGCGATCCAAGAGCTCGTTCAAAGAAGAGAGATCCATTGGATCCATCTGCTCGATGAATCCCGAGCCGACGTGGAGGCTGTTTTTGATGACCCGAGAAGTCATCGTCGACGCGACGGCCGACGGAGCGGTCATGACGAAGCTGCCCAATCAGAGAGTTTGGCCTACAGCCAGGGCTCCCCCAGAGGTAACATAGTCCCTGACAACAAGACGAGCCATCAGGCCTTATCGTGACGGCATAGTGGAACTCTCAATGAAAGCACCAATGTCGGTGTCAAAACCTGTGGATCTCGGGTAGGGGGTCCCGAACTGTGTGTCTAGGGCGGATGGTAACAAGAGGCGGGGGACACAATGTTTACCCAGGTTCGGGCCCTCTCGGTGGAGGTAATACCCTACTTCCTGCTTGATTGATCTTGATGATATGAGTATTACAAGAGTTGATCTACCACGAGATCGGAGAGGCTAAACCCTAGAAGCTAGCTTATGGTATGATTGTTGTTGTCCTACGGACTAAACCCTCCGATTTATATAGACACCGGAGGGGGCTAGGGTTACACAGAGTCGATTACAAGGGAGGAGATCTTCATATCCGAATCGCCAAGCTTGCCTTCCACGCAAATGAGAGTCCAATCCGGGCACGAGATGAAGTCTTCAATCTTGTATCTTCATAGTCCAACAGTTCGGCCAAAGTATATAGTCCAGCTGTGCGAGGAACCCCTAATCCAGGACTCCCTCAGTGGCCTCTCCCACATAAAACTTGCTATCGGTCTAGTAACGTAGTCAATTGATTAGGGACAATTTCGGAACTCCTACCACCACTTTTCCACACCCGCTATATTTACTTTATTGTTTTTTTACTTACAACAACCCCTACATTTTATTTACGTAATCTTTATTACCTTGCAAACCTATCCAACAACACCTACAAAGTACTTCTAGTTTCATACTTGTTCTAGGTAAAGCGAACGTTAAGCGTGCGAAGAGTTGTATCGGTGGTCGATAGAACTTGAGGTAATATTTGTTCTACATTTAGCTCCTCATTGGGTTCGACACTCTTACTTATCGAAAGAGGCTACAATTGATCCCCTATACTTGTGGGTTATCAATCATCACGTGGTGCTTCGGAACAACGGACCTTAGCAACGGTGCACAGTTAGGAGAAACACTTTCTTGAAATTATTGCGAGGGATCATCTTATTTAAGCTACCGTCGTTCTAAGCAAATAAGATGTAAAAACATGATTAACATCACATGCAATCAAATAGTGACATGATATGGCCAATATCATTTTGCTCCTTTTGATCTCCATCTTCGGGGCGCCGTGATCATCATCGTCACCGGCATGACACCATGATCTCAATCATCATGATCTCCATCATTGTCGAAGTAATGGGCCACGGGTAGGCCAACCCGAGTCCCATAACCTTTCAAGACATCGGGGCAGGCTGCGCCCCTCAAGACCCCAGGACAAAGAGCCGCCTCCTGAGGAGTCGACGGGAAGGCGGCCGACTGCCCGCTCACGGCCGAGTCCCAGGGACGACTTCCAGAGAAGCCGGCTTTGGGGAGTCGGCCTGCGACTCCAACAAACCCCATGACCTCATCAAAGGGGACGAGGCAGGGGCGTGGCTACAGCAAAGCCCACCCCCGCCCCTCACCAAGGGCAGGCATGGCCACAGCACGCCGTACCCCGGAAGATCTCCGTGCGGTGTGGCACTGTTGCCATGCCGGCCCTGACATCAGCACCGCAGGGCCGAATCCTGCACCCATGATGGCTTGTCTGTATGGCCTGGAGGCAGCAGGGCCCACCAGTTAGTGAGACCTCGGGAGACGGCGGGAGAACCACCAGTCGGACCCGTCGGGAGTCGGCCTGGGGGAGTCGGCCGAGCCCTCCCCTGGGGCCCACGCGCCATTAATCAACATGAGATGGGGAGTGGCAACAGTGATTTCCCGCCAGGCGGCGGGGCTGTTGCCACGACCTCATGATCAAGCTCGCGTCATCAGAAGTACGGCTACAGTAATCAGCAGCCGGCAAGACCCGCCCGCGGCGGACGCGGCCTGTCGGCTCCGTACCCGGCCAGTCGGCGGGCCCCAGCAGTCAGCAGAGAAGACGGAGGCCAGAGACACTGACGGCTGGGCCCGCGCCCAGCCGGATTACCATTGTACCCCTGGGAGGTAGGCCTATATAAACCCCCCAGGGCACCCATGCAAAGGGTTGGAACCCATTAGCTCTAGACCAAATCATATAGGAGGGAGAGAGCTAGTCTTGCCCTCTCCCACCACGAGAAAACAGCCCAAGGAGCAACCGTGTAAGCACTTTGCCATAGTGATCATGCGGAGACCCCGCAGAGCAGCAGTAGGGGTATTATCTCCCCGGAGAGCCCCGAAGCTGGGTAAGATTCGCCGTCGTGCATGTCTTCGCCTCATCCCGTTTCCAGGCACCGGTGACGTTCTACTCGCCCCCACCATGATAAGCCATCCGTTGGCATATGTCGCACCAAACCCCCGACATTTGGCGCCCACCGTGGGGCCTGGTGCACCGCCGTCCGGAGATCTGTTCTGGACGGGAACCCTTTTCCTCCCTGGCGAGCATAGCCAGCTAGGCATGCCAGATGGAGTTTGCGCCGACGCGCTAAGCGGCGTCGAGATCGCCTGCCCAGTCAGCTCCTTGGCCGAACTTGTCGGCGAGGTCCGCCTCTCCGACGAACCTGCATCCAACGTAGGCACGGGTGGCCCCGAGAACCTCCTCGCGGGCCTCCTCGATCAACTCCACGTTTCCGGCGAGCCTGCCGTAGACTTGGAGTCTGTAGGCTCCACCGACCCGATGCTGGTCGACTCCGACACCGCGTCGCTCGACACGTTCCCCATCAACGTGGTGGCCTACGACGAAACTCTCCCCCACGCAGAGAGCGATGGAAGCACCGTCACTGAGGTGCTAGTCATCAGTCATGACGAGTTCCCCGGCGGAGGAGCGCCCGACTCACTCGGCGCGGCGCTGCAAGACCTAACTGCGCCCATTCCGGAAGACGATGACGCAGAGACGTTGGAGGCACGCCGCCTTCAGCTCATTGAAGGCGCGAAGAAGCTGGCCAGCATGAGGCGCTTGTCAGCAGCCTACCAACGGGAGATGGATCGCACCGTCGGCGGCTCGCCGGCCCCCGCGGAGTCCAGCCGCCTTGGCGCGGTCCGGCAGCGCGGCGTAGCCATCGCCAACCTGTTTGGGGCAAGCCGCCCTGTGTACGCTACACCAGCAGAGAACATCTGAGCCGCCCAGGCAGCGGCGGACGAGTTGGACAATTTCGAGGGCGAAGAACGCCGCCTCATGATGGAGCGAGTCCAACGGCTTCTCGACACGGCCGCTACGCAGAACGAGGCCGGCTGCCGCACGGAGGTGCCTCAACGGCCCAACGACGACCTTCACCAAGACCAAGGCGCGACGTCTCGGACACCGACTGGCAGCGGCCGAGGAAGAAGAGACAAGGAGCCGACTGTCAGCTACAGTCGGACTCGCATTACCATAGAGTGCGACCGAGATGGCCGCCCAAGGGTAGTGGAACGACGGGACGACTGTTCGCCTCCCCCTCCCCGCAAGGAGAGTTGAGTCTCCCCGCCGCCTGTTGACCATCCGACTCTCAGTGACCGCCTCGGCCACCGAGAGGGAGTTGGAGAGAACGACGCCCGCCATCGGATCGACCGACTCCACCGATCCTTAGCACTGGAAGAAGAAGATGAGCTGGGTCCACCTTGTTTCGGGCCCGGCATTCGGGACGAGCCCTTTCCCAGAGGGTTCATTATCCCAAGAGACACGCCCAAGTATACCGGCTCCGTGAAGCCGGAAGACTGGCTAGTCGACTACTCCACGACTGTCAGCATAGCAAACGGCAACAAGCGTGTCGCCGTAAAGTACGTTCCGCTCATGCTCCAGGGCACGGCCCGGACATGGCTGAACAACCTAAAGCCCCGCAGCATCAACAGCTGGGTCGACTTCACCGAAGCGTTCGTCCGCAACTTCACTAGCACATACAAGCGTCCTCCCAAGCCTAGTCAGCTCTCCTTGTGCGTGCAAGGCCCCGACGAGTCTACTCGTGATTACCTCACGCGTTGGGCCGAGCTCCGGAACTCCTGCGAGGGTGTGCATGAGGTGCAGGCTATCGAGTACTTTACAGCCGGGTGCAGGGAAGGCACCCTCCTCAAGCACAAGCTCCTCTGCGACGAGCCAGAAACCCTCGACGAGCTGCTGATCATAGCGGACAAGTATGCCACGGCCGACTCCTCCATGAAGGCGGAAATTCAAATCAGCACAACTGGCAAAGTGGCTCCTCAAGCTCCAAGAACTCCGGCGGCAGACGCCAGCCGGCGACAACAGCAGGGCGACAACAAGTGCAAGGCCCCGCAGCCGGCTTCCAGTAGCCGGCAGGTCGTGACCGTTGAAGCCCAGCAGCCAGAAGAGCAGCCCCCGCCCAAGCGACAGAAAGGCGGCAAGCCAAACTGGTTGTCGGCCTTCTCCTATGAGCAGACCTTGGATGGACCTTGCAAGTTCCACAGCGGCGCAAAGCCATCGTATCACACCACCTGGAAGTGCCACTGGCTCACCAGGATCGCCAAGGGAGACGGCCTCCTGCCTCCCCCGCCTGTTGGGCAGCTGCCTCCGCCTCCACCCCAGCAGCCGGCAGTCAGGCCAGTCGGCGCAGTACAAGACGAATACCCTGAAGAGCATGGAGCCTATGTGGCGTTCACCAGTGTGGCTGATGATCGACGCAGCAGGCGGCTGCAGCAACAAGAGGTGAATGCGGTAGCGTCGGAGACGCCAGAGTTCATGCACTGGTCTAAGAAGCCCATCAGCTGGAGCAGGGCTGACCACCCAGAGGTGATGCCGAGTCCGGGCTCCTACGCCTTGGTCCTGGACGCCAACTTTGCTATGGACAGACGAGCTGCGCGTTTCTCGCGAGTTCTGATATACGGGGCAGCAGCATCAATATCCTGTACAAGGACACCATGGAGAAGTTAGGGATCAAGCAAAGACAACTTCAGAACAGCCGAACTGTTTTCCAGGGCATTGTTCCTGGGTTTTCCTGCTCGCCAATCGGCAAGATCCTGATGGACGTCCTCTTTGGGGACAAAGATCACTTCCGTAGAGAGCCCGTTTGGTTTGAGGTGGTGGATCTTGAGAGCCCATACCATGCGCTGCTTGGCTGACCTGCCTTGGCCAAGTTCATGGCGGTCCCCCACTACGCCTACCTCAAGATGAAGATGCCCAGTTCCAGGGGAATTCTGACTGTGGCTGGCGACTACCAGAAGTCGTCTTCTTGCGCAGCTGAGAGCAGTCGGCTGGCCGAGTCCCTGGTAATCGCGGCTAAGAAGCGGCTCCTTGAGCGAGTTGTGGCAATGGCCGGCAAGCAGCCTGAGGTATCGCCCAGCCCAAAAGAGTCGGAGGCTGAGGGTTCGTTCAAGCCGGCCAAAGAGACAAAGAAGATACCCTTGGACCCGAAGCACCCAGAGAGGTACGCCGTCGTAGGTACAAACCTCGACAACAAATAGGAAGGCGAGCTCGTCAATTTCCTCCGTGAGAATCGGGACATCTTCGCATGGTCCCCCAAAGACATGCCAGGTGTACCGATGGAATTCGCCGAGCACAAGTTTCATGTCCGATCTGATGCAAAACTGGTCAGACAGCCCCTGCGCCGCTTATCAGAAGAGAAGAGAAGAGTTGTCGGAGAAGAGATAGCCCAACTCCTAGCAGCCGGCTTCATTATGGAAGTGTACTTTCCAGAATGGCTAGCAAATCCGGTCCTGGTACTAAAGAAGAACAAGCAGTGGCGAATGTGTATTGACTACAGGAGCCACAACAAGGCCTGCCCTAAGGACCCATTCGCTTTGCCAAGAATCGATCAGGTGATAGACTCCACAGCCGGATGCGAGCTGTTGAGTTTTTTGGATGCATACTCAGGATATCACCAGATCAAGCTAAACCCGGCCGACAGACTGAAAACCGCCTTCATCACGCCGTTTGGAGCCTTCTGCTACCTCACCATGACGTTCGTCTTAAGGAACACCGGCGCCACCTTTCAGCATTGCATGCAGAAGTGCCTCCTCAAGCAGCTCGGCAGGAACGCCCACGTTTACATGGACGACGTGGTGGTGAAGACGGAAAAGCGTGGGACACTGCTGGAAGACCTCAAGGAGACTTTTGAGAACCTGCGCCGGTTCCAGATCAAGCTCAACCCCGAGAAGTGTGTCTTCGGAGTACCAGCCGGCCAGCTGCTAGGTTTCCTGGTCTCTGAACGCGGCATAGAATGCAACCCAGTAAAAATCAAGGCCATTGAGAGAATGGAGGTACCCAGCCGACTGCTGGATGTGCAGAAGTTCACCGGCTGCTTAGCGTCCATCAGCCGATTCATCAGTCGGCTGGGCGAGAAAGCTCTCCCCTTATACCAACTCATGAAGAAGACCACTTTTTTCGAGTGGAACCATAAGGCGGACGAAGCTTTTCACCAGTTGAATAAGACACTGACTACTCCACCCGTCCTGGCGGCTCCGACTCCCAAGGAACCTATGCTCCTGTACATCGCCGCCACCAGCCGAGTAGTCAGCACAGTCATTGTAGTGGAGCGTAAGGAGGAAGGCAAGGCGCTGCCTGTCCAGAGACCGGTATATTACCTGAGCGACGTACTGTCGACCTCCAAGCAGAACTACCCCCACTACCAGAAGATGTGCTATGGCGTACACTTTGCTGCCAAGAAATTGAAGCCTTACTTTCAAGAGCATCCAATCACGGTGGTCTGCACGGCCCCACTTGCCGAGATCATCGGTAGCCGAGATGCTTTTGGTCGAGTGGCCAAGTGGGCCATAGAGCTGGCTCCTTACACCATCCACTACCAGCCCCGCACCGCTATCAAATCACAAGCACTGGCCGACTTCCTCGTCGACTGGGCCGAGACCCAGTACCTACCTCCTGCACCTGATTCCACCCATTGGCGGATGCATTTCGACAGCTCCAAGATGCGCACTGGCTTGGGAGTCGGCGTCGTCATCACCTCTCCCAAAGGCGACAAGCTCAAGTATGCGCTGCAAATCCACTTCGCCGCCTCCAATAACGTCGCCGAGTACGAGGCGCTCATTCACGGGCTCCGGCTTGCCAAAGAGCTTAGCATCCGCCGGATCTTGTGTTATGGCGACTCGGACTTAGTGGTCCAGCAATCATCTGGCGACTGGGATGCCAAAGATGCAAACATGGCGAGCTACCGTTTCCTCGTGCAGCAACTCAGCGGGTATTTCGAAGGGTGCGAGTTTCTCCATGTGCCAAGAAACGACAACGACCAAGCAGATGCCTTGGCACGAATAGGCTCTACCCGACAAGCAATACCATCTGGTGTCGCCCTTCAACGCCTCCTTAAGCCGTCTATCAAGCCTTCACTAGAATCAGACTCCGTTTTTGTGCCGGCTCCTCCCAAAGACGGCGGATCCGACTCCAGAGCTCCGGCAGTCGGAACGAGGATTTTTGCGGAAGACCCAAAAGCTGCCACAGCCAAACCCGGCCCAGGGACTACGGTGGCGGACTCGAAGACTCCAGAACTCGTCCCAAGGACCGCGCCAGTCGGCCTGGGAACTTCATCAACCCAGCAAGCGGTTGTTGACTCCAACCCGCCGCCTCCCAGCCCAACCGCCCTTGTCCAAGTCGCAGTTCTAGCAGTCGAAGAAGTAGCAGCACCCTCATGGGCCCAGCCCATCCTCAAATTCCTGGTAAACAAAGAGCTGCCGACGGATGAAACTTCAGCTCGGAAAATACAACGCTGGGCGGCAGCCTACACCATAGTCAACAGAGAGCTGGTCAGGCACAGCGTCACTTGTGTCTACCAGCGCTGCGTAGAGCCAGAGCAAGGCCAAGCGATTCTCAAAGACATCCATCAAGGCGAGTGCGGCCACCATGCGGCTTCAAGAGCACTCGTCGCCAAAGCCTTTCGGCATGGTTTCTTCTGGCCAACTGCCTTGGAAGAGGCCAAGGAGCTGGTCCAAAAATGCAAAGGGTGTCAGAAGTTCAGCTCCAAGCCGCACCATCCAGCTTCTGCACTCAAGACCATCCCCATTGCCTGGCCTTTCACAGTTTGGGGTCTATACATGGTGGGACCATTCAAAACAGCACGAGGTGGTTTAACTCACTTACTTGTCGCAGTGGACAAGTTCACCAAGTGGATAGAAGCAAACCAATCAAGAAGTTGAACAGTCTGACTGCCGTAACTTTCATCTCCGATATCACAATTCGGTATGGCATACCACATAGCATCATCACCGACAACGGCACAAATTTCGCCAAAGGCGCCTTGGCCCGTTTCTGCGCAACACAGGGCATCCGACTGGACCTAGTGTCCGTCGCCCATCCGCAATCAAACGGCCAAGTGGAGCGAGCAAACGGCCTCATCCTGTCCGGCATCAAGCCTCGGTTGGTCGAGCCTCTGGAGCGCTCGGCTGGCTGCTGGCTCGACGAGCTGCCAGCCGTCCTCTGGAGTCTGCGCATGACTCCAAACAAGTCAACCGGCTTCACGCCCTTCTTCCTCATCTACGGTGCCGAAGCCGTCATCCCAACGGACATAGAGTTCGACTCCCCACAAGTCACCATGTACACCGAGGAGGAAGCAGAAGAAGCACGACAAGACGGCGTCGATCTGCTGGAAGAGGGCCGGCAGTTGGCACTCAGCCAGTCCAGCATCTACCAGCAGAGCCTACGCCGATACCACAACAGGAAGGTCAGGCCAAGATCTTTCCAAGAAGGCGACCTTGTGCTCCGGCTGATCCAGCGAATAGCCAGCCAGCAGAAGCTGTCGGCGCCTTGGGAAGGCCCTATCATCATCAGCAAAGTACTGGGCAACGATTCCTACTACCTGATCGACGCTCAGAAGCCCCGAGCACGCAAGAGGGACGACTCCGGCAAGGAGACAGAGCGGCCATGGAATGCAAATCTCCTCTGAAGATTTTACAGTTGATGCAGTATGTACCACGCTACCTTTTGTATTAAATACCAAGACTTCAGGCCCCCCGAGGCGAGCTCGGGGACTGCCCTCTTTTGTCTGTATGATAAAAATTATGACTGCGAGTATGTTACTCCTTTTATGCCGTTTGGCACCGGGCTTGATAAGTCGGCCCGGGGATTTGCCGCCTTGCACTATGAAATGCTTCCTGCAGTCGGACAAGTAGTGTGTAAACGCCTAAACCGTCTCCTGTCAGAAGACGCAGCTCGCAGAGCGACTGTATGGTGGGCAGCAGTAAGGTAGAATGGGCATTCGCATGAAAAATGGCTAAGGACTCAAAGCATAAAACATAGCTCAAGACAGCTTCCAGCCTTTCTCGCAAACCGACTCTTGGATAGTTGGATTGCCGTCTTCTATCTAACTTGCTCAAAAAAATCTTGAAAACGGCTAAGTACTTGCTTTCCCAAAGTAGCCTAGCACTTGATCCAGCGACAGTCCACAGAGCGGCTGTCCGATTGGCAAGGCAGGCAACTAAGAGAAAGCGGAAAAGGAAAAAAGCCAAAAGAGCAATGAGCAAGAAAAGATAGATATATATATATTTACATAACATAGGCCCTTGGCCGAATTGTCGAGTAGAGGTTCAAAATACACCCCGCGGGTGGAATTGTGCGAATTAACAAAGTTCTTCAAAGACTATTGAAGCAGACAAAACAAAGATACAGCAGCAGCTTAGGAAGTAGCAGACGGACTCGGAGGGTCGGAGGAGGCGCCAGCGCCAGGCGTCGGGGCGGCCGGCTGCCTAGTCTCGGCTTTATCGCCTCCGGCAGCAGTCGGGTTGGTTGCACGCGGCTCGTTGCTAGAGGCACGGTCGAGCTGAGGCTGGCCGTCTGCTCCGTCTTCTGGTGCCTCCGCCTCGCCTCCGTCCTCTGCCTCGCCCTCTTCCTCGACGCTGGAGCCAATCACCTCCGCCGAGTCCTCGCCGTAGTCTGGGTTCATCCCAAACCACTCCGGCGGTACCTCCTCGCCGTCTTCAGACCGCCCGGGGACGAAGATGCTGGTGTCGGCGTACTCGGCGATCGCCGTAGCACGCTTGACGAGGGCGTCTTCCGCGGCCGCCAGCTCCGGCTGGGCCTCCGACCGAAGCGTGGCCAGCCGGTCTAGGTCCAGCCCCGGATACCATGCCTTGACGAACTCCAAGGCTCGGCGCGCTCCAGCTCGGGCTGAAGAGCCCTTCCAGGCCTCAAGACGACCAGCCGCGACCTCCAGCCAGTCGGCCGTCAGGCTGGGGGTGCGCGGAGCCTGCATATCCGGCCACAGGGCGGCAATCGCCTGGGCACCGACACGCTGAAGCCGGTGCAGCATCCGCTGAGCCGGCCGGAGGCGAGCCTCGATGCTCAGGATGTGCTCGTCAAGAGTTCGTGGGGCATCAGCGGCAATCTCTGCGCCCTCCGACCTTCACGGTCAGCCTCGATGGCTTGGATGGCGGCCTGCGACTGCCCAGGGAAGAAGTCTGCAAAGACGCGAAGAAATGAAGAAGCTAGTCAAAAACCAGGAGTCGGCATGACTTAAATCGGCAGCTCGAAGAAAGAAAATAAAGAGGCTCACCATCAACGATGTCTTCAATCTCGTGGAAGCCGGAGGACAGCAGCGCCTCCTTGTCAGACCAGGAGGAGCGCTCGCTCGCGAACTCGGCCAAGAGGGCGGTTTCCGTCTCTTCTGCCTCCCTCTGCGACTTCACAAGCAGCTCCTTCTGCTCTGCCAATTGAGTGGCCAGCAGATCGCGCTCCATGGTGAGCTCGCTGCACTCCTCCTCTTTGGCGCGCAAAGCGGAGTTGGCGTCGCTCAGCTGCTGTTGAAGAGCAGCGTTGGCCCCTAAGAAGAAGAAAGAAAAAAGGCATCAAGCCACCAGTAAAGAAGGTCGCCGGGGAGATCCGGCCCGACTGCTCAGCAGTCGGCCCGAATCTCGAGGACTACAGCCCGCGGGTGCACCAGCGCGCCCCCGCGAAGAAGGAAAAGGACTTACTCCAGCTCTCCGACAGATCAGCGGTCCGCTTGCCCAGCTCTTCAACGTTACGGTTGAAGGCAGTGACGTGGAGGTTGTGGTAATCCTGCGACGAACGTTTCAGACAAAAAGTTAATACCCAAAGTTCATCAATTGGAGTTCCAGGCTGCCTGCTTAGCAGCCAGCCCGAAACTCGGGGACTACACCCAGTGGGTGCGCTGGCGTGCCCCCACAGAGAGGAACAAAACAAAGGCCAAAAGGAAAAACATACCCGGACGGCTTCCCACGACGCTAGGTATGCCTTGGTGCAATTCTAGAGAGCGTCGCCCTCGGCACAAAGCTTCGCCTGGACGTCCAAAAGCGCCTGGTTCAGCGGCCCTGTGCCGCCTCCTCGCACCCACCCAATGGGTGCGGCGCTCGTCGCCTCAGTGTCTGGGATCGCTGAGCTGGCAGCGCCGGTTTCCAGGGGACGGGGCGCCGAAGTCGCCTTCTCCAGACGGCGGCGCGGTGGCGAGCCGACTTGGAGGAGTAGCCTCGCCACGGCCTCGTCTTCGGTCAGCGGCACCGGAGGGCCCGCCGGCTGCTCGCCCTGCGCACCTTCAGACGGCGGCGGAGGCGGCGACGGAACATTCGCATCCGGCGTACAGGGGTCGCCGCCCTCCCCCTCCACGACGGGGTTCTCCCCGCCGGCTTCCCCAGTCTGCCCCGTGAACTCTGGAGGTGGCGGCGCAGAGTTCAACAGGGTGACGAGCACTGCCGACTGGCGGCGTGCGGCTTCCTCAGCCTGCTGCTTCGCCGCGGCGGCGGCGACTTCGGCCTCCGCTAGTTTTTTCTTAGCGGAGGCCTCCGCCCTGTCGGCCTCCGCCTTCCCCAGGCGGAGGGCCTCTTCTTCGTTGCGCTTCTCCTGCGCATTCCGCTCTGTCGCCTCCCAGAGGTCAGCAGCGGGGTCAATCCGCCGAGTAGTGACGGACGTCTCTGCTAACCCCATGACGGAGGCAGCGGTGACCCTCTCAAGACAGAGGGGAGCCCTGAAGCAAGAGGGGCAAGCAGAGACTCAGACAAATCACGAAGAAAGAATAAAACTTTGAAGACAGAATACTTACGCGGAGACCAACGGCGGCTTCTTCACTTCCTTACGGAAGCGGATGGCCTTCGTGGCCGCCTCGTCCCGCCGGGTCGCCGTAGCCGAACCCTTGGGCTTCTTCGGCCGACTGCCGAACAAGGTCGGCACAGCCCTGCGCTTCTTCCCACCGCCTGGAGCACCCGGCACGGCAGAAGAACTCGCGCCAGGCTGGCTGGCTCCTGGCCGATGGCGAGGGGTGACTTCTCCCTCGGCGTCATCGTCAGGCCAGTCGGCGAAAGTGGCCGAAGGCCTGAAGTCGCCCGTTGTTCCTCCTCCTCCCTCGGCGTCATCTTCCAGAGCCGCCGCCCCCAGATCGGGGTCGTCGACATCGCTCTCCGCCCAGTCGGCAAGGAACTCGCGGGCTGGCCCTGAGGTGCCGGCTGGTGGGTGAAGGAGGGGATTCTAACCAAAGCTGTCTCGTCAAAACAAAACTCGGGAAGAATAAGACAATCCAAAGAAAGAAAAGAAAGGCGACTCACCACGGGCGGGGGGTTGGCGCGGGAGTACGGCTCCTTGCCGAATCGCCAGTCCTCCAGGAGCCTCTTGTCCAAGAGGTAGTTCACCATGAAGGCCACCTCTTCGTGAGGCATGTCCTTGGTGCACATCTGACTCGGGTCGCGGTGCCCGCTCATCTGGCATATCATATGAGGGCGGCCTTGGAGTGGGAGGACTCGGCGCGAAACGAAGGCGGCCAGCAGGTCCGGACCAGTCAGACCCTCCGACTACGTCAGCACTCGGAGTGGCGTGATGGCGCCGGCTCCCGCAGGCGTCAGCGACTTGGCCCGGTACGACCAGTTGGGCAGTCGCCCAGCCGGCGGGCCGGATTCGAAAGCCGGCAAGTTAACCCAGTCTCCCCTCGCGGAGGCATTCTTGACGTAGAAGTAGGATCTCTGCCACATCTTCACCGACTTGATCAGCGAGATGGAGGGGAAGGGATTGTCGGCCCCCGACCTTCGCACGACGATGAAAGCGCCGCACTGAGCCGGCACGCCCGTAGCCTGGGTGCCGAGCTTGGAGAAGAAGAACTCCCCCCAGAGCTCGAGGGTGGGGAGGACTCTGAGGAAGCCTTCGCACATGGCCCCGAAGGCGGACAGCAGCACCACTGCGTTGGGGGTGAGGTGGTGCGGCTGGAGGCCGTAGAACTCCAGGAAGGACCGGAAGAAACTGCTGGCCGGCAGCCCCAGCCCGCGCAGGCAGTGCGAGCGGAAGATGACCTGCTCGCCCTCCTGCGGTGCAGGGGAAATCTCCTCCTTCGGCTCTAGACGCACCTGCACGCGATCCTCGCCGGGAAGCCGACGGGTCCGGCGAAGGAACTCAATGTGGTCTTCATGAACTTCGGAGCCGTCCCAGGTGCCGGAGCGCACTGGGGGAGACGCGGCGGTGGAGGAAGAACTCATCGCGAGCAGTCGCTGCAGCGTTCGCCGGAGCTTGGGCGTGTGGCGGAGCGAAGAAGAGAAGAGGAAGGAGGAGACCGAGGAGCAGCAAGGAGGAAGAGAACGAGGAGTAGTGGGAAGGAGGGGCGCGCGTGCCCCCCTCTTCCCCCTACTTATAGCCTCGTGGGCTACGAAATCGAGGGGGCGGACGTGGGGATTTACTGCGCCCACAACCCCACGACCCCCACGATCCACGATAAAGTTACTGCACGCAGTAACTCCACGGGAATCCCAATCGTCCACCGGGGCCGCAGCGGATCCGCTCGGGCGCCGAGGCACGGTAGTGGCGGGCCCCGCCTATGGTCCTGTCCCGTCGCGCGCTTAGGCTGGCAGGACGTCCTAGCCACGTGCCCTCGCGTGACAGGCCAAGAACGGGCGGCGGCCTGGAGGCTTAGCTAGCATGCCACTTAAATCCCGCCGTGACGTTCGAAATACTAAGCGAGTCGGAATTGAGTGAGTCCGAGTTGAGCAAGTCCGACTCCTTCTAGTCGGCCCGACAGAAGTCAATCAAAGACCATGTGTTGAGCACCCGGAAAGAGAAACTGCTGAGGCTTCTCGGCCGATCGTCCGCGGAGCCTCACCAGCTTCGGGGACTACTGTCGGAGTAATGGGCCACGAGTAGGCCAACCCGAGTCCCATAACCTTTCAAGACATCGGGGCAGGCTGCGCCCCTCAAGACCCCAGGACAAAGAGCCGCCTCTTGAGGAGTCGACGGCAAGGCGGCCGACTGCCCGCTCACGGCCGAGTCCCAGGGACGACTTCCAGAGAAGCCGGCTTTGGGGAGTCGGCCTGCGACTCCAACAAACCCCATGACATCATCAAAGGGGATGAGGCATGGGCATGGCTACAGCAAAGCCCACCCCCGCCCCTCACCAAGGGCAGGCATGGCCACAGCACGCCATACCACGGAAGATCTCCGTGCGGTGTGGCACTGTTGCCATGCCGGCCCTGACATCAGCACCACAGGGCTGAATCCTGCACCCATGATGGCTTGTCTGTATGGCCTGCAGGCAGCAGGGCCCACCAGTCAGTGAGACCTCGGGAGACGGCGGGAGAACCACCAGTCGGACCCGTCGGGAGTCGGCCCGGGGGAGTCGGCCGAGCCCTCCCCCGGGGCCCACGCGCCATTAATCAAGATGAGATGGGGAGTGGCAATAGTGATCGCCCTCCAGGCGGCGGCGCTGTTGCCACGACCTCATGATCAAGCCTGCGTCATCAGAAGTACGGCTACAGTAATCAGCAGCCGGCAAGACCCACCCGCGGCGGACGCGGCCTGTCGGCTCCATACCCGGCCAGTCGGCGGGGCCCGCCAGTCGGCGGGGCCCGCCAGTCGGCAGGCCCTAGCGGTCAACAGAGAAGACGGAGGCCAGAGACACTGACGGCTGGGCCCGCGCCCAGCCGGATTACCATTGTACCCCTGGGGGTAGGCCTATAT
The DNA here is from genome assembly GCF_003073215.2 of Triticum urartu. Classification (NCBI taxonomy): domain Eukaryota; kingdom Viridiplantae; phylum Streptophyta; class Magnoliopsida; order Poales; family Poaceae; genus Triticum; species Triticum urartu. The sequence goes on along the minus strand of NC_053028.1, from coordinate 147,748,400 downwards.
AAACCCCCAGGGCACCCATGCAAAGGGTTGGAACCCATTAGCTCTAGACCAAATCATATAGGAGGGAGAGAGCTAGTCTTGCCCTCTCCCACCACCAGAAAACAGCTCAAGGAGCAACCGTGTAAGCACTTTGCCATAGTGATCATGCAGAGACCCCGCAGAGCAGTAGTAGGGGTATTATCTCCCTAGAGAGCCCCGAAGCTGGGTAAGATTCGCCGGCATGCATGTCTTCGCATCATCCCGTTTCCAGGCACCGGCGACGTTCTACTCGCCCCCACCATGATAAGCCATCCGTTGGCATATGTCGTACCAACCCCCGACAATCATCGTGTCTTCATGAAGTTGTCTCGCCTACTATTACTTCTACTACTATGGCTAACGGTTAGCAATAAAGTAAAGTAATTACATGGCTTTTTCAGTGACACGCAGGTCATACAATAAATTAAGACAACGCATATGGCTCCTGCCGGTTGTCATACTCATCAACATGCAAGTCGTGATTCCTATTACAAGAACATGATAAATCTCATACATCACATATATCATTCATCACATCCTTTTGGCCATATCACATCACACGGCATATGCTGCAAGAACAAGTTAGATGTCCTCTAATTGTTGTTGCAAGTTTTTACGTGTCTGCTATAGGTTTCTAGCAAGAATGTTTCTTACCTACGCCAAAACCACAACGTGATATGCCAATCTCTATTTACCCTTCATAAGGACCCTTTTCATCGAATCCGATCCAACTAAAGTGGGAGAGATAGACACCCGCTAGCCACCTTATGCAACTAGTGCATGTTAGTCGGTGGAACCTGTCTCACGAAAGCGTACATGTAAGGTAGGTCCGGGCCACTTCATCCCACGAGGCCGCCGAATCAAGAAAAAGACTAGTAACGGCAAGTAAATTGACAAAATCAACGCCCACTGTCGGTGTCAAAACCGGCGGATCCCGGGTAGGGGGTCCCGAACTGTGCGTCTAAGGCGGATGGTAATAGGAGGCAGGGGACACGATGTTTTACCCAGGTTCGGGCCCTCTGGATAGAGGTAAAACCCTACGTCCTGCTTGATTTTTCTTGATGATATGAGTATTACAAGAGTAGATCTACCACGAGATCAGAGAGGCTAAACCCTAGAAGCTAGCCTATGGTATGATTGTATGTTGTCCTACGGACTAAAACCCTCTGGCTTATATAGACACCGGAGGGGGCTAGGGTTACACAAGGTCAGTTACAAAGGAGGAGATATACATATCCATATTTCCTAGCTTGCCTTCCACGCCAAGTAGAGTCCCATCCAGACACGATACGAAGTCTTCAATCTTGTATCTTCATAGTCCAACAGTCCGGCCAAAGGATATAGTCCGGCTGTCCGGAGACCCCCTAATCCAGGACTCCCTCAGTAGCCCCTGAACCAGGCTTCAATGACGATGAGTCTGGCGTGTAGTATTGTCTTCGGCATTGCAAGGCGGGTTCCTCCTCCGAATACACCATGGAAGAGTTTTGAATACAAGGATAGTGTACGGCCCTACAAAATAAATCCCACATACCACCGTAGAGATAATATTTCCACAAATCTAATCTGCTGACACGTTTTGACAGCATGACATCATGCCATGTCCCTGTCACTATTCGAACCGTTTTTCCCAACCAGCTCTGCACATATTGCGAGGCGGTTTTCTTGACACGTCTTGTCAAAGCAGAGATCGTGTTCCCCTTATCACGGGATTCTCATCAATACAGGCGTGGGTAACCCAGCCGCGCCATCAATTGGGGCGCCTAGGGAATAAGCGGTTTTTCCAGGCAAGTGGGGAGACTCATCGCCTTCTCCGCCCTTATAAAGGGACAAAGATTTAATTTCTTTCACCCACGCCTTCTTCATCTCGCTTACCCATTCCCGCACACTCGAGCTCCAGTGCCCAAGCTCGCGTTCACCTTCTCAAACCACTCCAAGCATGTTTGGAGCAGGAGGCAAGTGGATGGTCTCCTCCATCACGGAGGAGAACATCAAAAAGTTACGGGAAGCCGGATACTTGTCTGTGGATATCGCGCACCGGCTGCCAAATGCGGGTCAGATCGTCCCTACGCCCGAACCCCATGAGAGGGTAGTTTTCTCACCCACTTTGTCCGCGGACTGGGATTTCCACTCCACCCGTTCGACCGCGGGCTCATGTTCTACTATGGGCTGGATTTTCATGATCTGGCCCCCAACTTCATCCTTAACATCTCGGCATTTAGCGTCGTGTGCGAGGCCTTCCTCCGCATCAAGCCCCATTTCGGCTTGTGGCTGAAGACTTTTAATGTCAAACCGAAGGTGGTGGTTGGCCAGCAGGCGGAGTGCGGAGGAGCCATGCTGGGCAAGATGCCAAACATCACCTGGCTCGAAGGCTCCTATGTGGAGACCATAAAGGGGTGGCAATCGGGGTGGTTCTACATCACCGAGCCGCGCGACAACAACTGGGTGGCGGCCCCCAAATTCTGATTCGGAATCCCCACGCGGCTCACCTCCTCGAAAGAGAAGGGCATGTCCTAGGGTTCTTCGATAGAGCTAACCGGACTCCAGACCTATATCCAGAACATGATGAACAAGAAAATTAAACTTGTCAACGTGGTCCAGGTTATGCTTGTCTTCCGGATTCTTCTGTGCCAACGACGGGCATTCAATTTGTGGGAGTTCGACTCTGCCAAGCACCAGATGCTGCGAGACCTCTATGACATGACGCACAAGGACGTCTGGAGGGTGCAGTTCAAGAGCGCAGAGATCCCTCCCCCTCTTACCGAAGACCGCGGACTCAGCGCAAAGCGCCATGCCGGTCCGGTAAGCATTTATATTTCTTGGGGTATTTATTTGCCCAGGTTTAGTTATGTGTAGGATCTAAGCTCCCATGTCACTAACAGGACTGGTTAAAGATGGCGGAGCAGCTCAATAGCCCAGCCCCACTGCCCGAAGATCCTGCAGAAGCTCTTCTAACGAAGATGCTGACTCCAGCACCTTACGAGGTGCCGGCACAGAAGACCAAGAAGAAGACCGTGGGGACCCGAAAGGGTCTCTGGCATACGGTCGTATCGGAGTCATCGGACGATGACTCCGACGCACACTCCTCCCATGGAAACGAGGAGGAGGAGAAAAGTTCTCCCCCCAGCCGGGGGAGACAAGAAAAGGAAGGCCGACCCATCTAGGGAAGCCGAAGGGTCCAAGAAGGGAAGGACCCTCCTTCTGGACTATGCCACGACGGTCGTCAACAGCGGCGACAAGTGGCTGCCCAGGGATAGGCCCCTGGCGAAGTCGTAAGTGTCTGGACACCATAGTACTTCATGATATGTTTTATTGTGCTGCCTTTCCTCATGCCGAACATGATTATGCAGTCATCCCGATCTCGTCGAATATGAACAGTGGTTCTCTTCCGACCGCTTCCACCCCTCGCCCTACGGACAACGCCGAGGTGTTGTCCAAACAGGCATCGAGCCAAGGGGAGGCGGTCATGGGGGCGCCTTGCGGCGACTTCCCGGACCCTGGGTACCAAGGGAGCGAGGCTCCTACGGGATTCGAGTTCGGGCCCCAGCCGGACACTGCGCCGGAACCCTCGACGCTTCCGGACTCTGGCAGGCGGTCCCCCGCCAAGGGGGGCCAACCATCCGTGCCGGCGTCCTCTGTCCAACCGGAGGCACCAGACAACCTGCTGGAAGCGCTTCGCAGCACTTCCATTGAAGAAGAGCACCGCACTATTATGAGTGCGGTGGTCGAGAAAGTTTAGTCCGCCAAAAACGGACTGACCGAAGCTTGCGCCAGCCTACTAACAGGCCTTAAGGTAAGCAATCAAAATATAAGAAAATATTACCACATAGATAGTAGCCCCTGATGCTCTGTTCGACGTTCGGGAAGAAAAGCCGAATAGAGGATCAAATGATAACCCAGGAGTCTAATTAGAGTATGTCTATGTGTATGTACAGGCTTCCCTGCTGGTCGTTGTCATACGTACTACGGAGGTCTCTGCGCTGAAGCAAGACTTGAAGCGTTTCGAGGACGAGCTCAGCCTGACCAAGAGGCAGCTCGAAGAGAGCAAAGGTAAGAAATACCCCTATCTATATAGTTAAAGAGAAGTTCGGGTACAAAGTAACAGGATCATCATGGATTTGTCAGGGGCCATGACCGAGGTGGCGACCCTGAGGAAGGCATTGTCCGAGGCTGAAGACAAAGCGGCCAAGGAACACATTGAACAGGAGAAACAAGAAGCCCGAGTAGGCGAGGTGCAGCAAGAGCTCGAGGCTCTCGCCAAAAAGCACGAGTCCTTGGAGCTGGACTCTAAAATGCAAGAGTCCGAGGTCGCACAGGCGCTTGAAAGCGTCCGGAGCGCCAAGGCCGAAGCCCACAAGGCCCTCCAGGAGATTGATGAGGCGAAGAAGATAGCAGAGGGTAAGGCATTCAATATGCAAAGCAAGCATGTGAAGGAGAATTTCCTTTTTCTTACCCGAGTTCGGAGCTCTCCAGGAGCGTTTGCAGATCTTCCCCGCAGTGTGCTGGATGCTACGGAATTTTACCGGGCTGAGGAGGGGAGCTCAACGGAGAAGTTGTTCTGGTCTCAGTATACTGGGACAGAACACCCCATGGCCTTGAGCGACCAGCTGAAGTAGTTGGTCGAACTTCACAAGGTGGCCGAACAGGCCATGAGGGGCCTTATAGTCCGGATGTGGCCTGGCGAGCCCTTGTCCGGCAGCTACTTCGGTCTGGTGAGACGGCTGGTGGAAGCCTGCCCACGGCTTGAGGTCATCAAGTGGTCCGTCTGCATTGAAGGTACACGCAGGGCTTTTGCCCGGGCGAAGGTGCACTGGGCGAAGCTGGACGCCGTGAAGCTTGTGAAGGAGGGTCCGCCAGAGGGCAAGGAGCATCGCCGCCCCAAGAATTATTATGAGGTTCTCCTGGAGGGATCCCGCCTAGTGGCAGATGAGTGTGCCAAGGATGTAATTTTTGAATGAACATGCTCGTGTGATCCTGTAATATGAAACGAGTTCATTTGCGCCATGCGACGCTTTCTTAATTTAAAATATTACCTTTTGTGCGGCCGTTTATAAAATTTGAGAGTTTGCCAGTCGTCGGCTTCTGCCCCCATGTAACTAGTACCGGGGTGTTCGGGATAAACCTGGACACTCTTTACCCCAATTTTGGGTCCTCCAAGGGAGGTGTTCAGCGCAACGAACTAGGCAATCGGACTATAATGCTTTATCACTCTCACTTAGCCATAGAAGTCTATGATTTTAAATTTTGGCGAAGCCCCTGGTATTCGGAGGGCCGAATTTGGGGCGCTATACACGCCTAAGCCGGACAAGGCCGACTCCTCGCCCGAAGCGGAAAAAGTCTTTAAGGACTTGAGACCTCTCGAACAGCGACCAGTCTCTCGCCTTATCATGACAGTTAGTTTTTGGCTTTGTCTACAGAGGTGCTCATCCAGAAGAACGGGGACACAATTGCAGTAGTTCTCCCACTGCTACCTTAGCCGATATAGCAGAACGTAATGTACCAAAGCATGGGAGCCGGGCAACCCAACATTTGACCCAAGACATGATTCGGAGGTGATGCATATAATGCTATAAGTTCGGGGTGCCGCACTGTCGAAAGTGTTCGGACTTCTTGCGCCGTATTATGGGGTAAACGAGACACCCTAGCGTACTGACCGCACCCGAGCGCGCAGGTGTGGAATGTCGTAAATGGACATATAAGAGAAAGAGAAAAACTTAAATAATGCAATGACAGATTTATAATATGCATTGTTATTTGAGTAATACGTCGAGACGTACTGGTACAAGTAGTGCAATAAGCATAAAGTGGGATAATTCGAAATGTCCTATCCCAAGGCAAGCTACGCATAAATAGTGAAAAGCGGGTATATCAAGTATTACTAGAGACTACCTGGTGGTTCCCGTGTTCATCTTAGCTTCTTGCCGCCTTGGTTGTTGCTTCCGGAATGTGTCCGGCCGTTGAACTGCCGGAAAGGCCTTCCGAAGGATTAGGCCCTGAAAGAGAGAGGCAATGTCAAAGGTATACAGCCCCTGGTGTGGTTAAGCCACAATGCGGGGCGTGTCCTGATTGTGCCCCCACCTATGTCCATGGTATTTTCAATGCGTAGTTATGTATGCGCGGCACAAATTTTGTCGCTGCACTGGGACTGGGACGGGGCCGAATTGCTAGGCGAGCGTAGATCGCGCCAGGCGATCCTGTTGCAGATTATTCCGGACGCGCTTGAAGGTGTCCGGGGGCCATAACGCCGAATGAGTGGTCTGCCTAAACAGGCTGCTTTGTGCCTCTGCTGCAAGGGCCGCAGTGTGCTCTTCCATGCGGAGCGAGCATTCTGTGTTTCTATTTACTGTTATGACCCCGCGAGGTCCTGGCATCTTGAGCTTGAGGTATGCGTAATGCGGCACTGCATTGAATTTTGCAAATGCTGTCCGTCCGAGCAGTGCATGATAGCCACTGCGAAACGGGACGATGTCGAAGATTAACTCTTCACTTCAGAAGTTATCCGGTGATCCGAAGACCACTTCCAGTGTCATTGAGCCTGTGCAATGGGCCTCTACACCTGGGATGACGCCTTTAAAGGTGGTTTTGCTGGGTTTGATCCTTGAGGGATCGATGCCCATTTTTCGCACTGTATCCTGATAAAGTAGGTTCAGGCTGCTGCCGCCGTCCATAAGGACTCGAATGAGGTGAAATCTGTCAATGATGGGGTCTTGGACCAGCGCGGCGGATCCGCCAAGACGGATGCTAGTGGGGTGGTCCCTGCGATCGAAGGTGATCGGACAAGCGGACCATGGGTTCAACTTCGGGGTGACGGGCTCCATCGCTTAGACGTCCCTTAGTGCACGCTTCTGCTCCCTCTTGGGAATGTGGGTTGCGTATATCATGTTTACTGTATTTACTTGTAGGGGAAACCCCTTCTGTCCTCCTCGGTTCGGCGGCCGGGGCTCCTCCTCGTCATCGCTATGCAACCCCTTGTCCTTGTTTTCGGCATTTAACTTGCTGGCCTGCTTGAACACCCAGCATTCTCTGTTGGTGTGATTGGCTGGCTTGTCAAGGGTGCCGTGGATTTGACAGGAGCGATCTAGTATGCGATCCACACTGGACCGAGCCGGAGTATTTCTTTTAAATGGCTTTTTCCGCTGACCAGATCTAGAGCCTCTGAATCTGGCATTGAATGCCGTATCTTCGGTGTTATCGCCGTTATTGTGGCACTTTGGTCTGTTACGATGTTGCCTACCATTAACATCTTTGGTATCCAAGGTATCCGGATTCCTTGATGTGTTGTTGCTGCGAGCCAGCCAGCTATCCTCGCCCGCGCAAAAGCGGGTCATGAGTGTTGTGAGGGCTGCCATAGATTTCGGCTTCTCCTGGCAGAGGTGGCGAGCGAGCCACTCATCGCGGATGTTATGCTCGAATGTCGCTAGGGCCTCTGCATCCGGACAGTCTACGATTTCGTTTTTCTTTGTCAGGAATCGAGTCATAATTGTCTTGCCGATTCCCCTGGCTGCTGGGTTATCTGTCTCAAGTCATCAGCATCCGATGGCCGCACATAAGTGCCCTAGAAGTTGTCAAGAAATGCGTCCTCCAGATCTTCCCAACTGCCGATGGAATCTGCTGGCAAGCTATTGAGCCAATGCCGAGCTGGTCCTTTGAGTTTTAGCGGGAGGTACTTGATGGCATGTAGATCATCACCGCGGGCCATGTGGATGTGAAGGAGGAAATCCTCAATCCATACAGCGGGATCTGTTGTGCCATCGTATGATTCGATATTTACGGGTTTGAAACCCTCCGGGAATTCATGATTCATAACTTCATCAGTGAAGCATAGGGGGTGTGTGGCACCTGTGTGCCGGGCTATATCCCGACGTAGTTCATATGAGTCTCGTTTGCTGTATTCGGCCCGGCCGGATTTACTCTTGGTGTGTCCGATGGGACGATCATCGTCCCGTGTGGGTGCACGTGCCCGTGTACCGTAGATTGACCTTGTGGTTTTTGCCTTACTGTCCAATATGTCTCGCAGGTCCTTTGTGTTACCCCGGGCCGTAGTATTTTTGACTGAGTGGCGATGGGGTGCGGGCTGAACTTTAGGCTGAAACGCCTTACTGACTCGGCCGCGTAGTGGCCGGTCAGCCGCATTGTACACTGGTGAATGAGGTTTCAATGCTTCCTCCTCGAGGTGAGGTAGCAACCTGCATTTTGCGTAACTCTTGGACGGGCGCTCGAGTTCATGCTCTTTAGCCGCAAGGACTTCGGTCCATCTGTCTACTAGCAAGTCTTGATCAGCTTGAAGCTGTTGTTGCTTTTTCTTCAGGCTATTTGTTGTGGCCATAAGCCGGTGCTTGAAGTGCTCCTGTTCGACGGGGTCCTCAGGCACGATAAACTCATCGTCGTCGAGGCTCGCCTCGTCTTCGGAGGGAGGCATATAATTGTCCTCCTCCGGTTCTCCATCTGCTGCCCGCTCTGGAGGGCTAGCTTGTTCGTCCTCCGGCTCTACATCATGCTAGAGGGGATTGTTGTTGTCTTCGGCACTGTCTGGAGTGTTATTATCTCCTGTGTCGGTATCACTGATCCTGCTATGGCGGGACTTAGAGCGGCGCCGCTGATGTCGGCGCTTGGGTTGATTCTTGGAGGGGTCATCCTCCGCTTTCTCGTCGCCATTGGCTTCTTTGGGGGTGTCCACCATATATATATCATATGAAGAGGTGGCGGTCTAGTGCCCCGAGGGCGGTGGATCCTGTTCGTCTCCGGCTTCGTTGTTCATACCGTCAAAGTCTTCGGAGCCGAAGTCGAGCATGTCGGTTAAGTCGTCGACAGTGGCTACCAAGTGGTGGTGGACGGGCAGCGAATTTCTTCGTCGTCCGCATCCCATTCTAGCTGGACATAATTCGGCCAAGATTCTCCTGACAGGAAGAGAGACCTTAATGAATTTAGCACATCCCCGAAGGGTGAGTGCTGAAAGATGTCCACGGAGGTGAACTCCATGATCGGCGCCCAGTCAGATTCGACGGGCACGGATATGAGCGGCTCGGAGTCCGTGGCCGGAGACGAATCCAGTGGTTCGGTGACACGGCTCTCGTAAGGGGTGAAGTCAGTGTCCGGCTCCATCGCCACTAAGAGTGCAGCCTCCATGGCGGGGTCCATCCCTCCGCTCTCGGATGGCGCGACTTGCTCCGGATTAAAGTGTGACGCCCCGAGACCGATGTGCCAGGTGTCCTCCAGTTATGCGATGTTGTTGCCTTGTCTTTTGCTTGCGTGTTTCATCTTGCCATGTCATCATCCGCATTGCATCATCATGTTTTCAAAACTTGCATCCGTCCCGATCTCCTCGTTCCTTCCGTTGTCCGTTCTGAGCCCAGACACACTTGCACGCGCCCGCGGCATGTCCGAAATAGTATTTTATAAGTGGCCGGAAAATGTTCTCGGAATGGGATGAGAGTTGACGTGTGGTCTTATTATAGTGTAGATAGACCGCGTGTCAAGTTTCATCACATTCGGAGATCGTTTGATGCCCCAACGGATAACTATAGCGGCAGTATAGCCGGTCTAACGTCGAACGTTTTCGGTCTCCGGAAACCTTGCCGGGCTGCATCTCTCCCCTCTTCTCTCAGACCAACCCGCTCTTCACAATCCGCCAGACCCAACCTAACCTCTTGCGTCAGCCGCAGCCCTCCTAGCGCGCGCATCCGAAAGTTGTCCCGGACCCGAACCGGACTTCCGTCACCGTTGGATCCGGATCATCTCCAAACATCTACAAAACGTCTCCGTTTTCTTATTTGGACTCCCTAGCTATTTTATTCGCGTTCATCCGATTGCGATCGGAGGGACGAGTTAGCCCCTAACCTAAATTCATCTGATATAGATATCAGTCTAACCCTAGATCCTTTTGTACCTATTTATAGATGAACCCCTACCCAAATCAGATCAAACCCTAACTTCTAGGCACTTGTCCCCGCCGCCGCCGCCACACTCTAATCCCCACCTCGATATCCCTCCGGATCCAATTCCACCAACCCAGCCACTGTTCTCGTCTCCGACCCCCTCCCTGTTTTTCAGCGCCGCACAAAATCGCAGCAGCAGCAACCGAGGCCCCTGCTCCCTGCCTCCTCCTCGTCGCTTGTGCGCCCGAGCACGCCGCCGGCCTGTTGACAGCCGTCGACCAGGCCAGGCCTCCCCTGCTCCTTTCCTTCTTCCCTGCCTCTACTCCATCCTCTCACCTCTCCCTCTGCTTGTCACAGGGAACCACCGCCGCCATGGATCTCACCACCGACCGGAGCCGCTGGAGCTGAGCCGCCGTCGTCCTCCTCGACCCCACCGTCCGGATCCGCTTGGTGCCGCCCCGTTTTGCCGTTCCTCGATGTCCCTGCACCTTCCAGCGCCGCCGCTGCCTCAATTCCATCGCGCCGTCCCCGGCTTCCACTTCAACGAGCAGCAGGAGCGCCGCTCATCGCCGTTAACCTGCAGCCGCGCATGGACTCCCGTGCCTTGGGCCGCCTTCGGGTGCCAAGGTCCAGCCAGCTCCAGATCCGGCCGGCCTCCGCCAAGTCGCCGCTGCCTTCAGCCCTCGTCGTTCTCGGAGTTTGCACCGCCGCTGCTCTGTTTCTGCTTCTGCTTCCTGTCGAGCAGAGTAGCGCGCCCGCTCCTCCCTGTCGCGTTGACCACGAATGCCCGAGCTAGTGGACCAAATCCTTGCCTCCAGTCCCGGCCCAGCTCGCGTCTAGCCGGCCCATGAGGCCTGGTGAGCTTCAATTCCAGCTCCCATGATGCTATCGGGCCTACCAGTTTCGGCCCATAGTATTTTTTTCCTGCGCTGCGTTTTTAATCTTTTATTCCAGTGTTTGTTGTTTTACAGAAAAGACCCTCATGTTCTTTCATTTAATATCTCACAAACTAAGCGTCACTTGTAAAAACTTTGTATATGAAACTTGCTTAGTTTTTCATCTAGTTTAATAATATGCAACTTTCATCTATGTTTAAAATGTTGTTTGTTTAAATTTTGCTCTATGAACATGCTAAAATGCTTTAATTCATAACTAAATAACCGTAACTCGGTTTGTAATAAATTTTATATGTAAATGGGGTAGAAAAATGCCTAGTTTAACATGATGCACTCATCTAGCATGTTTAACAACTCTAAAATTATGTTTAGGGCAGAACAGTACCAAACCTAATATATGCATATGAGGAGTTTCCGGACTTGTTATTTTGTTGTTCCGGCCTCATTTAAACTTGCCTAGATTAGATAGTTTCATCATGCTTCCCCTCTTGCCATGTTTAACAACATTTAATATTGTTGGGTACATAAACGAGATCGAACTAAATAACTTGCATGTGGTGTTTCGTCAATATGCAACGAAGTTGCATGTTGAACTCCACTTAATTTGTAGGATTGTTTGTGCATTTTGCCATGCCATGCTTCATTAAACCGGACATGCATCATACTTGATTGTGCATCATGCCATGCTTATGTCGTGGTTGTTTACTATGTTGTGTCCTTCTTTCCGGTGTTGCTTCTTTGGGTTGGTTCCGATAACGTCGCGTTTGTGAGGACCCGTTCGTCTACGTCCGTTTGTCTTCTTCATGGACTCGTTCTTCTTCCTTGCGGGATCTCAGGCAAGATGACCATACCCTTGAAATCACTACTATCTTTTCTTGCTAGTTGCTCGCTCTTTTGCTATGCCTATGCTACGATACCTACCACTTGCTTATCATGCCTCCTATATTGTTAAGCCAAGCCTCTAACCCACCTTGTCCTAGCAAACCGTTGTTTGGCTATGTTACCGCTTTGCTCAGCCCCTCTTATAGCGTTGTTAGTTGCAGGTGAAGTTGAAGTTTGTTCCTTATTGGAACATGGAGATGTTGTTCCTTGTTGGAACATGATTATTTGTTGGGATATCACAATATGTCTTATTTAATTAATGCACCTATATACTTGGTAAAGGGTGGAAGGCTCGGCCTTATGCCTGGTGTTTTGTTCCACTCTTGCCGCCCTAGTTTCCGTCATATCGGTGTTATGTTCCCGGATTTTGCGTTCCTTACGCGGTTGGGCTATAATGGGAACCCCTTGACAGTTCGCCTTGAATAAAACTCCTCCAGCAATGCCCAACATTGGTTTTACCATTCGCCACCTAGCCTTTTTCTTTTCCCTTGGGTTTCCGGAGCCCAAGGGTCATCTTTATTAAACCCCCGGGCCAGTGCTCCTCTGAGTGTTGGTCCAACCTGTCAGCTGCCGGTGGCCACCAGGGGCAACTCTGGGTTGGCCTACCGGAACCTTGGACAATCCGGTGTGCCCTGAGAAAGAGATATGTGCAGCTCCTATCGGGATTTGTCGGCACATTCGGGTGGCTTTACTGGTCTTGTTTTACCATTGTCGAAATGTCTTGTAACCGGGATTCCGAGTCTGATCGGGTCTTCCCGCTAGAAGGAATATCCTTCGTTGACCGTGAGAGCTTGTGATGGGCTAAGTTGGGACACCCGTGCAGGGATTTGAACTTTCGAAAGCCGTGCCCACAGTTATGGGCAGATGGGAATTTGTTAATGTCCGGTTGTAGAAAACCTGAAGTTGACCTTATTTAAAATGCACCAACCACGTGTGTAACCGTGATGGTCTCTTCTCGGCGGAGTCCGGAAAGTGAACACGGTGATGGAGTTATGTTTGGCGTAGGTTGATCTAGGATCACTTCTTGATCATAGTTGTTCGGCCGTGCTTTTGCCTTCTCTTCTCGCTCTCATTTGCGTATGTTAGCCACCATATATGCTAGTCGCTTGCTGCAGCTCCACCTCGTACCTTTTACCCTTCCTATAAGCTTAAATAGTCTTGATCGCGAGGGTGTGAGATTGATGAGTCCCCGTGACTCACAGATACTTCCAAAACCATTTTGCAAGTGCCGATGTTACCGAGCAGGTGACGCAACCAAGCTCAAGGAGGAGCTCGATGAAGATCTTGTCCTTTGTGTTGTTTCGTTCTAGTTGATCAGTAGTGGAGCCCAGTCAGGACGATCGGGGATCTGTGTAGCATTTGGGGTACTCTTCTTTTATTTTGGCTCCGTAGTCGGGCCTTGATTGTAACTGGTTGATGTAATGCTTTATTCATGTAATTGTGTGAAGTGGCGATTGTAAGCCAACTATGTATCTCTTTCCCTTATGTATTACATGGGTTGTGTGAAGATTACCTCACTTGCGACATTGCTTTCAATGCGGTTATGCCTCTAAGTCATGCTTCTACACGTGGGAGATATAGCCGCATCGAGGGCGTTACATAAAGGCTGGAGTAACTGTGGGCGCGATCTCCCGAACACTGTCCGATGGCAGAGTTACGTCATGCTCGTCGCGACTGCGCGGCGCGTCCGGCATGGGCTCGAATCCGTTGAAGATCAAGTCTCCGCGGATATCGGCCGTCTAGTTCAAGTTTCCAAATCTGACCTGATGGCCAGGGGCGTAGCTCTCAAGCTTCTCCAGCTGGCCAAGCGAATTGGCCCGCAATGCAAAGCCCCCGAATACGAAGATCTGTCCGGGGAGGAAAACCTCACCTTGGACCGCATCGCTAGCGGTGATCGAAGGAGCCATCGAGCCTTACGATGATGACACAGTGGAACTCTCAATGAAAGCACCAATGTCGGTGTCAAAACCGGCGGATCTCGGGTAGGGGGTCCAGAACTGTGCGTCTAAGGCGGATGGTAACAGGAGGCAGAGGACACGATGTTTTACCCAGGTTCGGGCCCTCTTAATAGAGGTAAAACCCTACGTCCTGCTTGATTGTTCTTGATGATATGAGTATTACAAGAGTAGATCTACCACGAGATCAGAGAGGCTAAACCCTAGAAGCTAGCCTATGGTATGATTGTACGTTGTCCTACGGACTAAAACCCTTCGGCTTATATAGACACCGGAGGGGGCTAGGGTTACACAAGGTTAGTTACAAAGGAGGAGATATACATATCCGTATTGCCTAGCTTGCCTTCCACGCCAAGTAGAGTCCCATCCGGACACGATACGAAGTCTTCAATCTTGTATCTTCATAGTCCAACAGTCCGACCAAAGGATATAGTCCGGCTGTCCGGAGACCCCCTAATCCAGGACTCCCTCACCCACAACAACATGTGTTCTACTTGTGCATAGAAACCACGCATAGACCTAGCTCATGATGCCACTGCTGGGGATCGTTGCAGAAATTAGAAAAATTCTACGCATCACCAAGATCAATCTATGGAGAGACTAGCAACGAGGGAGAGGGGAGTGTATCTTCATACCCTTGAAGATCGTGAAACGGAAGCGTTGCAAGAACGCGGATGAAGGAGTCGCACTCGCAGCGATTCAGATCGCGGTTGATTCCGATCTAAGCGCCGAACAAGGCCCCCTTCGCGTTCAACACACGTACAGCCCGGGGACATCTCCTCCTTCTTGATCCAGCAAGGGGGAAGGAGAAGTTGGGGAAGAGCTCCGGCAGCACGACGACGTGGTGGTGGAGCTTGCGGTTCTCCAGCAGGGCTTCGCCAAGCTCAACTACGGAGGAGGAGGTGTTGGGGAGGGAGAGGGCTGCGCCAGGGGAAGGGTACGGCAGCCCTCCCACCTCCCCTCTATTTATAGGGGCAAGGGAGAGGGGGCGGCCCCCTCCAGATGGATCTAGAAGGGGGCGGCGGCCAAGGAGGGTGGCTTGCCCCCCAAGCCAAGGGGGGCGCCCCCTTTAGGGTTTCCCCTAAACCCTAGGTGCATGGGCCCTAGGGGGTTTTGGCGCCCAGCCCACTTAGGGGCTGGTTCCCCTGCATATTCAGCCCATAGGGCCCTTCAGGGCAGGTGGACCCTCCCGGTGGACCCCGGAACCCCTTCGGTGGTCCCGGTACAATACCGATAAACCCCCGAACACTTCTGGCGAACGAATAAGGACTTCCCATATATAAATCTTTATCTCTGGACCATTTCGGAACTCCTCGTGACGTCCGGGATCTCATCCAGGACTCCGAACAACATTCAGTAACCACATACTAATTCCCATAACTCTAGCGTCACCGAACCTAAGTGTGTAGACCCTACGGGTTCGGGAACCATGTAGACATGACCGAGACATCTCTCCGGTCAATAACCAACAGCAGGATCTGGATACCCGTGTTGGCTCCCACATGTTCCACGATGATCTCATCTGATGAACCACAATGTCGAGGATTCAATCAATCCCGTATACAATTCCCTTTGTCAATCGGTACGTTACTTGCCCGAGATTCGATCGTCGGTATCCCAATACCTCATTCAATCTCGTTACTGGCAAGTCACTTTACTCGTTCTATAATGCATGATCCCATGACTAACTGCTTAGACACATTGAGCTCATTATGATGATGCATTACCGAGTGGGCCCAGAGATACCTCTCCATCATACGGAGTAACAAATCCTAGTCTCGATTCGTGCCAACCCAACAGACACTTTCGGAGATACCCGTAATGCACCTTTATAGCCACCCAGTTACGTTGTGACGTTTGGCACACCCAAAGCATTCCTACAGTGTCCGGGAGTTGCACAATCTCATGGTCTAAGGAAAAGATACTTGACATTAGAAAAGCTTTAGCAGATGAACTACACGATCTTGTGCCATGCTTAGGATTGGGTCTTGTCCATCACATCATTCTCCTAATGATGTGATCCCGTTATCAATGACATCCAATGTCCATGGTTAGGAAACCGTAACCATCTATTGATCAACGAGCTAGTCAACTAGAGGCTCACTAGGGACATGTTGTGGTCTATGTATTCACACATATATTATGATTTCCGGATAACACAATTATAGCATGAACAATAGACAATTATCATGAACAAGGAAATATAATAATAACCATTTTATTATTGCCTCTAGGGCATATTTCCAACACTCACTCCTCTCTGAACTTCCACTCTTTATGCATGAGACATGGCTACTACCTAAGTCCGAGTTGTTGTGCATGATTAGGTACCAAGAGGACCCTCCCGAAGATGCACATGAAGATGTACAAGTCCCCAAGTTCACGGATGAAGAGAACCAACGGAAGGAGTCAAGTACACCTCCCAGGCCCCATACATCCGGCCGCGACCCCGGACGTCTGGCCCCTGGGGCTTCACCCACCACAGCCGCTTAGCCGCCAGAGACTACAGGCCCCAGACATCCGGCCTTGCCAGCCCGGACATCCGGCCCTTCCCGAGCCCCCGAATATCCGGCCTCCAGCCCGGAAATCTGGACCCCTCCGAACCTGAGAGCAACAAACCAGCCGCTCTAGCCCGGACATCCGGCCTCGCATGAAAGCCCGAACATCCAGCCCGACGCCCGGACGTCCGGCCTCCCCTGTCTGCGCAAAGTGAAGGGTCGAGGCCCGTGTACCCCTTCTCCCCCCTAGACTATATATACACCTCCATGTCCTACTTTCTAGGATTAGCATTGGTTTAGCTCATATTTAGAGATAGAGCATTGCTCATCCACATCGGATCTACTCCATGAGAGAGACCGCGGCCTCTACGGAGAAGATCCCTTTGGATTCAAGACCTCCTTGCGGAGAAGAACGTCAAGACCTCCTCACGGAGAAGACCGGCTACCTTTGTATCGTCCCTTGTTGACTTTGGATCTTGTATCTCCTATCGTGTTTCGAGGATCTAGCACTTGTGTAATCATTCTTGTTGGTTTGAGTGTTCTCTCGTGTTCCCCTTGTGATTTTCCCCTCGTTTCCCTCCTCGTGTTCTTCATGTTCATCGCGGGATCCACTCCTTTCGTGAAAGATCGGCCCATAGGGTTCCTACCCTACATCAACTTTGCACCAATGCAGTTGGACCACTCCCTTGCAGAGTGGTAAAGAGAGTCACTCTTACGATGGTTGCACCGCAGGCCAAGGAGGTTGTACCGCTCCATGTGCGAGCGGTACTACCGGCCAAAGCACCGGCTCAACCACCACCCGAGAGTACATTCCCTCGGGTATGGCAAGCGGTATCCGATGGTGGCTGCCCGCTAGTTCCGAGGATCTAGCACTTGTGTAATCATTCTTGTTGATTTGAGTGTTCCCTCGTGTTCCCCTTGTGATTTTCCCCTCGTTTCCCTCCTCGTGTTCTTCGTGTTCATCGCGGGATCCACTCCTTTCGTGAAATATCGGCCCATAGGGTTCCTACCCTGCATCATCTTGGTATCAAGAGCCATGTTGATCATGATTTCGAAGCCTCCCAGTTGTGTTGTTAGCCTAGTTTTGTTGATTTTGTCCCTAATTCGAAAAATCCCCACAAAAATAGCCCCAAATTTTTTTTGTGATTTGTTGGTGTGATGAAGTTTTGTTGGATTTGATCCGCGGATTTCGTGTGTTGTAGGTAGATCTAGCTTTCCATCCATTTTTCCCCAATTCCCATCCACAAATTTCTCCGAATTTTGCCCGGATTTGACCTCTCCTCGCGAAGATCTTCGAATCCATCCATGGATCCAGAGCCCGGACAACCGGCCTGACAAGCCCGGACATCCGGCCCCTGGCAGCACCACTTCCTCTCCACCGCCCGTTTTCTGCCCATTTTTCACCAAATTTTGTTCCGGTGCCCACATATACTTCCGCATACCTCCACCATTTCCGGATAGCACCACCATATAACACATACACAACCACCGCTTACCAACTCCAACTCCGACACTTTTGGTCCAATTTTGCTTTGAGAATTTGAGTTGCGGTATCGTGTCCTACTTGTGTTTCGGCTATTTAGGTACGGTTCTGAAGGAAATATGCCCTAGAGGCAATAATAAAGTTATTATTTATTTCCTTATAACATGATAATGTTTATTATTCATGCTAGAATTGTATTAACCAGAGACATAATACATGTGTGAATACATAGAAAAACAGAGTGTCACTAGTATGCCTCTACTTGACTAGCTCGTTGATCAAAGATGGTTATGTTTCCTAACCATAGACATGAGTTGTCATTTGATTAACGGGATCACATCATTAGGAGAATGATGTGATTGACTTGACCCATTCCGTTAGCTTAGCACTTGATCGTTTAGTTTGTTGCTATTGCTTTCTTCATGACTTATACATGTTCCTATGACTATGAGATTATGCAACTCCTGTTTACCGGAGGAACACTTTGTGTGCTACCAAACGTCACAACGTAACTGGGTGATTATAAAGGTGCTCTACAGGTGTCTCCGAAGGTACATGTTGGGTTGGCGTATTTCGAGATTAGGATTTGTCACTCCGATTGTCGGAGAGGTATCTCTGGGCCCTCTCAGTAATGCACATCACCTAAGCCTTGCAAGCATTGCAACTAATAAGTTAGTTGCAAGATGATGTATTACAGAACAAGTAAAGAGACTTGCCAGTAACGGATTGAACTAGGTATTGAGATACTGACGATCGAATCTCGGGCAAGTAACATACCGATGACAAAGGGAACAACATATGTTGTTATGTGGTCTGACCGATAAAGATCTTCATAGAATATGTGGGAGCCAATATGAGCATCTAGGTTCCGCTATTGGTTATTGACCGGAGACGTGTCTCGGTCATGTCTACATAGTTCTCGAACCCGTAGGGTCCGTGTCAATGTCAAAACCGGCGGATCTCGGGTAGGGGGTCCCGAACTGTGCGTCTAGGCGGATGGTAACAGGAGGCAGGGGACACAATGTTTTACCCAGGTTCGGCCCTCTTGATGGAGGTAAAACCCTACGTCCTGCTTGATTAATATTGATGATATGGGTAGTACAAGAGTAGATCTACCACGAGATCAAGGAGGCTAAACCCTAGAAGCTAGCCTATGGTATGATTGTCGTTTGTCCTATGGACTAAAACCCTCCGGTTTATATAGACACCGGAGAGGGATAGGGTTACACAGAGTCGGTTACAATGGTAGGAGATCTACATATCCGTATCGCCAAGCTTGCCTTCCATGCCAAGGAAAGTCCCTTCCGGACATGGGACGAAGTCTTCAATCTTGTATCTTCATAGTCCAGGAGTCCGGCCGAAGGTATAGTCCGGCTATTCGGACACCCCCTAATCCAGGACTCCCTCAATAGCCCTCGAACCGGGCTTCAATGACGATGAGTCCGGCGCGCGGATTGTCTTCGGCATTGCAAGGTGGGTTCTCCAAATTCTGTGTACCTGTTGAATAATGTCCGGTTTCTTGTAGCGCTCCTTGGCTTCTACGCCCAATAATGGCCGTCTTCCACGTGTCAAACGAATACGAAAAGTCAGGGTGTTTTTTTATATTTACACCCCTAGTCGCGTGAATGAGCCACCTATTTAAGGGGACGAGGATTTAGATCCAAACCACACCTTCTCCCCTCCGCGAGTATTCATCAGAGCGTATCCGACAGAGGTCCATTCTATCATGGCCGGCCGCCGCAGCTCCTCCTCTCGCCCTTCCAACCCTCAGCCTGGAGATTGGAAGAGGTGCTCCATCCCGCACAGCGAGCTAGCGACGCTCCAGACCAAGGGATTTCTCCCCCCCGGCCTATATGGTCCCGGTTCGAGCCGAACTTGCCACCTATAATGGCGGAGAGCAAGCGGAGAGCGCCCCCAATCCCTCCAAAGGAGAGCGGGTATGCCTTGTCCCTTACTTAATAAGAGGGCTCGGATTTCCAATTCATCCGTTTCTCCGGGGGCTCCTAGAGTTCTATGGCCTCCAGCTGCACAACCTCACGCCTGCCTCCATACTGCATATTGCGGGCTTCGTAGCCCTTTGCGAGCTGTTTTTGGGCTGCGAGGCTCATTTCGCGCTGTGGAAAAGGCTATTCTGCCTTGTGCCCCGTTCTAAGAAGGGGTCAATATATCAAGTGGGCGGAGCCAAAGTGTGGCGCATCGCCGGGACCGGATATCTATCCGGAACCCCAAAGAAGGCGTCCGAAGACTGGCGGATCATGTCCGGATCCTGTCCGGATCGGCCTCCCTGAGTTCGACAGTGCTCCCCTGAAGAAGCACCTCAACTGGTGTCCACGGAGCCCTCAGAAGGAAAGCGACAAGGACGTTCTTTACCTGATGGGTTAGATAAGATTGTTAGCTCATTCCGGACTTACCACGATCGGGGTCATGGCCGCATGCATCATGCGAGGGGTGCAGCCGCTTCAGTATAGAGGCCACCCCATGTGGGACTTCAACGGGGAGGACGACGCCACCCGCCACGGCCGTAATGGGCCGGATTCGGCTGCCGCTCTAATAAAGATCTTGTCCACTTTGTACAAGGGAGAAGAGGAGGAATTTCTCTGCGTCAACCCACAGGGTGGATTTTCTATGTACAATCCCCCAAGTTGGGTAAGTGGACACTTTTACTTGCCCATCTGTTTTATATTCCCATTGTTAAATATTCAGTCTAACGACTTCAACGCAGGAACTGCGCCAGGCTGTTAAAGAAATAAACAGCCCTCCTCCACAACCCGAGGATCCGGGACGGTTCCTCGACCCGGCCTCTCAAGAGGATCCGGACTTATCTGTGGAGCTGATTGATGGGGTGTTTCATCAATTGAGCAAGGACAACGCCTTGGTGGCCATTACGGCCGATTACCCAGGGCTACTCCCAGCCTCACAGGTAACTAAGACCGAAGTCCCAACACTTTGAAAAGGGATCTATCCTCGCGTGTTTTTGATTGTCATACGACAACCGTGTTTTGCAGGGGAGGTCCTTGAGACGGGAGGTCGAGCCTGCGGCGACTAGCCAACGAGGGGCGGCAAGGCCCCGCGGGCTGAAAAGAAGTGCGGTCTGGACTGAGACGCCGGCGCAAAGGTATAGCGCGCCATCTTATTCCTAGGTGTTATTCCTTCAAGGCATACTAACGCTCGTTCTCTCTTCAGGACGAAGAGACCTCACCGGACTATATCCGGAGAGGTTGCCAATCACGCCTCCACCAGCCAGGATCCAAAGCCTGGTCCGGAAGCGGAGGCGAACACGAGGCACGCACCGGACGTTCCTCCGACAGAGGATGCGGACAGGCTACCTGCCACCAATTCCGAGGTGGAGAGTGCCATGAACCACATGCGTCGCCGGACAGTTCTTCACAACGCTTGTTTCTCCCAAGAGGCATTGGATGCCTTCAATTCGGGAGATGCGTACCTCCGTGCCGCTCAAAATGGTCTAGCCAGAGCCACGGAGCAATATGTAAAAGACATACGGGTAAGAAATTTTTTGGTAATTATATATATACCAGTAGCCCCCGAGACTTGAAACAGTTAGAATAACTTATTTAAGGATCATTTGTTATGCAGGTTCTTACAGAAAAGAATACCCTACTGTCCTAGGAGCTGGAAGAGTGCAAAGCCCAACTTGAGGCCGCACTAGCCGCGGCAGGGGAGCCCAAGGAGACCCCCTCTGGTAATATATGCTTCGAAAGATAAGTATTTTACGAAGTGCGGTGTGGGTGCAAATCTGACAAATGAAATTGCAGATGGCGCCGGATTAAATCAGGAAGAGCAACAACTCCGACGCCAGCTGAAGGCTAGTGAGAGCGTGCTAACAAAGGTGAGGCGGGAGAAGAACGATCTCCAAGATGCCAACACCAAGCTGGGCATTGAACTGAAGGATGTTCGTGCCCAGCTGTTGGACTCCGTCAAGGAGAATCAGTGGCTTCGACGCAGCATATATAGTAAGTGCTTAAACAAACTTTGAAAAAAGAGTTCGGCGAGGAAGTCGACTAACAGAGTAATGTCTGTAGGTATGCTAACAGGTCGTCCTGCAGAGGAAATGCCCGGTTCTACGAGTGACCTTCTTCCCGAGCTCTCACAACTGCACGAGCGAGTTCGGCAGGTGATGCAAAGCGTCGCCCAGGCCTTGTGGCCATCCGTCTCCATGCCTGAAGGCCTTGGAGAGCTTGTGGAGAAGCTGAAGGGAGTGCGGCGGCGCTTCCGATTGTGGAAGATGTCGGCCTGCTGTCAAGGCGCCAGGGAGGCCTGGGCCATGGTGAAGACGATGTACACGAAGGCTGACCCAAACCACATGGCCGAGGTCGGACCCGTGGGGCCCGATGGGAAGGAGATCCCTGTGAGCTTAGTATATGGCCAAGTAGAATTGGCCGCAAAGTATTCCCAACAGGACTGTAAACTAGACAGCCTGTTAGAAGGTATTGAAGAGGAATACAATCAGTCAGATTGACTATGTAATTATAATTGACATGTGTAATGCCTTCTAGCCGGATTGTAGATCATTTGTCATGGCCGACCTTTTTGCTTCAACCTCGGGACCTGACGGTCCAGAGTGTGTCCGAATACCCTCGCGGTTATATAAGAACCGAGGTATGCATGGAGACCAGGCGTAGGGGTCATTAGTGCTTGAACAGACAAGTGCCCAGCTAGTTATGTTATATTACATGGTTAGTAAGAAACATCTTCCAGGGAGAATAGTTCCGTTAGGGGTTCCTTTCCCTGGGAGGCATGCCCTAAAGTGCATGTCCATTCTGCGAAAAGGGACGCAGGAAAAACATCTGGGGGTGTATAGATAAATAAGTGAAAAAAAGATCATCTTTAGTTCACCGACCGAATATTCCCTTAAGAACGCTAGCTTTCGGCTTCACCCAGTCTGAGGTACACATCCGGCTGACCCGGCAGTAACAATCGCAGAGGTGCTCCCTTTACCACCTAGCCGAACAATCGGGAACGTAGGGGTAAGCACAGGAGCCAGGCAACCCAGCTTAGCCAAAACTTAAGTCATATAGATGCATATAATGGTGAATAAAAGGTACATGCGGAAGTGTGACACATGTGTTGGGCATGAAGCCCGTTTAAATAAGCTTCTGTTTAAGGAAGCCCCCAGGTTTAATGAGCGTGGATAGCGCATCACTGTATGAGCCTTTAAAGGCTATAAGAGAGAGAGAAGGAGAGAAATGTAAGACAGAAAGTATATAAAAAATGGACAGAGGAAGGAGACGAACACAGAGTCCGGCGCTAGGCGTAGAATCTTCGGAGACGGGCTGCGTTCCATGGGTTCGGCTCGAGTCGGTTATCCAATGCATCTCGTAGGTGGTACGCTCCACCAGTCAGGAATTGGTCAATTATGAAGAGACCTTCCCACGTGGGCTTGAGTTTGTCCTTTCTCTTGTCCGGAAGGCGTAGAACTAATTCGCCAACGTTGTAATTTTTGGCCCGTACTTCTCTGCTTTGGTATCTTCGAGCCTGCTGTTGATAGAATGCGGAACGGGCTTTTGCCACGTCACGCTCTTCCTCCAAGGCGTCCAAACTGTCATGCCGATCAAGCTCGGCTTCTCTTTCTTCGTACATGCGCACTTGAGGTGAGTCATGAATTATGTCGCAGGGCAAAACTGCCTCTGCGCCGTACAACATGAAGAATGGTGTGTATCCGGTGGTGCGATTCAGCGTGGTCCGCAGCCCCCAGAGTACGAAGTCGAGCTCCTCTACCCAGTGCGTATTAGATTCCTTAAGGGACCGCACTAATCTGGGTTTGATGCCGCTCATGATAAGACCATTTGCACGTTCGACCTGGCCGTTAGTTTGTGGGTGATAGACGGAAGCATAATCGAGCTTGATGCCCATGTTTTTGCACCAGAGTTTTACCTCGTCGGACGTAAAGTTCGTGCTGTTATCAGTGATGATGCTATGGGGGACGCCGTAACGGTGTACAACCCCGGATATAAAGTCTATCACCGGTCCGGATTCGGCCGTCTTAACAGGCTTGGCTTTTATCCATTTGGTGAACTTATCCACCATGACCAGTAAGTATTTTTTCTTGTGGGTTCCGCCTTTAAGGGGTCCAACCATGTCAAGCCCCCAGACCGTGAAGAGCCAAGTGATGGGGATAGTTTGGAGGGCGGTGGGTGGCATATGGCTTTGGTTTGCAAAAAGCTGGCAACCGACGCATCATTGGACTAAGTCCTGGGCATCTGCCCGGGCCGTCGGCCAATAAAAGCCTGTACGGAAGGCCTTGCTTACAAGGGACCGAGCTGCAGCGTGATGACCACTGAGTCCGGCATGAATTTCAGCCAGGAGGTTCCGCCCTTCCTCTTCGGAGATGCACCTTTGAAGGACTCCGGTAGCGCTTTTCTTATAAAGCTCTCCCTCATGGACTTTATAGGCTTTAGATCGCCGCACTATGCAGCGTGCCTCATTTTGGTCCTCGGGGAGTTCCTACCTAGTAAGGTAGGCGAGGAATAGTTCTGTCCACGGGGCGATGGCGGCCATTATTACGTGGGCTAAAGGTGTTATTTCATTGGCAGAGCCTCCAATTATGTCAGAGTGTTCGGTGTCGGGCAGTGCGGTTGGGTCCGGGCTGTTATTGCCGGGTTCCCCTTCCCATACTATGGATGGCTTGAACAGCCTTTCCAAGAAGATGTTGGGGGGGACTACATCGTGTTTTGCACCGATGCGTGCCAGGACATCTGCCGCCTGATTATTTTCCCGGGCTATATGGTGAAATTCGAGCCCTTCGAACCAAGCTGACATTTTTAGGACGGCATTGCGATAAGCTGCCATTTTTGGATCCTTGGCATCGAAGTCTCCATTTATTTGGGATATTGCGAGGTTCGAGTCCCCGCGCACCTCTAGGCGTTGAATGCCCATGGATACTGCCATCCAGAGACCATGTAAAAGGGCCTCATATTTGGCTGCATTGTTGGAGTCTGTCTACATTATCTGGAGTACATATTGAACTATGTCTCCTGTGGGGGACGTCAAAACGATGCCAGCCCCTAGACTGGCCAACATTTTGGAGCCGTCGAAGTGCATGACCTAGTTTGAATATGTGACGTTCTCTTTAGGGAGTTTGGCCTCCGTCCATTCTGCGACGAAGTCGGCCAAAACTTGCAACTTGATAGCTCGTCGTGGCTTGTAAGTTATGTCGAACGGGAGGAGCTCAATGGCCCATTTTGCAATCCGGCCCGTCGCGTCGCGGTTGTTTATAATATCGTTAAGTGGCACTTCCGAGGCTACTGTTATTGAACACTCTTGAAAGTAGTTCGCAGCTTCCGGGATGCCATAAATACCGCGTACGCAATCTTTTGATAATGCGGGTACCGTGACTTGCACGGAGTAAGGACAGTGGACACATAGTAGACCGGCTTTTGAAGGGGGGATTTGTGTCCATCCGTTTCTCGTTCGACGACGAGCACTGCGCTTACGACCTGATGGGTTGCTGCAATGTATAATAGCATTGATTCGCCAATGTTTGGCGCGGCAAGGACTGGGTTTCTTGCCAAGATGGCTTTTATTTCGTCGAGTTCGGCCGTGGCTGCATCCGTCCACTCGAAGTGTTCGGTGCGCCGAAGGAGGCGGTGAAGGGGTAGGGCCTTTTCTCCCAAGCGGGAGATAAAGCGGGAGATAAAGCTGCATCCGGTTAATTTTTGTATTTGTTTGAGGTCCTTCGGGATATCCAATTGTGACAGAGCTCGGATCTTGGCTGGATTTGCTTCAATTCCTCTACCGAATACAATGAAGCCCAAGAGCTTTCCGGCTGGAACACCGAAAACGCATTTTTCCGGGTTGAGCTTGATGTCGTATGTTCGGAGGTTACCGAATGTTAGCCTCAAGTCGTCTACTAGAGATTCGACATGTCTTGTTTTAACGACCACATCATCTACGTATGCCTCCACTGTTTTGCTGATCTGGTTTGCCAGACATGTCTGAATCATGCGCTGATATGTTGCGCCGGCGTTTTTGAGCCCGAAGGGCATTGTGTTGAAGCAGAATGGGTCGTATGGTGTGATGAATGCCATTGCGGCTTGGTCTGACTCTACCATCTTTATTTGATGGTAGCCAAAGTATGCGTCGAGGAAACACAACGAATTGTGTCCTGCGGTAGCGTCGATAATTTGATCGATGTGGAGGAGAGGGAAGGGATCCTTTGGGCAAGCCTTGTTAAGGTCTTTAAAATTAACGCACAGGCGCCAGGATTTGTCCTTCTTTGGTACCATCACCAGGTTTGCTAGCCAGTCCGAGTGTTTTATATCTTTGATGAATCCGGCCTCCAGTAGCTTGGCTAGTTCCTCTCCCATGGCCTGTCTCTTAGGTTCGGAAAAACGCCGAAGAGCCTGTTTGACTGGCTTGAATCCTTTTAGGATATTTAAGTTGTGTTCGGCCAGCCTGCGTGGGATTCCTAGCATGTCTGAAGGGTGCCAGGCGAAAATGTCCCAGTTCTCTCGTAGGAACTCTCGCAGTGCGGCGTCTACATCAGGGTTTAACTGTGCTCCGATGGAAGCTGTTTTATTGGGGTCCGTTGGATGGACCTGGAATTTGACTATTTCGTCCGCCGGTTTAAAGGAGGTGGACTTGGATCTTTTGTCGAGTATCACATCATCCCTATTCACCGTGGAGTGCAGGGCAGTCAGTTCCTTAGCTGCTAGGGCTTCGGATAGCGCCTCGAGGGCTAGTGCGGCTGTCTTGTTTTCGGCGTGGAGTGCTATGTCCGGATCACTAGCGAGAGTGATGATTCCGTTAGGCTCGGGCATCTTAAGCTTCATGTGCCCGTAATGGGGTATTGCTTGGAAGATTGTAAACGCTTCCCGCCCTAGCAGAGCGTGATATCCGCTACTGAACGGGGCCACTTGGAACGTTACCTCTTCAGACCTGTAATTATCCGGCGTGCCGAACACCACATCTAGTGTGATTTTTCCTGTACAGCGCGCATCCCGACTGGGCATTATTCCTCTAAAGGTTGTGCTGCTTCGCTCAATGCGGTTCTAGTCTATTTCCATTTTTGAAGGGTTTCCTCATAAATGAGGTTCAATCCGCTGCCGCCATCCATGAGTACCTTGGTAAGACGAAAGCCGTCCACTATTGGACTGAGGACCAATGCGGCTGGTGCTCGGGCTGTTCGGAATTTAGGTTCATCACTGGCGTTAAAAGTAATAGCCGTGTCACTCCATGGGTTTATTGTTGCTACTTGGTAGACTTCGGCAAGGCTGTGGAGTGTTCTTTTTCGCATATTATTTGATGCGAAAGTCTCGAAGACTGTTGATACCGTACTGGTGTCTGTGGGGTGGCTTTCTGTGGCTTCTAGAATTAGAAGATCTTTGCCAATTTTTGCCACCTGCCGGAGTATCCAACATGCTCTAAGGCTATGAGTTGGTGTGGCGCCCTCTGCACTGTGAATTTTACAGGGTCCATTAAGCCATCCTTCCAGCATGGTTCCGTGCCCTGTAGAAGGCTTTTGCTTTTTGGTATTGAACCTGGGTGTCTGGCGATGATGCACCCTTTTATTTCGGACTGGGTTTGTATTCAAGGCCGGATTGTCCCAAAATTTTATTTCGGTTTTCCAGGCGCTTTCCATCGCACAGTACTTTCGTACTATGGACTCCAAGTCAGCGAAGCGTGTAATATCACGGCGACTTATGGCGTTGAGGATTCCCTTGTCCGTGCAATTATTGCAGAAGAATGAAATTGCGTCTTCCTCGCGGCAGTCCTTTATCCTGTTCATAACCAGGAGGAATCTGGCCCAGTAATGATGTACTGTTTCTTAGGGCTCTTGCCTAATTTGAGATAGATCGCTTATGTACGGGAGGATGGGTGGAATCAAATCCCAAACCTCAACCAATCTGAGACCCAGGGGCCAAGGAGTTTCCGAACTCGGAAGTTTGGATTCTTGGATGCTGTCCAATGAATCTAGCCCATCGCCTGACTTTAAGTTCAGGTCTTGAGTGATGTCCTCCCCTCTGCGGGTATCCGGCTTGGAGGGATCGGGAATCCGGACATAGCTAGTCCTTAAGATAGATGAAGGGTCGCCGCACTGTCCCTCTACCACGGCAACGTGATGGGTGACCTGGGGAGAGTTAATCTCTCTCAGATCGGGTTTAGGCCCAATCTGGTCATAATCCGTAGCGACTCCCAGGGCGGCGAAGCCATCCAAGAGCTCGTTTAGGGAAGAGAGCTCCATTGGATCTAGCTGCTCGGCGAATACTGAGCTGATGTGAAGATTGCTTTCGATGACCCGAGAGGTCATCGTCGGCGCAGCAGCCGAACGGGCGGTCATAAGGAAACCACCTAGCCTCAGAGTCTGGCCGACAGCCAAAGCTCCCTTAGCAACGGTGCCGTCTTTGAAGACGGGATGAGGCATCCTTCCTGATGGCGATGGCACAGAGGAACTCTCAATGAAAGCACCAATGTCGGTGTCAAAACCAGCGGATCTCAGGTAGGGGGTCCCGAACTGTGCGTCTAGGCGGATGGTAACAGGAGGCAGGGGACACAATGTTTTACCCAGGTTCGGGCCCTCTTGATGGAGGTAAAACCCTACGTCCTGCTTGATTAATATTGATGATATGGGTAGTACAAGAGTAGATCTACCACGAGATCAAGGAGGCTAAACCCTAGAAGCTAGCCTATGGTATGATTGTCGTTCGTCCTACGGACTAAAACCCTTCGGTTTATATAGACACTGGAGAGGGCTAGGGTTACACAGAGTCGGTTACAATGGTAGGAGATCTACATATCTGTATCGCCAAGCTTGCCTTCCACGCCAAGGAAAGTCCCTTCCGGACACGGGACGAAGTCTACAATCTTGTATCTTCGTAGTCCAGGAGTCCGGCCGAAGGTATAGTCCGGCTATCCAGACACCCCCTAATCCAGGACTCCCTTAGTCCGCACGCTTAAAGTTTCGATGACAGTTATATTATGAGTTTATGAGTTTTGATGTACCAAAGGAGTTCGGAGTCCCGGATGAGATCGGGGACATGACGAGGAGTCTCGAAATGGTCGAGACATAAAGATCGATATATTGGAAGACTATATTCGGACATCGGAAAGGTTCCAAGTGATTCGGGTATTTTTCAAAGTACCGAAGAGTTACGGGAATACCTATTGGGCCATATTGGGCCATACGGGAAAGAAGGAAAAGGGCCTCAAGGGTGGCCGCACCCCTCCCCTTGGTCAGGTCCGAATTGGACTAGGGAACGGGGGCGCCCCCTTCCTTCCTTCTCCTTTTCCCTTCCTCTTTTCCTATTCCATATGGGAGGTGGAATCCTACTAGGACTAGGGAGTCCTAGTAGGACTCCACACTTGGCGCGCCCCCTCCTAGGGCCGGCCTCCTCCTCCCTTGCTCCTTTATATACGGGGGCAGGGGGCACCCCATAGACATAACAATTGATCCTTGAGATCTATTAGCCGTGTGCGGTGCCCTCCTCCACCATAATCCTCGATAATATTGTAGCGGTGCTTAGGCGAAGCCCTGCGACGGTAGAACATCAAGATCGTCACCACGCCGTCGTGCTGACGGAACTCTTCCCCGACATTCTGCTGGATCGGAGTCCGGGGATCGTCATCGAGCTGAACGTGTGCTAGAACTCGGAGGTGTCGTAGTTTCGGTGCTTGATCGTTCGGGCCGTGAAGACGTACGACTACATCAACCGCGTTGTGCTAACGCTTCCGCTTCCGGTCTACGAGGGTACGTAGACAACACTCTCCCCTCTCGTTGCTATGCATCTCCATGATCTTGCGCGTGCGTAGGAATTTTTTTGAAATTACTACGTTCCCCAACAGGTTCGACATCAACATCACCGCCGCTCATCTTCGCCACGAATGCGTCATCAACAACGACCACCTCGACTACATCTAGGTATTCGTGCCACCATTTTGACACCATATCGTCCGCAAGAAACGATAACCTCATCTTGGTATTGGACATATCACTCTTGCCATTACATTGATAGCCATCATAGCCTTACTCCTTTGCATTGCTTACCCATCGAGACTAGCCATTGAGTATTGCCGGCAACGAGACTTGTGCACATTAGTGATCATACTTCCCATAGCATACATACATCATTGTTGCATATCTTGGTATCATCTCTTGTGTCACAAGGTTGTCATCGCATACACAATTGCTATCTTGGTTCGTCAAGCATTGCATGAGAAAAGAGCTCAAACAACAAAGAGCCAAACAAGCTTTTAAGCACAAGGGAAAGATAAGAAAAGAGCTTTTAAGCAAGAACCATAGGATCATACAACATTAAGATTGTCATACTCGATCATCTTGGATCATCGCATAGAAACACCTTGCATAGAGCATACTTGGGATAGAAGTTGTTGCATTTTGCTTAGTAGGTTGTGCACAAGTCTTTGTATCCGTGTATTGTGCAATTGTGCTAGCGTCTCTCTAGTGTTGTGCAACGAGAGCATTTTTGTGTACTCCATATTTTGGCTCACCGTTGGTTGCACGGCCCCACTTATCTTTTTGCGTGTGTGTTTCCGTGTACCTTCTATTGCTTGGTCTAATTGTTGCATTGCAATATTGCGAATCTTTTCCAACATTATTGAAGCTCACTTACAATTGCATCAAATTTTGTGCCACCATCCTAACCAAGCTCCACCATAAGCTTTTACTTGTGTAGGTGTGAGAAACCGACAAGAATTGGTACCAATTTTTCTATTTCCTTGTCCACATTGGAGTGATCATTGATCCACTTTCAAATTCGGTCAAGGTACATTTGGTATTTGTTCTTCTCTTTCTACCACTCACATTTTTATCTTGGAATGATGATAGGCCAAGTACTCCTACCAAGCCACTCTTCATTGAGCACGACGACGACATGAAATCCTACGTCACCAAGAGCCACCTCTTTGGTGCACAACGTGCTTTGCATCAAGAGCAACAAGCAATGAGTGAACGCATCGACAACCTCTCCGCGGACTTGCGACTCTCCGAGCAACGTACAAGGGACTACTTCGACCACAAGCTCAACGATCACAAGCAAGAGAACAACGCAAGAATGGACGAGATTCGTGCTTTGTTGCTCAACCGCTCTTCTTCCACTTCGTCTTCATCAAGAAGGACTCGCTCAAGTCGACACTCCGACTTCACCCTCTCCGGCTCAAGTACACCGACATAGAACACTCTTCGACGTGACGCGCGCAACGATCGTCAAGCAAGCCTCAATCCTCTACGCGACACCAACTCTCAAGAGCACCGACAACATCAAACCCAAGAGGCTTTTGTGCTAGCACAAGAATGGCAACGACAACGCCAACATGAAGAGGAAGAGCGCGCGTATACACCAAGATGCACAAGATGCCGAGGCACAATGCCAAGAACGACAACTCCGTGAAGCTCAAGCACTTGAGGCGCAACAAGCCCTCCAAGATTCACGTCGAGCCGTAGCCAACCGAGGCCGACAAGCTAGTGAACATGAAGAAGCACTTCGTGAATAAATTCAAGAACGAAGATTTCAAGCTCGCGTGCATCGTCAAGTTCCTCAAGTTCCTCCTCGAGCTCGACAAGCTCCTCCACAAGTGTCGGGGATATACCCCGCGGTATGACCCGGCTGTAGTTGTAAACCGGCTGGGACTTGGTAAACCGGCGGATGGTAAACCGGCGGAGAGTTAAGACAGAGAGTCAAGACAGATGGCTAAGACAGACAGTAAACCGGCTGGTGGTAAACTGGCAGACATTTAAGACAGATGGCTAAGAAAGACGGTAAACCCACGAGTGTTAAACCGGCAGAGTTAAGACAGATGGTAGCACCGGCAGGTGTTAAGTCAATCATAACCTGGCAGACAATGTTAAACCGGCAGACAATGTTAAACCGGCTGACAATGTTAAACCGGCAGACAATGTTAAACCGACAGACGATGTTAAACCGATAGACAATGTTAAACCGGCAGACGTTAAGAAGCCCAGGAAGGGAAGTCAAAATAGTTTAAGTCTTAGTCCGAGATGGACTCTACATGTAACCCGCCCCTTTAACTTATATAAGGAGGGGCAGGGCTCCCCAAAGAGGGACAAGAAAAACAACAATCTCTAGGGCTAGACATAATTAGAGGAGAGCCGGTTTACAGCGACTCCCTCGTGATGATAATGAGATCTAGCCTCAAACAGCATGTAGGGTTGTTACCAGATGATGTT
Organism: Triticum urartu; assembly: GCF_003073215.2. Lineage (NCBI taxonomy): Eukaryota > Viridiplantae > Streptophyta > Magnoliopsida > Poales > Poaceae > Triticum > Triticum urartu. The sequence continues at coordinate 147,716,635 of NC_053028.1, read as the reverse complement.
TCCCGGGGCCCGAAGCTGTCTAAATCCTCGTCTTGTGTTGTGTTTCTTGATTCTGCTCAACCCCTCTCAAGCTACCACATAGATGCGTTGGCCTCACGACTAAGTCCATCCGCTAGGACATCTGATGTGACAATTCCACGACAGTTGGCGCCCACCGTGGGGCCCAGCGCACGGTGGTGTTGAGTTCTTGGAGGGATCTCTCTCAAGGATCAAGGAGTTGAAATTGGTCTGGATGAAAAGGAGCCAGGATGAAAGGATCTACATCAGCTTCGGTTCATCGGTTCAGATTTTACGATCTATAAGATTTAAGTCAAAGAAGAGCAATTAGGATTATGGTCTGCTCTGCCGCCGCCGCAAAGAAGTTGCCACTGGTTGGATTTCTATCGTCTATGCAATGACAAGTCCGAGATAGGGAGAGCAGCACGGGCTGGCTCGTCTGTGGTATTACTACGTATAAGGGATATTTTTACAGACACACGCAAATCGCCCGGGCTGCGGTAAACCGTTGTTCAAACGACCAAAGTCACACTACGACCCGGGACAAGATCCGTCTGAGCTGCCGCCGCAAGGATATAGCCATGCTTGATCCGGCTTGCCACACCGTTGACTTGCTTGCAGCCTCATCTCTGCCCTTGAGTCACGGCCATGCAGTGGTTTGCCTTCACATCCAAACCGGCTTGCTGCGTCTGCTGCGGCTGTCTACAAGTCGCCAAGCGGCTTTGTTGTTGCCACGGCCGTACTCCGTTTCTACATACTGTTAATCCGGACCCAGATCCTTCACCAGGACGACCATAGCTGTTCACCCCGTCAAAGCCGCGACTCTCCCACCAGTTTCGCTTTAAATCGCCGAGATCAGCAGAAGTGGTTCCGCCGCAATCAAACATCAGTAGCGTGTGATGGGAATCATACTATTACTGTTATGTGCCATCGAACCAGCAGTAGCACGAAGTACTGTACGTCAATAAGAATATACTTGGATGGGGATGATTCTCGACCACAACGACTGGATGAGGAGTCAAACATGCCAAGCTTCCGTTGTTGCGACTTAACCACGGCCGACGCACCGTTCCACAATCACAGTTTCTGCCGGCGCACCATGCCGCCTGAGTTGCTGCGTCGAGACGCCGCCCTGGTCCGGCCTACCCTCGCTGCTATTTTCCTCGCTGTGCCCCTCCGTGTTAGATGATATTGTATAGAGGTAGGAGAGGTGCTTTAAACTTATATCCTTCTATCTCTTCTTTTGTTGTAATCTCCCTGGTCTCCTGTTACCGATCGATCTTGATCTCTCTCGATCTCTTTTAAGCCACGGCACACATGTGATATAAATAGAGATGCGGCCCGAGCAAAGGGTTCAACGCTTCCACCAAAGTTTACATGGTAACAGAGCCTCTTCCTCGATAGATTGGATAGAGATTGCATCTAGCTACCCAGGCAACCGCAACCATGTCCACCACCACCGTCGCCATGACAGCTAGCACCATGGGTGCGCTCACCACCGACACCTCCTCCACTTTTGCGTCCTCGTCCGCCTCCACCTCCACCAACTGCTTCCTCGGATCGCCGCCGCAAGAGAAGCTGACGAGGGGCAACTTCCTGCTCTGGAAGGCCATCGTCCTACCCCAGATCAAGGGCGCGCAGATGGAGCACCATCTCGACGCAAAGAATCCGGCACCGCCGGCTACCCTCACCATTACCAAAGACGGCAAAGAAGAACAGGTACTGAACTTTGCGCGACCTCTTTGGTTTGCACAACAGCAACAGCTCCAAGGCTACCTGATGGGCTCCCTCTCCCGCGACATCCTTGCTCAAGTCGCCACGCTCCAGACACCAGCTGAAGTCTGGCGTGCCATCCACGGCATGTTCCCCGCCCAGAGCCAAGCCCAAGCTATCAATACACGCATCGAGCTCACGAATCTCCAAAAAGGTAACATGACTATGGCCGAATACCTTGGAAAGATTAAGAGCCTTACCGATGAAGTTGCCTGCACTGCTGCCGCGCTCTCCGATCCAGAGATCGTGTCCAAGATCTTGGCCAGACTAGACATGGATTACAATCCAGTCGTCCCGGCCCTTGCTGCCCGGGTTGAGCCCATCACCGTGCAGGAGCTGTACAGCCAGCTCCTCAGCTTCGACGCCCGCCTCAGCCTCCTTCATGGCGCGAGCTTTCGCCAGTCCTCTGCCAACGCCGCCTCACGTGGACGCGGCCGTGGGCGCGGTCACCCCGCGCAATGTGGCGGTGGGCGCGGGCGTGGCAACAACACCGGCGGCAGCAGCTACAACAACACCGGCAACCGATCAGGGGGTGGTGGCTTCAACAACAACAATAGCCGTCGCCCCCCTTCCTCCTCCCTTGGCCGCCCTCGCTGTCAACTCTGCAAGAAGGCCGGCCATGAGGTGATGGATTGTTGGCACCGGTTCGATGAGAACTATGTGCCCGATGCTCGCCATGTTGCTGCAGCCATGCGTGAGCAAGGAGGAGATGGCGTCTGGTATGTTGACTCCGGTGCCACAGATCATGTCACGAGTGAGTTGGAGCAACTTGCCCTTCGTGAACAGTACCACGGCCATGATCAGATTCATACCGCAAGCAGTGGAGGTATGGATATTCAACACATTGGTCAAGCTTATATTAATTCCCCTATGCTTAAACGTGATCTAGTTCTCAAAGATGTCCTTCATATTCCTCAAGCTAATAAAAACCTTGCCTCTATGTCTCGTTTAGCCACTGATAATAACATCTTCTTTGAAACTCACCCTCGTTACTTTTTTATTTAAGGATCGGGCAACGAGGGAACTTCTACACCACGGTAGATGCATTGGAGGCCTCTACCCCATCACATCCGGAGCACTTAGTCGCAAGCGTCGTCAGGTCTACTCCGTCACCAAGCCCTCTTTGGCAAGGTGGCATCAACGATTAGGACATCCTTCTTCAGTCATAGTTAAGCAAATAGTCAATAAAGGCAATCTTTCTTTGTCACATAGCCATGTTAGTGATTCGGTTTGTGAAGCTTGCCAATGTGCCAAAAGTCACCAACTTCCCTATCCTAGGTCAGATAGTATATCTCATGCTCCTTTAGAGCTTATTTTCAGTGATGTATGGGGCCATGCCCGAGACTCCTTTGGAAGAAAAAAATATTATGTCAGTTTCATTGATGATTACAGTAAATTCACTTGGATCTATTTACTCAAGCATAAATCTGAAGTTTTCTCTGTATTTCAAGAGTTTCAAAAACTTGTTGAAAGTCACTTTGACAGAAAAATTTTAACAGTCCAAAGTGACCGGGGAGGGGAGTATGAGAAGCTCAACTCCTTCTTTCGTAGAATAGGCATTGCACATCATGTGTCCTGTCCTCATGCCCATCAACAGAACGGCTCGGCAGAGCGTAAGCATCGCCACATTTTCGAACTTGGTCTCTCTTTGCTTCTCATACTTCCATGCCTCTCAAATATTGGGATGAGGCCTTCATCACTGCCACATATCTTATTAATCGTTTGCCTAGCAAAGTCATTGGAAACTCTACTCCTTTGGAACGTCTCTATCATCAAAAACCTGATTACAACTCTCTGAAATTTTTTGGGTGTGCCTGCTATCCCAATCTTCGTCCATACAATCGTCATAAACTCGAGCTTCGTTCTACTCAATGTGCGTTTCTTGGCTATAGTAATCTTCACAAAGGCTATAATTGCCTTGAAATTGCTACTAGACGTATCTATATTTCAAGGGATGTTGTTGTTGACGAAACTTTGTTTCCTTTTGCCAAACTTAATCCCAACGCAGGCGCCCTTCTCCGTGCTAAAATAGCCTTGCTTCCGGATCACGGGGGTGAATTAAATAAAGTTGATCATGTTGCTAAAAATTCCAAAGAAAACTGTAATTCTGCAGATTGTGGGCATCATTTTATGTGTGCAGATCTGGACAAAACAGGCACGAGATCCCATGCTGATGCGGTTGGCAGCGGCGCTGGATCCCACACAGATTCTCACATCAGCCCGTCTGTCGCTGATGGCGCACGATCCCAGGAGGATATGCCTCCCCTGCATGCGTCCACTGGCACACGAGTGGCCGACCAGGCAGACCCCGCTTGTCTCGCCTCGCGATTGGGTGAGGTCGCCAGCCCAGGCACGGGCGCAGGTGCGCGCGTGGTCGCCAGCCACCGCTAGGAGGAGCCCACCAGCCCAGGCGTGGGCCAAGGCGCGGGCGGGGACGACACGATGGCCGACAGCCGCTCCCGAGTGTAGCCCGCCAGCCCAGGTGCGGGCGGGGACGACGCGTCGATTGGCGCGACTGCTGCCAGAAGGACATCCGCGTCGGCAGCGTCAGGATCTGCTACAGGGGCAGAATCTTCCTTGGATCCAATACCAAGATCTTCTGTGGAGGTGTCTACTGCTTCTGGATCTCCTGTGGCTACATCAGCAGCACCGGTTCAGCCTCCTCGTTGGCACACTCGGTCACAGTCAGGTATTATCAAACAAAAGGAGTATAATGATGGTATGGTACGGTATAACAGAGTCAAACGTGCTTTTCTTAGTAGTGTTGGAGAACCAAATAATTTGCATGATGCTCTGGCTCATAAAGAATGGAAGCAGGCTATGGATAATGAATATGATGCCCTCATGAAAAATAGAACTTGGCACTTAGTACCTCCAAAAAAGGGTAGCAATGTTATAGATTGCAAGTGGGTATATAAAATAAAAAGAAAATCTGATGGAAGCATAGACAGATACAAGGCTAGATTAGTTGCCAAAGGTTTTAAGCAGAGATTTGGTATTGATTATGAAGATACATTTAGTCCTGTTGTTAAGGCAGCCACTATTCGACTTGTATTGTCTATTGCTATTTCCAGAGGTTGGAGTTTACGCCAGCTAGATGTCCAAAACGCGTTTCTTCATGGTGTTCTTGAGGAAGAAGTGTTCATGCGGCAGCCACCTGGATATGAAAAACAAAGCACACCTCATCATGTCTGTAAGTTGGATAAGGCCTTATATGGTTTGAAACAGGCCCCTAGAGCCTGGTACTCAAGATTGAGCATGCAGTTACAACAACTTGGGTTTACACCATCCAAAGCAGATACCTCATTGTTCTTTTACCATAAAGACAATATTACTATATTTGTGCTTGTTTATGTTGATGATATAATTGTTGCAAGCTCAAGTTCAGATGCTACCAGTTGTTTGCTTAAAGATTTGAAGCTAGAGTTTGCTCTCAAGGACTTGGGAGATCTTCACTATTTTCTTGGCATAGAAGTGAAGCAGGTCAAGGATGGTATACTTCTTACACAGGAAAAATATACAACTGATATACTCATGAGAGTAGGTTTGTACAATTGTAAACATGTGAGTACACCAATTTCAACTTCTGAAAGACTTACAATTGAAAGTGGAGAAGCACTTGGGCCAGAAGATGCAACTAATTACAGAAGTGTTGTGGGTGCTTTGCAGTATCTGACTCTTACACGTCCTGATATCTCTTACTCTGTGAATAAGGTATGTCAATATTTACATGCACCTAGAACAACTCACTGGACTGTAGTCAAGAGGATTTTAAGGTATCTAAAGTTTTCTGAAGGACTTGGGCTTCAGATTACTAAGTCTCCTTCTCTACTTGTTACTGCCTATTCTGATGCAGACTGGGAAGGGTGTGCTGATGATAGAAGATCTACAGGTGGTTTTGCTGTGTTTTTGGGAACTAATCTTGTGTCATGAAGTGCAAGAAAACAGGCTACTGTCTCGAGGTCAAGTACAGAGGCTGAATATAAGGCTTTAGCTAATGCTACAGCAGAAGTAATGTGGAGACAAACATTGCTCTATGAACTTGGAATTAAGGTTCCACAAGCTGCTAGATTATGGTGTGATAATATTGGAGCAATTTATCTGTCAGCCAATCCTGTTTTTCATGCATGTACCAAGCATATTGAGGTTGATTTCCACTTTGTCAGAGAAAGGGTAGCTCGAAGGCTACTTGACATTCGGTTTATACCTACTGGAGATCAACTTGCTGATGGCTTCACAAAACCCCTTACTATGAAGAGGTTGGATGAGTTTAAGTACAATCTTAATCTCGCAAGAGTTTCTTGAGGCTTAGATTGAGGGGGAGTGTTAGATGATATTGTATAGAGGTAGGAGAGGTGCTTTAAACTTATATCCTTCTATCTCTTCTTCTGTTGTAATCTCCCTGGTCTCCTGTAACCGATCGATCTTGATCTCTCTCGATCTCTTCTAAGCCATGGCACACATGTGATATAAATAGAGATGCGATCCGAGCAAAGGGTTCAACGCTTCCACCAAAGTTTACACTCCGCACTGCGCCGCCTTGCCGGCTCATACCCTCAACGCAGCCGCATGCCGGTTTGCTGCCCGGTTAGCTCCGCCCGGTTTCAGTATCAAGGTGAGCAAACAAAGCAAGGTACGGTTTCAGACCGTCATCATCAAATCGCTGCTTCTGCCGAGTCCCGCCGGGTCAAACCGACCTCTGCGGCCAAAGCTTCCACAGACTTGCGCTGATTAAACCGCCGGGTCAGCAGTGCACCTCCATCTTATGACCCGTTTCTCTCAGCCCGCTCGCCGGCGGCGTGTGACCTGCCCGGGCTGACTCCGCTACTGCGCTAAGCCGGCTCCACACACCAGGGTACGGTTTAAAAAGTGTTCCGCCATCTGATGCGCGCGCCGCTCCGACCGCAAGCTGGCCCCGAGTCACCGTCGATGCAGGCTGCCACTCCAACCCGCTGCGACAGCGGACGCACTTCGTCAACCTGCCAATGTAAAGCTTTGCACACCATGTCGGTGTGGTAATTGCATGTCAAGTGCTTTCCCAATGTGCGGCTCAGGCCTAACACTGGGCGGCTGAGAAGCTCCATCAAAGCCTCGCTGGGCGGCCGAGCGCACTCCCGTGTGCAGCTCAGGCCTAACTGGGCGGCTGAGAAGCTCCATCAAAGCCTCGCTGGATGGCTGGCTGAAAGGGGCTTGCATGCGTTTCACAATTTTGTATCGCTGATTGGCTTTGGTTTTGCTGATCACGCTTGTAACCCGATGTGGTCAGTTCATCTCCGCGCCTGAAACACGCCTCCGAGTGAATAAGGCGATGTCTAATTGCTTGCGCGCGCAACGCGTATCCCCTCCCTCCGTTCTCGCTCGGATCCACACAACTGGTCCAACCGGGGCCCATGCGGGCGCTGCGTGCATGCAGATTGCAGAGTAGACTATCTATCCGGCATGCAGATGTAGGTTCGCTTTTCCCATGGGGTGACCTGTTTCTTCTATAAAATACTACTCTTTGTTTCTTGCTGCTCCCCTTTCTTCCCTCATTTTTTATTTTCTTTGTGTTTTAAGCAAAATCGCTGTAGATTTTTATTAACACCCTACTTGAACTTTAACTTCAAACTACAAAGAACTTTTTATAACCATTTCATAAATTACTGGACTTCACTGGAAACTGTGAAGAACTTTTCATTTTAATTGGAAAGTGCTAAATAAATAGAATCAGGAGTTGAAGAACTTTATAAATAGTGGATCTGCACTTTGTTAGAAACATTGAAGAACTTTGCTAGAAAAAGTATCAGGGACCGAAGAACTTTATAAACAACGCGTTTGAACTTTAATAAAAAAATTATGAAACTGTTTGAGCCATGCCCGATTTAATTTTTTCTTGGACTCACAATTTAATTTGAAATATATCAATATTGGACTTGTTTTGTAGAGTTAGCCATGAGAAACACAAATACATAAACGGATTTAAATTTGCAAAGTTAATTTCAAAGTTATGCTAACATGTTTGTTTAATGTGTAATTTAGTTTAGAAGAGGGATAGCATGTGCTAGCAGCGGCATGCACACATGGGCCCCAAAGGAATCTAGCGCATGTGACCCAGCTTTTCAGGTGATGGCCCGTATCCCTATGCATGCATGGTGATGGTTGTGATTCAAGTTGCGCGCGCATAGGGTTAGACAAAATCCACGTCCAGAGCCACTTGTTATTCGCCACACGCCGCTTCCGAGTCGCCGCGCTCACCTCAAATCGCTGGCTCTCCACACCTGAGCCGCCCGGGCCGCCTTCATCAATCCGCCGCCGGACCAGGTGTCGGGCCGCTCCGGACTCACCTCGGCAATCTCCACCTTGCCACTCTTCTCCCGCAAGTCGCTGCCATAGTAAGGACAGGGACTCTACTTCATCGCCGAGTCGCCCGTGGCGTGCAAACCGCCGTCGAAGTCGCCGGGTCACCACCGAACTGCGCCTGGTTCACCGTTCACACATCCAGCCAAAGCATAACTATGGTCATAACTCGTCTTGCCGGGAGGTCTCTGCTATGCACCGTGTCGAGGTGCCACCCAACTTGGTGCTACGCTAAGCCGCCGTTCCATCTCCGCCATGACGCGTCGGGCCAGCCACCCCCTGCTTTGAGCCGCCCGCGCCAGGCGCCGTTTCCGCCGTCGTGCTAAACCGTCGTGGCAAGTTGAAGGACAAGTTGAAAGACGTCATGTTTGGTTACTTAATCACATGCTGGTTTGAAGACAAGTTGAAAGACGCCCTGAAGAGCCAAATTAAAAGCATCAGCACCATGGACGCGCAGACACGGCAACTGATGGAAGGGGAATTGCGGCGAGCCGTCCTACCGGTTTAACACAGACCACTGTCGCGGCCTTGAACTACCGCCGCCGTCTTCCTCATGATGCCCTGAGTTACCGCGCTGGGCGCCGGCCTTTTTTTTTGCTTCGTGAACCGTTTTAAGCTGCCGCGAGTCTCCCATGAACTGCTCTGACTCCCGCCGGTTCACCTTTGCTGCTACGGACAAGGCCGATGTGACCCGCCTCCTGGTTGTTGCCTCACCCTCAAGCCGCCGCCTCCATCGCGCCTGCGACTTCGACATGGCTCGGCCCAGCTCAGCCTCGTCTTTAAACTGCCAAGCCCCCGCTGGGTTGTCTCTGGTCGTGGCCGGCCAACGGTAGACTGCTCTATCTCCGGGGCCTCGCTAAGTCGACCAAGTTGCCGATGCCGTCATCTCGGGCCACGTCAGTTCGCCGCTCGCACAAACCGCCTGCCGGGTCAAAGACCAACGCCGCAGTTTTTTGGCTGTGAGCCACGGGAACCTCCAGAGCCGCCATGGCCCTGCGTGGTTCCACCCGGCGCTTCTCTGCCACAGCTGACCTCTGCCGTGGAGTTGAGTCGGCCTTGCTACCACAAGTCGCTGCCACGGCCCTCGCTGACCCGTCGTTTGTTTTTGCTCTCTACCAGTAACTAAGGAGGAGCAGAAGACGGAGATACTGGCTACTGTTGCTATCGTTCAAGTGATACATGCTAAAATTGGAGACAATATAGAGAGAGATATCAATGGTGTCAGATAAGTGGAGATGATGAGAAACAGTGGAGTTCTCACAGTACAGGTTTCCATGTTAAGCAGGGCCTGGTGATTCAAGTACAAGGCTGGATCTGGGGATGCCACTAGCAAGCTGTGTATGTATGTGTGCCATATCAAAAAGCGAATCATGCCAAAAGGAAAAGGGAGCAAGCTCTCACACAGAGAAACTAGCTAAAAGACTCACGGTCTGAACTAAAGTGTGCTACTGGTTGATGGGAACGACCCATTTCAAAATTTGATGGGTAGGTGGTTAGTTGATTGGACGTGAAGGCCTTCACTCGGTCAACAGTTACTACCTCCGAAAAATATAGCAGTGCTTGTCCGTGCCGTGATGCTTGATGGATACATACCTTCACCATGGTGATGATCAACTCCATGGTGAATAATATTAACTGGCCTGCCATATCGGGTGAAATCCATCCAGTATATTTTTATGTTATATGTTGCTTTCTTTAAAAAGAGCAATGACTCCGGCTTGAAAAGTTATCTAATGCAGGACCCTAAACCGCCATATTGGCACAACTTTCAGGGTCGTCAGAAAATTTCTGGCTTAAAAAGAAGGATTCCGGTTTAAAATCCGGCTCAGGGGAAAGCTGTCTCCCACAAAGCTTTGAAGCTCTCAATATCCGGTTCGAAATTCTGGTTAAAAA